>NC_143052.1:356457758-356760775 GCF_052426305.1 Pelodiscus sinensis | reverse complement strand
TTTACTCATAACGGGCCTTAAAATTCTCCAGGTGCTTTGGCTCTCTGTCCGAGCTCCATGGAGAGTTGACAGGTGACATGGTGATGGGTCCTCTTCCCTGTATCCCTAACTGACCAAGCAGACATTACATCCTTTCCTGACCACTGTCAGCCTGACAACCTCATGAACTCCTAAGGTGCCCACATCTCCTAGCAGCTGAAGCCCTTAGGCCCAACATTTTCTCTTCCCTCCAGGTTCCACCATTTCTCCACCTATTTTTCCAAGCCACAGTCCTCCCCTGCACCAGTATCCTCCCCTGTACCATCACTCTGAAGATCATCTCAACCTCACATCTTTCCCAGAATTGGGCTTCCTCTGGTCCAGGGTTGGGACAAAAGCAACTGTAGCCTAATGAGAAGCCTGCTGTGAGGGAAGGGGGGTTAGGTCTGGGATTAGCAGGGAGTGGGGAGTGGAGAGCAAAGCCCAGAAGCTGTAGAAATGTATCTGGGGGTTGGGAGCAGTGCTGTGTGGCAGTCGAACATGGTTGTGCATCAGACGCCTTGTGGGCCCAGATTCTGAGCTGCACATTCACGAGGGAAGAGACTGTTGTTTGCCTTCAGCTCTCAGTTCCTTTCTGCTCTTCCTGGCTGGGGCTGGTAGGAGGCAAGATCCCCATACAAGGTGTGGGCCTGGAGCCCTTTTCTCTGAGCCAGGCCTCGAGGGCAGGGTGCGGGATCCGCTGTCTGGCTCGGTGCACAAGTGAGTGCGCTGGAAGGAATGGCCCTTGTGTTAGGCGGGATCCTGGGCAGACAAATGGGACTGCTTGTGTTAACCGGCGATTTACACGTGTAAACGGCACCTTCTCTGGAGCTCCAGGGCACCCACTGCCCAGGGGTTGAAGCTCAGAAGTGAAGCTGAGTATAAAATGTGCCGCATACTGCACTTTTAGTCACCACGTCTGGGATCTCTGTCGCTAGGACCCTGGGCAGAGTTACCCCACGTCATGGACAGAGTGAGCCAGGCAGAGGTAGAGTGGTGTACCCCAGGCCTCAAGTGAGATGGTGGCAGAGCTAGGAATGGAAACGAGGGGTCCTGACCCCCCCACACCGTGGCTCTGACCACTAACTGGAATTGCTCCCCTGAGACGTGAACATCTCCAGAATCCTGAGACAGAGAAATTGCCCAGCTGCCACAGAGGTACTTTGCTAATCAAGCCTTTCCCACGGACACCTGACAGTTCATGGGGAGTGTGGTTCTGCAAGCTCTCTATGGAAAGACATTTACGAATGTGACCTAACTCAAATGTGCTTTATGCAAAACGCCTCTTGTCACATATCGTTAGAAAAGTGACACTCTGCTGAATGTGCATATTCCATTTGTGCACATGTATCATCCCTCTATCGGAAGTTAGAACTATGAAGTATAAATGCCTTTGCTAATCTAGACGTGCTGTGTGAGGGCCATTCATTGTACTCAGGAACTTAATAGCGTGGTACTCAAGTCAAAGATCTGTGAATAGTCCAGTTTTATGTTGTACATCTGGACAATGATTGGTCCTGCCAAGACATGTGGCCCAGTTACCTGGTGCCCGGATCCATTCTGGATGCTGTTCTTTTCCACTGAGTGAGTAAAGCTGAACACAAGGGATTCCGCCTGTGGCAAAAGTGGTATAAAGATGTGAAACCAAACAATAGGGCAGCTGCCAGGCATACAAATAATTCTGGGTACTGCCCAAGATGCCTGTGGGAAACAGCTGTATCTGAACAAGGGGAAAGATCAGTCCCACATCTATCTATCTATCTATCCCCACACACCCCAATATCTGAATAAGGGGAAGAACCAGTCCCATGCTGGGAGTCTTCCTGCTATTTGGTGGGGGCAAAAAGGCATTCAGAAATTTCAGGTCAGGGTTTGGTTGTGCCACACAATGGGATGTACCCGGAATCTCACTGTTTTCCACAACACGGAAAGGGAGGGGCTAACGGGAGGACCACATATGCTCCGCAGGTCAGGCACTGCAGAGTGACCAAAGCGGGGTGGCCACACTGAGGTGAGAGTCAAGAGCTGGAGCTGGTGCCTTTCATTTTACCGCCAGTTGGGCCCCACAGTGTAGCCCCAACCCCCACCAGAGGAGCTGTCGACCGTGGCTGGGCAGCGGATCCCTGGCTCTCCATGGGATGAGCTGGCAGCCGGGGCCAGACCCCTTTCCTCAAACCCGCTTGTTGGGACTCCTCTACCCTCTGCCATGAGCCCTCTACCCCTTGCCCTTATTCCTGCCCCTCCTCTCCCTTCCCTGACACCCCTACCCACTCGCCTGCCCTGAGACCCCAACCCACCCTAGCTTCATCAACCACATCCCCTGCCCTGACCCCCCCACACATCTCCCAGCCCGCTGCATGGCTACCCCCTTTCCTGAGCTCCCCACCCACCAAATCCCCTGCTGGAACTCATTCAACTCCACCCGCTGCCCTGAGCCCCCCTCCACCTCCCAGCCTACAGCCCCCCACCATGTGCCCAGATTCATGTGCTCCTACCCTCTTCCCTGAGGACCCCCGACCCTACCCTGACTCCTGCACCCCCCATTCCCTGCCCTTAACCCCAACTCCATTTGTACAAGGACTCCTCCTAAACCGTGAGAGCCAGGACCACCAGATACAGGATGCAGCTGCCTCTTCTCCCATCTGTAAGCCAGGTCAGGGTTCGGCTGTGCCAGGAGATTAGGATGTGCCTGGAATGGGATTGTTTCCCAGACCACGAGAGGAAGGGACAGTCGTGCCTTGCAGGGACCACAAGGCGACAGTGCGTGTGGGGGACAGTGATGCGGAACAGTGACCACAGGGGCGCGGCCACACAGGCAAGAAAAAGGCCAAATGTGGCCAGGTCTCCCCATCACCACCGGACAGGGCCAGTGATGCAAACCACCCCTCCCCCCGGAGGAACTAGTACTCAGCACAGCCCTCTCCCTAGACCAGCCACCGGTCAAGGCCGGGCATAAAGGCCATGCCCCTCTCCAGGGAGGAGCCAGTGGCCGCCCCATCCCCTCAGGAGAAGCCACCATCCGGGCAGTGTGCCCCTTGGTGCCCCAGGGAGTGTCCATCACTGGTGCAGCGTGGCCTTGTCACCACAGGGGGCCTCACATGCTCTCCCAGACCCCTCAGTTCTCTGCCCTGAGTCCCCGGGCCAAAGCCCTCCTCCCCCTGCCCTGAAACCTGCTCGCCTTTCAAAAATACACTTCCTTTTACACACCCTGACCTGATCCCCTGTCTTCAAACTCGCTTGGGGCACTTTTATTTTATGCCTCAGTTTACCCATGTGTGCAATGGTGATATGTGCAGAGTGGTTTTCCTGTGCTAAGTGCTTGCAAAGTCCCTCAATGGAAGGTGCTGCCCAGAGCGATGGTCGTTCCTGAGGGGAATTACTGATCTGGGCTCCCTTAGCCACAGCCTGCGCGCCTGCAGAAGGAATTCCTGTCCCCCACGGTCAGCTCTCTCCAGATCTGTCTGTCAGTGTCTGCCCATCCCCCTGGGCAGTGACAGGTCTCAGACGCTGTGGAGACCTGGGCATTGTCCCTCGTTTTCTTCCTAATCTACTGTAGTTTTTAAATACAAACACATGTCCAAAGCAGCCAATTCCTCCCTGACTCAGCCCAGAGCCCAGGAGTTCTCCTCTTCCCTTGGGAAGGGCCTTAATTGCTGTTTACTCCTAAATCTGGATAAAATCACCAGAGCACAGACAGGCTGGTCTCTGGCCTGTATACGTGCAGATGCTGCTTCTCCACTAGGGGCTGAGCCAACCCCACTGGGACAGCCCAGAGCTGTGTTATAACCAGTGCACAGCCCTGTGCTGGCTCTCGGCGCGGGACGCTGCTGCAGACGCTGGGCTGAGAGAGGTGCGGGACGCAGCTGCCTGAGGGGGGTTCCCAGGGAAGACACGTCGCTCTCAGCACTCACAGGTACCAGCTCTGGCTGAGAACTGACCTGCCCGACAAACGCAGAAAATCGTGGCCGTGCTGAGGTAGAGAATACGTTTATGACTCGTTCCCCTCTGAGCAGCCCGGGTCCTTTCCACTGATGGTGTGTGTGTGCCAGTGCTATGCGCCTGCATTTCAGTGGCCGCTCTTTGCTCAACCCTTTGTCTCTTGTTGCCGCAACTCACCATTGCCCTGGCTTTTCACCTAAAGGTCCCATCAGCCCTTTGGCCCCCACTAGGGTAACTTAGCATGTGATTGTATTAAACAGTTGGCTTGCCTGGCTCAGCTCACCAAATGCTGCCAATCAGTTTGTGGGCCTGCCCTGGCCTCCTCATTGTCACCCTCCGCAAATTTTATCTGCACCAATTTTCCATTTGCGTCCAGATCATGGATCAGGCCTAGATCTGATCACTGCAGAGCCAACCTGCGGGGGAGGGATAGCTCAGTGGTTTGAGCATTGGCTTGCTAAACCCAGAGCTGAGAATTCAATCGTTGTGAAGGCCGTTTACGGAGAAGGGGCAAAAGTTTGTCAGGGATGGTACTTAGTCCTGCTGTGAAGGCAGGGGACTGGACTCAATGACCTTTCAAAGTCCCTTCCAGTTCTAGAAGATGGCAATCTCCATTAACTTCATTTAAACTGGAAACAGCTCCATTCCCTGATGAGGGCCCACTGACAATGGCTTTCTGACAGCTGACAATCAGCCACTTTTCAGTCCATATAAAGTGTGTGATTGTAGAGTAAATTTCGCTGAATGCTTTCTCCTACAGAATGAAATGCCTCCGATAAAATGAAGTCTATTTGATCTGCATTGTTTCCTTGAGCCACCAAACCAGATTGGCATTAATAATATTCCTAGACATTTTTTCCCCCAATCTCATACCAACTTTTCCATTGTTTCCTAACCGTGTCACACCTTTCTTAAAAAAAAAAATCTCTCTCTCTCTCTCGCTCTCTCTCTCTCTATATATATATATTTAAAAAACCATAAACACCCTATTTTTGACTCATTTGTAGATCTGGATCTTAATGAGATAAGGGGTTAAGGGTCAATTGGTATCTTTGATGTTTGTAACTCTACACAACATTAAGAAAATACCTTAATCCATCTAGTAATTGGCCTTAAACTTTCCCAGGATTTCTTTTGTCCTTATAATGCCCATTTAAAGAAAATCTTATTCTTATCCTTACCCCTGTCAAGCATGGAGGTTTCCCTAATGTCTTTACCATTCCCTATCAATTTTCAGAACTTCCCATTGGTTAGGCTCTGTTCCCTCCCACCCCACCCAGGTTGATACATATATTCCCATTTCCCCATGAATTGCTGCTTTCCCTTTGCAAATGGATGGGTTTTGACCCAAGTTTGTTCCCCTTCGTTGACTAGGGAATCTTTTTTAATCATCTCATAAACTAATTCTGATGGAACTTCCACGTTTTTTTCCCATTTTTCTTCCTACATTTTTCCTCCACGTCCTTTTTGTTCCTGATTGTTTGTTTCAGCTTTGGGGAACCAGCCCTTTGGAAGCACTTCCGATAGATACGATAAGTGAGGAGGGATTCTCTATCTGCCCATTCCAATGTGATCGGTTCCATTTTTTATTTTCCCGGGGGTATGAGTCATCCCTTTATGTATTCGCAAAACTAAACGGTCCCCAACATTTCTGATGGTCAGCATATGGGGGCCTCCCACAGCCTCACCACCAGTCTTGGAAACCCCCTTGCTCTCTGCTCTGCCCTTTATAGTAACACTTGTGCAGCCAATACACATGCCCAGAGCACGTTGCTCTACATCCCATTTCTTGGGCATCCAAACCCTTTCTTTTCCCGAGCACTGCTGAGAATGATCAGGTGTTCTGTGGAGCGGCCACCAACGTCCCCCTTGGCTTTGCCCGGATCAGAGGGGTGTTCTCACTGGCATTTTCCTTCCTGGAACATACCTTTACAGAGGCTAAGATTGTTTTTTCCACTCTCAGATTTAGCTCAACGGGTTGAATGGGAGAGTCCCTATATCTCATATTGTATTTTGGTGTATGACAAGCGATCAGCCCACTTAACGGATGAGAACAGCCTCTAGTAGCAGGTGTAAAATCTCATATTACTGCTGTCTCTCCTCCCAGGCATTGGTACTGCGACCATCATCCTAGAACTCAGGCACAAGTTGCTGTACACGCAGGAGACACCATATTGCTGCCAGTTTCTCCTCTCCTCCATGTCATATTCCAATGCAACTGACTTCACCAACCCCTCCACCTTCATCTTGCTGGGTATCCCTGGCCTGGAGGCAGCCTATGTCTGGATCTCCATCCCCTTCTGCATCATGTACATCATAGCCCTCATGGGGAATGTGACCATCCTGTTCATTGTGAAGACGGAACCGAGCCTCCATGAGCCCATGTACTATTTCCTCTCCATGCTGGCCGTCACCGACCTAGTCCTGGTGACGTCCATCCTGCCCAAAATGCTGAGCATCTTCTGGTTCAATTCCAGGGAGATCGATTTCAGCGCCTGCCTCACCCAGATGTATGTGGTTCATGGCTTCTTTATGGTTGAGTCTGGGATCTTCGTGGCCATGGCGTTGGATCGCTACGTGGCCATCTGCCATCCCCTGCGACATTCCACCATCCTCACAAACCACGTGGTGGCTAAGCTCGGTCTGGCCATGCTGCTGCGTGGCAGCATAATCGCCCTGCCCTATATCCTGCTGGCCAGGCAGTGGCCTTACTGCAGAACCAACATCATTCCCCACACACACTGCAAGCATTTCTCTGTGGTGAGCTTGGCCTGCGCCGACATCCGCGCCAGTAGCTACTACGGCCTCTTTGTGCTATTCTTTGCGACCGGTCTGGACGTGGTTTTTATTGTTCTGTCCTATACCCAGATCCTCCGGGCCATCTTTAAACTCCCCAGCAAGGATGCCCGGCTCAAAACTTTTGGGACCTGCGGCACCCACCTATGTGCTATGTTGGCCATTTACATCCCACGTCTCTTCTCCTCACTTGCGTCCCGCTTTGGAGAGAACATGCCCCTGTATTTTCATATTCTCAGCGCCGACATGTATCTCCTGCTGCCCCCCACGCTGAACCCCATCATCTACGGGGTGAAGACCAAGCAGATATGGGACAGGCTGCTTCGGCTCTTCAGCCTTTGTAGGGGAAAGTTTTCTCCTGGTGCTGTGGCTCTCAGGCAGAGCTGAGGGCTGACAAGGTGCCGGGCCTGCTTCCCTGAGACACAGACTGGCCAAGGAGACATCAAATCCATTCCTGGACACACTGTTCAGTGGCAGCAAGAGAAACTCATTAACTCCTAAAAAAGAAAAGAGGGATTGGTATTGTTATTTTCGTCCCAATAGGAGGTTGGGTGTACTAGAAAATATTCAAATGTAAGCAGTCTGTTAAGAAGGCTCCCAGAGACGAGACTGAGAAATTAGCATTTATAAAAGATCTTACCCCTTTTGAGCAAATCTTGCAAAAATTCGGACACAGCCCTTGGTCTGATCAAGTTTTAGCTGATGTCCATACAATTTCCGATCTAGAAGACAAATTGGCTAACTACTTCTGGATATGTAAAACCCTCAACTCTAATGAAAAAGGAAGCAGCCGCAGTCTGGCTTCTATGGAAAGCCTGTAATGAGGTATTCCTTCAATTGGCTGAATGTAAAAATAAAAATGAGAACCTGCACCAAGATTTACAAGCCTCTGCTGCAGAAGCAGAGGAATGGAAATGTATGACCATCAGTGCCCAAACCCAATTAGATGCACTTAAGGATTGGTACAGAGAGTTAAAGCAACACTCTCAAATCTTAGAGGAGCATGCAAAAGAGAAGGAGAAAACTGAAAAAGAAAATCAGGTATTACAGGGAATGGTCAAAAAGTTAATTTTAGAACAGGGAAAAGCCCCTGCTGACCATAACCACTGTAAATCGCTCATTAAACAACTGGAACAAAAATTGGGCTTTGCAAATAGACAAATTGCAGCAGTAACCTCAGGAGAAGGGACATTTGAGACCCCAGAAAGGGCAGATTTTTGGGACCCCTCTGGAGATTGGGAAGGGGATATTCGGGTAGATACCTCCCCCCAGAGCCAAAACGCCATTGCAACAGTCACAAAGAGAACAGTCACCTCCACGAGAGAGGATGGTGGGAGTGAAACAGTAACAACAGTGCCTGTCTCTGCCTCGGATCTCCAGGCCATGGCAAAGTGGCTGGGGATTTTAAAATGGGAAACTTTTTCTAAATGGAGTGTACAGGCCCTTTTACTAGGAGAAAGGGAGGATTTAAACTCACACGAACTACACCGCCTAATGAGTATTTGTGCAGCCCCAGATATGCGGGGACGTATAGACAGGTTTAGGATTGAGGAGGATTACCAGCTAATGGATGTGCTGACAAAATTGGCAGAACTGATGGGCAGGCATAATTTCCTGGCCCAAGTCGTTGCAATCTCACAGGAAACTGATGAGCACCCTGAAATATTTTTAACCCGATGGGGTCTCATGCAGATGATGGCTGGTTTAGTTACCCGTGATAGTGCCATCAAACTGGACCTGGTGCCATTCAGTGTAGACTCCTTAAGAGAATGGGCTGCCTCCTTACAACCATTTTATGCAATGAGACTGGGAGTGTGGCAACCCGGCCAGCCTGCCACATTATGAGAACTGAGTCCGGCAGATAGTTACATATTCCGGTCCTGTGCCTGTCATAAAAAAGAAAGAGTGGCATATGTTGCAGCCTTAGAGCCATTAGTTACTTAGTCTAATGAAAGTGGCAATAAAGGCATCACTGAGGCACGGGGAGCACACACTCGAGGTAGGTCTCGGGGTAGAGGATATCGTGGAGGAAGACAGAGGGATAATTTGTACCCGGACCCCCAGAACTTTAAAACAGACACCCCAGCTCTGGGCAAGGAAGAGTTAACTGAAAGAGATGCTCGCTGCCTGGCCTGGAAGGTGTTAATGCAGCACGGGGCAGATAGAGGAAGGCGGAATGGGGCACCCACACGGGACTTATTGGCAGAAGCTTTTAAGCTTCAGATGTTTTCTAAGGAGGGGAGATAGGGGAGAGTAGGGAGAGTAGCGAGCGTACTAACGCTGACCGCTCCCCCCCTTCCTCCTGCAGTCACGGACCCGCTCCCGTTCCCAGGAGATACAGTATAGGGATACCCTCTGGATATTGAACCTCCTCCATCTGTAGGAGCACCACACTGGGGCTGTGTCTACACTGGCATGAATTTCCGGAACTGCTTAAAACGAAATACTATTCCGTTTTCAGTTTTTCCGGAAAAAGTGCGTCTACATTGGCAGGCTGCTTTTCCGGAAAAGCCCTTTTTCCGGAAAAGCGTCTGTGGCCAATGTAGATGCGCTTTTCCAGAAAAGAGCCCCGATCGCCATTTTCGTGATCGGGGCTTTTTTCCGGAAAAGACTACTGGGCTGTCTACACTGGCCCTTTTCCGGAACAGTGTTCCAGAATAAGGACTTATGCCCAAGCGGGAGCAGAATAGTTTTTCCGGAATAGGGCTGATTTTCCGGAATAAGTGGCCCAGTGTAGACACAGCCTGGAGGTTCATCAGTAAAATCGCGTGGGACCCCGAAGGTCGACCAGGTATTTATATCCAGCAGGGCACATGTGCTCCTACGTTGGCTTTAATTGACACTGGAGCTGCAGTTTCACTGATTAGATCTCAACCGCCTGCCGGCACTAAAATCAAACAAGTCAAGCTGCAGTCCTTCCAAGGTAAGCCCAGCATTGGATGGGAGTGGGCAAGAGTGCCTTTCTCCGTGCAAGGGTTTAGAACCCACGGAGATCTGAACCAGACTCCAGACATGGCAGATGAAATGATTCTCGGCACAGACTGGTTGTTTAAAAATTGCAGAATGATTGACTTACCATGGGGTACTTTATGGAAACTGGACATCCCCCCCCCAGTCAGCGCTGGTCAGTTTCAGCAGCGGCTGACTTGGGGACGCCTGTGGTACAGCAGCTGGGGTGCTGCCGGGTTGGTCCAGTAGCACCCAGAGCGGTGCTAAGGGACCAACTGGCAGCGCCCCAGCTGCTGTACCACAGGCGTCTGGAGCAAAGCCGGGGAGCACGGGGGCAGCGGGACAGCCCAGACGCGCCGCGGCTGTCCTGCTGCCCGTGTGCTCCACGGCTTTGCTCCCCAGCTCCCTGGTCTGTTGGAGACCAACAGACCAGGAAGACGGGGAGCAAAGCGGAGCAAAGCCGCGGAGCATGCGGGCAGCGGACAGCCCAGACGCGCCGCGGCTGTCCCGCTGCCGGCATCCTCAGAGGCTTTGCTCCCCATCTCCAGCAGACCAGGGAGATGGGCAGCAAACCCCGTTAGTAACTGCAGATCTGACGTAGGTCGGATCCGCGTAACTCGGGGACTGCCTGTATGCAGCTTCCTCTTCTCCCATCGGTAAGCCAGGTCAGGGTTCGGCTGTGCCAGGAGATTAGGATGTGCCTGGAATGCGATTGTTTCCCAGACCACGAGAGGAAGGGGCAGTCGTGCCCTGCAGGGACCACAAGGCGACAGTGCGTGTGGGGGACAGTGATGCGGAACAGTGACCACAGTGGAGCGGCCACACCGGCAAGAAAAAGGCCAACTGTGGCCAGGTCTCCCCGTCACCACCGGACAGGACTAGTGATGCAAACCACCCCTCCCCCCGGAGGAACTAGTACTCAGCACAGCCCTCTCCCTAGACCAGCCACCGGTCAAGGCCGGGCATAAAGGCCATGCCCCTCTCCAGGGAGGAGCCAGTGGCCGGCAAATGAAAGCAAAGCCCTGCCGCCCCCTCCCCTCAGAAGCCACCATCCAAGCAATGTGGCCCTTGGTGCCCCAGGGAGTGTCCATCACTGGTGCAGCGTGGCCTTGTCACCACAGGGGGCCTCACATGGTCTCCCAGACCCCCCCAGTTCTCTGCCCTGAGCCCCCTGGCCAAAGCCCTCCTCCCCCTGCCCTGAAACCTGCTCGCCTTTCAAAAATACACTTCCTTTTACACACCCTAACCCGATCCCCTGTCTTCAAACTCGCTTGGGGCACTTTTATTTTATGCCTCAGTTTACCCATGTGTGCAATGGTGATATGTGCAGAGTGGCTTTCCTTTGCTAAGTGCTTGCAAAGTCCCTCACTAGAAGGTGCTGCCCAGAGCGATGGTCATTCCTGAGGAGAATTACTGATCTGGGCTCCCTTAGCCACAGCCTGTGCCCCTGCAGAAGGAATTCCTGTCCCCCCACGGTCAGCTCTCTCCAGATCTGTCTGTCACTGTTTGCCCATCCCCCCCTGGCAGTGACAGGTCTCAGATGCTGTGGAGACCTGGGCATTGTCCCTCGTTTTCTTCCTAATCTACTGTAGTTTTTAAATACAAACACATGTCCAAAGCAGCCAATTCCTCCCTGACTCAGCCCAGAGCCCAGGAGTTCTCCTCGCCCTTTGGGAAAGGCCCTTAATTGCTGTTTACTCCTAAATCTGGATAAAATCACCAGAGCACAGACAGGCTGGTCTCTGGCCTGTTTACGTGCAGATGCTGCTTCTCCACTAGGGGCTGAGCCAACCCCACTGGGACAGCCCAGAGCTGGGTTATAACCATGCCTAGCCCTGTGCTGGCTCTCGGCGCGGGACGCTGCTGCAGACGCTGGGCTGAGAGAGGTGCGGGACGCGGCTGCCTGAGGAGGTTCCAGGGAAGACACGTCCCTCTCAGCACTCACAGGTACCAGCTCTGGCTGAGAACTGACCTGCCCGACAAACGCAGAAAACCGTGGCCGTGCTGAGGTAGAGAATACGTTTGTGACTCGTTCCCCTCTGAGCAGCCCGGGTCCTTTCCACTGATGGTGTGTGTGCCGGTTTTATGCGCCTGCATTTCAGTGGCCGCTGTTTGATCAGGCCCCTCTGAGGGAAACCTGCCCTGGGAGTGAGAAGTGAAGAAAGCCCTAAGCAGCCGGCTGTGTGTGATGGCCCAGACACTGTCACCTCCCCCTCACAGGGCTCTGGTGTTAATGGCAGGGAGGGGGTTTGACCTGGGTCTTATCTGCAGGAAAACCTGGAAGTGCCAGAGCTCCACTCTGAAACAATTGTACAATTCTCTAGGACCTGGTAGTAGGCAAGACATCGTCTCCCCTGGCGTCAGTCAAGAAGTTCCCTGAACCATGACGTCTCAGACTTTCAAACCCAATCCCACCCGACGCACACACCCAGGGGGGAAATTTCAGTTCAAATGCGTAAAGCTGGGTAAATTGGGAAGTGTCTGAAAATGGGTCCTGCTAATTGGAGGTGTCAGATTTGCTGAACTAGCAGTGCTGTTGAGTGCAATGGCCAATTCATGTGTGGTTCCCATTCAGCAATGCTCTTTGCTGCAGTAATGTTGGTGGCAAGGAGTTCCACCGGCAGAATATGTGTCATGTTAGCCGTGTTCAGAGTTTCCATACAATTCAATGTGCCCTTGTCCCTGTGCCGTACGACGCAGCCAGTGTCATGGCAGCTCTTCTCTGTTTATGGATAGATTTGTAGGTTTCACGATCAGACGGGACCATTAGATCCTCCCGTTACCCCTGCCCTGGGTCAAATGACAGGGATGTGCCTATGACCTGCCTTCCCTAGAATTTCACATCATAGAACCCTAGAACCTCAGCATGAAAAGGGACAGGTAGGGTCAGTTACTCGAACCCCCAACGAGATGCAGGATGGTTTGTGTCCAAGCCATGGAAGATGGATGGCTCGTCAGCCTCTTTTCATACTTTCCATTAAGGGTTTGCACGAACACCCAGGCCCTTGCTTCCATGCACCTTCTGTTCTTACAACTGGGAACGTTTCCCTGCGGTTCATCGGAATCTGCTCTGATGGACTTGGAACCCCTTGTCTCTTGTCACCGCAACTCACCATTGCCCTGGTTATTCACCTAAAGGTCCCATCAGCCCTTTGGTCCCTACTAGGGTAACTTAGCATGTGATTGTATTAAACAGTTGGCTTGCCTGGCCCAGCTCACCAAATGCTGCCAATCAGTTTGTGGGCCTGCCCTGGCCTCCTCATTGTCACCCTCCGCAAATTTTATCTGCACCAATTTTCCATTTGCGTCCAGATCATGGATCAGGCCTAGATCTGATCACTGCAGAGCCAACCTGCGGGGGAGGGATAGCTCAGTGGTTAGAGCATTGGCTTGCTAAACCCAGAGCTGTGAGTTCAATTGTTGTGAAGGCCATTTAGGGAAAAGGGGCAAAAGTTTGTCAGGGATGGTACTTAGTCATGCTGTGAAGGCAGTGGACGGGACTCAATGACCTTTCAAAATCCCTTCCAGTTTTAGAAGATAGGCAATCTCCATTAACTTAATGTAAACTGGAAACAGCTCCATTCCCTGATGAGGGCCCACTGACAATGGCTTTCTGACAGCTGACAAGCAGACAGTTTTCAGTCCATTTAAAGTGTGTGGTTGTAGAGTAAATTTCGCTGAATGCTTTCTCCTACAGAATGAAATGCCTCCGATAAAATGAAGTCTATTTGATCTGCATTCTTTCCTTGAGCCACCAAACCAGATTGGCATTAATAATATTCCTAGACATTTTTTCCCCCAAACTCATACCAACTTTTCCATTGTTTCCTAACCTTGTCACACCTTTCTTAAAAAAAAATCTCTCTCTCTCTCTCTCTCTCTCTATATATATATATATATTAAAAAAACCATAAACACCTTACTTTTGACTCATTTGTAGATCTGGATCTTAATGAGATAAGGGGTTAAGGATCAATTGGTATCTTTGATGTTTGTAATTCTACACAACATTAAGAAAATACCTTAATCCATCTAGTAATTGGCCTTAAACTTTCCCAGGATTTCTTTTGTCCTTATAATGCCCATTTAAAGAAAATCTTATTCTTATCCTTACCCCTGTCAAGCATGGAGGTTTCCCTAATGTCTTTACCATTCCCTATCAATTTTCAGAACTTCCCATCGGTTAGGCTCTATTCCCTCCCACCCTACCCAGGTTGATACATATATTCCCATTTCCCCATGAATTGCTGCTTTCCCTTTGCAAATGGATGGGTTTTGACCCAAGTTTGTTCCCCTTCGTTGACTAGGGAATCTTTTTTAATCATCTCATAAACTAATTCTGACAGAACGTCCACGGTTCTTTTCCCATATTTCTTCCTACATTTTTCCTCCACGTTCTTTTTGTTCCTGATCGTTAGTTTCAGCTTTGGGGAACCAGCCCTTTGGAAGCACTTCCGATAGATACGATAAGTGAGGAGGGGTTCTCTATCGGCCCATTCCAATGTGATTGGTTCCATTTTTTATTTTCCCGGGGGTATGATTCAGCCCTTTATATAGTCCCCAAACTAAACGGTCCCCAACATTTCTGATGATCAGCATATGGGGGCCTCCCACATCCTCACCACCAGTCTTGGAAACCCCCTTGCTCTCTACTCTGCCCTTTATAGTAACACTTGTGCAGCCAATACACATACCCAGAGCATGTTGCTTTACATCCCATTTCTTGGGCATCCAAACCCTTTCTTTTCCCGCCCACTGCTGAGAATGATCAGGTGTTCTGTGGAGCGGCCACCAACGTCCCCCTTGGCTTTGCCTGGGGGAAAAGAGGTGTTCTCACTGGCATTTTCCTTCCTGGAACATGCCTTTTCAAAGGCTAAGATTGTTTTTTCCACTCTCAGATTTAGATCAGCTGGTTGAATGGGAGAGTCCCTATATCTCATATTGTATTTTGGTGTGTGACAAACAATCAGCCCACCTAACGGACAAGAACAGCCTCTAGTAGCAGCTATAAAATCTCATATTACTGCTGTCTCTCCTCCCAGGCATTGGTACTACGACCGTCACGCTAGAACTCAGGCACAAGTTGCTGCCAGCTTCTCCTGTACTCCATGTCAGATTACAATGCAACCGACTTCACCAACCCCTCCACCTTCATCCTGCTGGGCATCCCTGGCCTGGAGGCAGCCTATGTCTGGATCTCCATCCCCTTCTTCATCATGTACATCATAGCCCTCATGGGGAATGTCACCATCCTGTTCATTGTGAAGACGGAACCGAGCCTCCATGAGCCCATGTACTATTTCCTCTGCATGCTGGCCGTCATCGACCTGGTCCTGGTGACATCCATCCTGCCCAAATTGCTGAGCATCTTCTGGTTCAATTCCAGGGAGATCGATTTCAGCGCCTGCCTCACCCAGCTATATGTGATTCATAGTTTCTTCATGGTTGAGTCTGGGATCTTCGTGGCCATGGCGTTGGATCGCTATGTGGCCATCTGCCATCCCCTGAGACATTCCACCATCCTCACGAACCCCGTGGTGGCTAAGCTCGGTCTGGCCATGCTGCTGCGTGGCGGCATAATCGTCCTGCCCTATCTCCTGCTGGCCAGGCAGTGGCCTTATTGCAGAACCAACATCATTCCCCACACACACTGCAAGCATATCGCTGTGGTGAGCTTGGCCTGCGCCGACACCCGCGCCAGTAGCTACTACGGCCTCTTTGTGCTATTCTTTGTGACCGGTCTGGACGTGGTTTTTATTGCTCTGTCCTACACCCAGATCCTCCGGGCTATCTTCAAACTCCCCAGCAAGGATGCCCGGCTCAAAACTTTTGGGACCTGTGGCACCCACCTATGTGCTATGTTGGCCTTTTACATCCCACGTCTGTTCTCCTCACTTGCGTCCCGCTTTGGAGAGAACATGCCCCTGTATTTTCATATTCTGAGTGCTGACATGTACCTCCTGCTGCCCCCCACGCTGAACCCCATCATCTACGGGGTGAAGACCAAGCAGATCTGGGACAGGCTGCTCCGGCTCTTCAGTCTTTGTAGGGGAAATTTTTCTCCTGGTGCTGTGGCTCTCAGGCAGAGCTGAGGGCTGACAGGGTGCCGGGCCTGCTTCCCTGAGTCTCAGATTGGCCAAGGAGACATCAAATCCATTCCTGGACACACTGTTCGGTGGAAGCAAGAGAAACTCATCACCTCCTATGGCTTCCGCACTCCCTGTTGCTGGTAACCAAAGCCCTTAGGCCCAGTTTCTTCTCTTCAACCAAAGCTCCACCATGTCTTCCCTCCATGCACCACTCAGTAGGCCTGCCCCGTCACTGTCTCCTTTCCTGCCTACACCGTCACTGTCCTGATCATCTCTACCATTCATTTTGCTACCGTTTGGCAACAGACATGATAAGGGGGCTGGAGCACATGACCTATGAGGAGAGACTGAGGGTTTTGGGCTTGTTCAGTCTGCAGAAGAGAAGTGTGAGGGGGGATTTGAGAGCAGCTTTCAACTCCCTGAAGGGGGGTTCCAAGGAGGATGGAGAGAGGCTGTTCTCAGTAGTGACAGATGGCAGAACAAGGAGCAATGGGCTCAAGTTGCAGTGGGGGATGTCTAAGTTGGAGATTAGGAAAAACTGTTTCCCTAGGAGGGTGGGGAAGCAGGAGAGTGGCTAACTGGGGCCAAGGTCTCCCTGTCACCTCCAGATAGGGCCAGTGATGCAAACCACCCCTTCTCCCGGAGGAACTGCTAGCCAGAACAGCCCTCCGCCTGGAGCAGCCACCAGTCAAGGCCAGGCATCAAAGCCATGTCCCCTGCAGGCCGGTACAGGGAAGCTCAGCCCTGCCTGCTCCCTTCCTTCGGGAGAAGCCACCGTCCAAGCAGTGTGGCCCTTGGCGCCCCAGGGAGTTTCCATCACTGGTGTAGCGTGGCCCTGGTCACCACAGGTAGCCCTCACAATCCCTCCCAGACCTCCCAGTTCTCTGCCTTGTGTCCCCTGGCCAAAGCCTCCCTCCCTCTGCCCTGAAACCTGCTCCCCTCTGCCCTGAGTCCCTCACCTACAGCCCCCTACTATAGGTTTCCCACACTCCACCCTGTGCTGAGTCTCCGTCACTCAACCCCTGACTTGAGTCTCCAACTCACAAAGCCCTTCACTGCATCGTACAACCGGCCTGTCTCATGCAGGGGGTGGCAGGCAGCTGAGAGGATCGATTGGGCCCCTCTGACCTGAACGTGCTGCAGCCTGGGCAGAACCAAGTAGGGCACCAGGGCCTGAAGCAGCATCTCAGCGAACTGGTCGGAGGAGGGTGGGAGGTGGTGACCTCACACGGAGTCCATGGCAACGGGCCAATAAGAGGGGTTGCCCCTGTGGCTTTGCCACACGGAGTCTCCTCCTTGAGGTCTCTCCTTGGGGACTGAGAGAGAATTCAGGGCCACTTCCGTGAGCGTGAGGAGGGGCCTCGATGGAGCTTTCTTCTGTCCCCCAACGGGTTTTGCTGCAGACAGATGTTCCGCTAGCGGAGGTGAGAGCCCCAGAGTGGGGACCCAGTCAGCTGAGGGGCTGCAAAAGGCCCTTGTGGCACGGCGGGTATGAGAAATATTCCATCAGGAAATGTCTGCTGAGATCCCCTTTCAAACACACGCTTCCTTTACAAACCCTAACCCGATCCCCTTTCCTCAGACTCACTTGGGGCGTTTTTACTTTAAAAGAACCCCCTAGACCATTTCCCACCTGCTCAGAGCGATAGTGCGTGTCACACCCCTGGGAGCCCTCGAGGAGTTCTGTGATCCCTTCTGTGGTAGCCATCCCTGGAGGCCTGAGTCACATGGACACACTGAGAGGACCTATGGGTGGCTGAAGATCTCCACAGCTCATGATCTTTACGTAATGAGAGACCATTCACCCTATCGAGAGGTGGAAATGTAGCCAATGATTTTAATTATTATTTATTGATTGTGTGAAGGTTTCATTAACATATCTGCTGTTTGACAAATTTCCATTCTATGTTAAGGAGATTTAATTTCAAGGATAAGATAGCACAGCATTTGGAGGAGCCAAGTGCTAGACATGAGAAAGAGCAGCTGGAATTAAGAAACTGTATGGCTACATCTACACTGCAGGCTTCTTGTGCAAGAACTGTGTTGCAGAAGAGTTCTTGTGCAAAAGGTCTTCCACAAGAGCGTGTCCACACTACCATGAGCTTTTGCGCAAAAGATGTGCTTTTGTGCAAGAGCATCCATGGCAGTGTGGACACTCTCTTGGGCACGAAAGCTCTGATGGCCATTTTAACCATAGGGATTTCTTGTGCAAGAAATTCATGTTGCCTGTCTACACTACCTTCTCGTGGAAGAGCTCTTGCACAAGAGGGCTTATTCCTCGTGGGAAGAGGAATAACTCTTCCGGAAGAAGCCCAGTTTTCCAACGCTGTACTGTAAATTTACTTGTGCAAGAATGCATCTGCAGTGTAAACACTCTGCAAGTTTTTGTGCAAGAACAGGTGTTCTTGTGCAAAAAGCCTGCAATGTAGACATAGCCTAAGTTAACCTCTGCAAAAGTCCCTAGGCGGTTACAGGCCACAGAGACATGACATGACACCACACATGACAGAAATGGTCCCCATGCTCGCAGTGCTGTAACACAATGTCATAAAATGACTTCAAATGAAATAAAAGGCCTCAGATGTTCATTCTCTCAATCTCCTAGCATGTCGCCTTCGAAAGGGGTCATATTGCTCTGCGGCAGCCCTCGTGTGTCTCCCGTGTTTTCTTTTGTTAAAAAGGAGCCATATAAAAAGTGGAAACTAGGTCAAAAGACAGAGGATGGATGCAATCAAACAACATACGCATGCAGGGTCTGAAAGGGCATAACAAGTGGGGTTTTCCAAAGGGATCTGTTTTGGAACCGGTTCTGTTTGAACGATTTAGATATCGGCATAGAGAGTACTCTGGGGCAGGGGCAGGCCAGAGAGCACCTGCAGAGTGGGAGAAAGTAGCCCAAACAAGGGGAAGGTCCTGCCACATAGGAGCAGAGGAGAGCAGGGCAATTAGAGGCCGCTGTGAGAGAGCTGGCTCAGGCAGATTGGGGCCAGCTGACTCCACTCCTGGCAGGGTGAAGGCCTTTAAAAGCCTCCCTAGTTGGAAGATGGGGGAGAGTGAGAGGATGGGAGGAGAGGTATAGGAGAAGTGGGGAGGAGAAGTTTGAGAGCTTCAGGGGGTAGCCAAGTTAGTCTGTTTCAGAAAAAACAACAAATGGTCTGGTAGCACTTTATAGCAAAACAAGTAGATAATATCATGAGCTTTCGTGGGTACTGCCCACTTCTTCAGATGACCGGAGTTATGAGTTGGGGATATGAAAACTCAAAATAAATTGGAGAGGGGAAGGGGAAGAGGGAGAAAAAGAAGAAGGACGGGGGGTGTGAGACAGAGCATCAATAAGTATCTGGAAAATGGGTACTTAAACCTAAGCAGATAAAAATCAAAGTCGATAGACAGATGCTAAGGCAGGAAGGATATCACTCCGAGAGCTGTTAGCACCTTCAGCGGTTATGAAGTAGGTCATGTCCTAGCCAGCCCATATCACGATTGAGTCCATTAGCATGTGAATTGAATTTGTGGATGAACAGGGATTCCAATCCTTCCCTGTGTATTTGGCTTGTGGAGCCGGCCTGTGACAAGACAGCCACCTGCAGGTCTGGATAGACATCTATCAGGGACGGTGCTTGGTCCTGCCATGAGGACTTGGTGAATTCTCCCTGGGAGGTCCCTTCCAGTTCTAGGATTCTGTGATGTACCTTGTGAGTGGCACATTCACTGGCATATTCCCAAACTCAATGTTAGCAGATCCCCACAGAACGGAGCCAGCCAGGGAATTCCCACACCCACCATCTGCTGCTGAACACCCTGCTCCCCGAATCCTCCAGCTAATTCACTCCTGTCAAGTCACACAAAACTGATGCTCACCGCACACATTCATGACAAGGTGACACTATCATCTGGCAACTTCCCAAAAGCTAGGAGAGGAGAATTCAGTCTCATTCCTCTGTCTAAATCTCCAGCTGCTCCGCAGAGATGAAATACCCCCAAAGAGCCAGAGGGGAGGCCGAGAATCCAATGCTGGGGATCCAAGCGCCCTCCAGCTGAGGCAGACCTGGGAAGTCTGACTCATCCCGGCACATCCCATTCCACTCAGCCTGGCACATCCCATTCTAGTTCCCCTGGGAGACACTGGGAGGGAATGAACCGAGAGGGAGAGAACAAACCCAACGCCAACTCCCATCCGGCCTCTGCCCACGGGTCTCCCACTTATTCCAGCGCAGCTTTCAGGGCACAGCGAGATCTCTGTCTCCATCCACAGGAGCAGTTGGGGGAGGGATATTTTATTGTTAAGTCTCTTCCCTCAAGACCGTGCCGGGTGGGCAGGTCCCTGGGTTGCAGGGGAAGTGGAGTCTCTGAGTTCACTCCCCACAGAAGCTACTCCTGAGACCTTCCGATACACCTGGAGAAGAGTGAGAAGGCTCAGCCTCCCTCTCCTGGTTTTTTCCCTGCCTCCCGCCCAACGAGCAGCCCAGCCCTCTTGGTGTGACAGAGCGACAGAGATTTCTGCAGAGAAGTCCGTGCTCCTTGGGTCACTCTGCAATTCTGACACTCCTTTTCTGTCTGACTTTGTCTGAATCACCTCTCGCCGTGCCTCAGTTTACCCATGTGTACCATGGGGATACATGCAGAGTGACTGTCCTGTGCTAGGTGCGTTTACGATCCCTCAATGGAAGGTGCTGCCCAGAGCGATGGTCGTTCCTGAGGAGAATGACTGATCTGTGTTCCCTTAGCCACAGCCTGCGCGCCTGCAGAAGGAATTCCTGTCCCCCCATGGTCAGCTCTCTCCAGATCTGTCTGTCACTGTCTGCCCATCCCCCCGGGCAGTGACAGGCCACAGACGCTGTGGAGACCTGGGCATTGTCCCTCATTTTCTTCCTAATCAACTGCACTTTTTAGATGCACAGAAACACCCAGAGCAGCCAATTGCTCCCTGACTCAGCCCAGAGCCCAGGAGTTCTCGCCCTTTGGGAAGGGCCTTAATTGCTGTTTACTACTCACTGCTAAAGAGCCCCAGAGCACAGACAGGCTGGCCTCTGGCCTGTTTACGTGCAGATGCCGCTTCTCTGCTGGGGCCTGAGGGAACCCACTGGGACTGCCCAGAGCTGGGTTATAACCATGCCCAGCCCTGTGCTGGCTCTTGGTGAGGGACCCTGCTGCGGACGCTGTGCTGAGAGAGGTGCGGGCCGCGGCTGCCTGAGGGGGGTTCCCAGGGAAGACACGTCCCTCTCAGCACCCACAGGTACCAGCTCTGGCTGAGAACCGACCTGCCCGACAACCGCAGAGCTTTGTGGCCGTGCTAAGGTTGTGAACAAGTCTATGACCCTTTGCACTCTGTGCAGCTTCTCCATTGATGCTGCGTGTGCACCGTGCTATGCGCCTGCATTTCAGTGGCCGCTGTTTGCTCAGGCTCCTCTGAGGGAAACCTGTCCCGGGAGTGCTCATAAAATCATAGAGCACTAGAACTGGAAGGGACCTTCGAGAAGTCCTCAATTCAGCCCCCTGCCCTCACGGCAGGACCAAGCAGGGTCTAGACAGGTGTGTGTGCAACCTGATCTTACATATCTCCAGTGATGGAGATTCCACAACCTCCCTAGACAACTTATTCCAGTGTTTAACCACCCTGACAGGTGGGAAGTTTTTCCCAATGTCCAACCTAAACCTCCCTTGCTGCCATTTAAGCCCATTGCTTCTTGTCCTGTCAGAGGCCAAGGAGAACAATTTTTCTCCGTCCTCCTTGTAACCTTGCAACCCCCTTTTGAAAATCGCTGTCTCTAATGTTGTACTTTAAAGAACTGCGCAGGATTTTCTTCAGGGGGGCAAGACAAGATGCCATGTGTATTGGTGTCATGATCATAAGGTTTAGCTAGCAGGCTGGGGACTAAGGGGTTAACCGTACCTAGTCAGGTAGATTCAGCCAATAGGGATGTAGGCAGGACTTTCAAACAGGGACAAAAGAATTTTGTTTTTTCCCTCCTTGGTTCTGGGAGTTGCTCTCCAGCTATGAAGGGAGACAGACATGTCTCTCTCTCTCCAAGAACCAATCCTTCACTTTCTATAAGTAGGGTAAAGTTTAGATAAATCCATTCGGTGTTATTGTTTTATAGTTTGGGATCTGCTGTCTGTGCATTTTAAACAATGTTTTGGCTTTCCTTTGTAACTAAGTTCTAGGCCCATGGAGTTTCTCCATGGCTGCGTCTAGATTGGCATGATTTTCCGGAAATGCTTTTAACGGAAAAGTTTTCCATTAAAAGCATTTGCGGAACAGAGCGTCTGGATTGGCACTTTTTGCGGAAAAGCGTCCGTGCCATTCTAGATGTGCTTTTCCGCAAAAAAACCCTGATCGCCATTTTCGCGATCGGGGCTTTTTTGTGGAAAACAAATCTGAGCTGCCTACACTGGCCCTTTTGCGTAAAAGGGACTTTTGCCCGAACAGGAGCAACATAGTATTTCCGCAGGAATCACTGATTTCTTACAGTAGGAAGTCAGTGCTTTTGCGGAAATTCAAGCGGCCAGTGTAGACAGCTGGCAAGTTTTTCCGGAAAAGTGGCTGATTTTCCAGAAAAACTGGCCAGTCTAGACACCATGGGCTGTGTCCAGACTCAGGGGTTTTTTCGGGAAAAGTAGCCTTTTCCCGAAAAAACTTCCCCTGCGTCCAGACTCAAGCCGCGTTCTTTCGAAATAATTTCGAAAGAACGTGGCTTTTCTTTCGATGGCAGTAAACCTCGTTTCACGAGGAAGAACGCCTTCTTTCGAAAGTTCCTCTTTCGAAAGAAGGCGTTCTTCAATGTAAATAGGGCTTCCTCGAAAGAGAGCATCCAGACTCGCTGGGTGCTCTCTTTCGAAAAAGCGGATTGCTCTTTCGAAAGATCCGCCTGCAGTCTAGACGCGATCTTTCGAAAGAGGCTCTTTCGAAAGATGCTTTCGAAAGAGCCTCTTTCGAAAGAAGCCTGCGGTCTAGACATAGCACATGAGTATATTATTTTGTGACTTTTCCATCTAATCATTATACTTGCAACAGGAATAATGTGGTGATAATAAAAGTTTCTCTTTTCTTTTATTAACATGGTCCTGGTTACTGGCTGTGTCCTGGTTTGTATTTTAAGGGTGAGATTTCCCAACTAGACTTCCCCCTGATTTTCTTTATTAATATTTGTGTGGTGGCAATGGCGATTTTATTTCCAAAATCTAGGTTGTTAACATTTTGAGGAAAGTTTTATACCAAAGCCTGGTAAATAAGGTTTTGGGGTACTTATGCTGGCTGTATTTTGCATGCCAGAGTGGGGAAGGAGCTATGGCAATTGGCAATACCTCATGATTGTACTAGACGCGTATACGATACCAGACCCTGTATGCGCACACACACACACACACACACACACACACACACATGCTGTTGAGTCAGGGCTTAGTTAAAACTGTGTTGCTCCCCGTCACGCCCTGGCCAGGTGAGGGAGATGCAGGGGCTGAGTGAGGAATGTCCGGATCGATGCCCATTTCGACAAGACCAGACCCAAAGTGGTAGTTTTCTTCCCATGCTCTTTGTATGTGTCAGTTCATAGATCTTGTGCTGTCCCACCGCCCCTGGACACTGTAGGGCCATGAGTCCTCCGGCACCAGCTGATGGGACTTGGATCTTCTTTTCTTGATGGAGCTGGGATCTTCTCTTTCTTGGGCGGGTTCTGCCGCAGGCCTCACTAGCATTGTTCTCTCGCCATCAAGGTGATGCTGGCAGCTGGTCTCGAGCCAGGCTGGCTCCAGCGGCTGATCCCTTGACCCCCCTCTACACACACATTCACACATTTGCACAGACACACACCTAGCTTTAAACAGACTTAAGGCCGCGCAATTGGGGAAAATGGGGTTTCCATTGCAATAGATTAAAAACATTTAAAAAAAACAGATTCTCCAAAGGGAATTCTTAAAAGGTTATGAATGAATTAATTCAAATCCCATTCATAAAAAGGGGCCACAATTCCTGAGGTTACAAACATACTGTCACATTAGTCGATATCGTTATTCAAAAGGGCGATTTTATACGCAGCCCTACAGGGAGATCTGAGGAAACCCCGCAGCATCCAGCAGTGTGAGAAAGCACAGACACAGTCACCTCCCCTCTGGCATCTCAGGGTGCTGGCCGGTAATGGTGGGGAGGGGTCTGACCTGACTTTAAGCTCCTGGAAAACACAGAGGTGCTAAGGCTCCACACTGGAACAAACGCACCGTTGTTTTTTATCCTAGACAGGACATCTGTCCTCGCGTCAGTCGGGAAGTCTCCTGAATGGTGATATCTGAGATTTTCAAAAACCAGTCCCACCAGATGCAGACACCCAAGTTTGTAAATTTCAGTCCAAATGCGTAAAGCCGGGCAAACTGAGATGCCTCTGAAAATGGGCCCGGCTAATTGAAGGTGTCAGATTTGCTTAACGAGCAGTGCTATTAAGAGTAATGGCCAATCCATGTGTGAATCCCATTGAGCTAAGCTCTTGGCTGCAGTAATTCATGTGGCAAGGAGTTCCACAGGCCAAATATGTATTATGTGGACCATTTTCTTTTATTAGTGTTCCATGTTCATGGTTTCCATATAATTTACTGTCTCCTTGTTCCTGTGTTGTAAGACACAGCAAGTATAAATGGCAGCTTTTCTTTCTTTCTTGATAGTCGTAGATTTGAAGGGTCAGATGAAACCATTAGATCATCCAGTCTAAGCTCTTGTAAAATGGCAGCCTTTTGATTTCACCCAGTTACCCCTGCACTGGGCCAAGTGACAGGTGTGTGCCCATCACCTGCCATGAAATTTACATCAGTTGTTCTAGCCCTCAGGCAAGATGCAGGATTGCTTGTTTCTGAACCACCGAAGACAGCTGGCTGGCCAGCCTCTTATTTTTGGACTTTCCATTAAGAGCTTTTACTATCTCCTGAGGCATTTCTTCCATGCTGCTTCTGATCTTACAGGTGAGAAAGTTTCCCTGCAATTTCATCAAAATCTGCTCTGATGGAGTTAGACCCCTTGTCCCTTGTCCTGTCCTCTGGGACAAGGAAAAACGACTTTTCCCAGCTATGCGAAGATGGTTGTTATAGTCCCCTCTGTTTCCTCTTATCCAAACTTCTGCTTCCAGTCACTGGGCCTTGCGTTGCCTTTCTCTTCAAGATTGCAGAGCCTGTACTTACCATTTCAGCTAAATCAAATTCTTTCTGTCTCTCACTGTCCTGCATGTTCTCCAGCTTCCAAACATTTTGGTGGATCTTTTCTGCACCCTCTCCGAGTTCTCAACAGCCTTCTGGAAACGTGGCCCTCCAATATTGCACATTGTCAGTTTCACCGGTGCCAGGGACAGGTAAAATCCTCCCCCTGCTGCAACTCACCACCCCCCTGTTTGTTCACCGAAGGATCCCATCAGCCCTTAGGGCCCTGGGATCACACTGGGAGCCCGAGATGAACTGGGTGTCCACGTTGAATCTAATTCCCTTTCAAGGCCCCTGTGATCCCGTGTCTGTGGGCCGGGCTTGGAGGCCCTGTTCCACTAGGATAACTTTGCATGTGATTGTATTGGACAGTTTGTTTGCCTGGGACCAGCTCACCAAGGGTATGTTGACCCGTCTGCTGGCAGAGGAATGCAAATTAGGCTGGTCGAAATTACTAATGAAGCGTGGGTTTAAATATCCCACGCTTCATTAGCATAAAAATGGCTGCTCTTTTTTTCAGCACAAGCCTTTGTCAGAGAAAAGCGACATTCTAGAGGGTGATCTATCGCTAAAGAAAGCCTTTTCCGATAGATCCTGTGCACCTTGTTTCACGAGGCATAAGGAGCGCAGTCTAGACATACCCCAAATGCTGCCAGTCAGTCTGTGTGCCTGCCCTGACCTCCTCACTGTCACCCTTCCACAAATCTTTGGGCTGTCTGCAAATTTCATCCACAACCATTTCCTATTTGCTTCCAGTTCATTCATAAAAATAATGAAGGGTGTCAGGCCTAGAACTGATCCCGGCTGAACCAAACTGTGGGGACCCCCCCTCGTGCTTTTTGAAATGGGCTTATGGACCCAAAGATGCCTCACTCAAAGATGCTTGGAGCAAATTGCCTCATGTAACCCATCAGTCCTCATGTCCGAATCCGCTGGGTCTGCTCATATGATTTTGGAGAGTGTTCCATCCTTGTGTGGAAAGTTAGCTTTGCGGCGTAGGGATAGAATGATTTGTGGTTTTAAATGTCCAAGGCAAGCCACCAAGGGGGTTTCCCTCAAGGTCAGGTCATCTTTTGTCCTTTAAGTCTTAGCAGTCCTGGGAAGTCACGTGACCTCCTTAACTAATAGGGGCTGGCCAGGTAACTTGCCACCGAAGGGGGAGATGTAGAAACAGAACTCCTGCCCAAAGTGGGATCTATAAAACAATGGGAAACGAGCTGTCTCTTTGTCTTTGGCTGGCGTGGCACGCCCAAGAAGATAACTGACGACCCCAGGTGTCATGAACAGGAGGAGGCTGACCAGCACCCGGTGACTAAGGGGTTAACTCAAGTACCTAGCAAAGGTGTGGGCCAGGGGACCGGGAGAGCCAATCAAGATAGAGGGTTGACATTTGAATTGGATCTAGGTTCCCTGCCTGCTTTCTTTGTGTGGGAGAAAGAAACCAGGAGTTGAGACACACAGAGGGTATGCCTACACAGCAAAGTTATCTTTTTTAAAATAACTTTCCTAGCATCCACACAAGTTAATTGCTATTTCGAAATTAATTTGAAAAAGCGGAGGGCTTATTTTGAAATTGGTAAACCTCATTCCATGAGGAATAGCACCAATTCAAGTCTGCTGCATCAAGTTTATCTTATGTTTTGTAATAAACGTCTTTTCAGGTGATGATGTGATTCTTGTGTCCTGGAAGGTCTGTGGCTGTGTGTGTGGCTGTGTGTGTGTGTGTGTGTGTGTGTGTGTGTGTATCTGCAAGCCTTTGACAGTGTGTCTAGAATGCAGGGTTTTTTCGAAAAAAGTAGCCTTTTTTCGAAAAACTTCACCTGCGTCTGGACTACAGCCATGTTCTTTTGAAATTAAATCAAAAGAACGTGGCTTTTCTTTCGACGGCGGTACTCCTCATTTCATGAGGAATAACGCCTTTTTTCGAAAGCGCTCTTTTGAAAAATGGTGCTATGTAATGCAAACTGTGCTTTTTCGAAAGAGAGCATCCAGACTGCCTGAGTGCTCTCTTTTGAAAAAGCAGCTTGCTTTTTCGAAAGTACTGGTTGTAGGCTAGAGGCTCTTTTTCAAAAGAAGCTTTTTCAGAAGTATCTTTCGAAAGAGGCTTGCAGTCTAGACGAAGCCTGAGGTTATATCTAGACTGCATCCTTCTGTTGGCAGAGGGATGCAGATTTAGGTAGGTCGACATTGCAAATGAAGCAGGGATTTAAATATCCCATGCTTCATTTGCATAAAAATGGCGGCCGCTTTTTGCCGACGTGACACTTTTTTTAGCAAAAAGCGGCAGTCTGGAGGGGGATCTGTTGAGAAAGAAAGGCTTTTTCGACAGATCCTGGAAACCTCCTTGCAGGAGGCATAAAGAATCTGTCGAAAAAGGCTTTCTTTCTCAACAGATCCCCCTCCAGGCTGCCACTTTTTGGCAACACAGTGCCGAGTTGGCAAAACGTGGTGGCCATTTTTATGCAAATGAAGCGTGGGATATTTAAATCCCCGCTTTCTTAGCCATGTCAACCTGCCTAATCTGCATCCCTCTGCCGATAGAGGGATGCAGTCTAGACATACCCTGAACCTATAGCTACACTGCTGTCTTTTTCTGGAAGAAGATATTCAAATCATGCTCTCATTTGCATATCATCTTCCGATTCTTTTTGCGGAAGAGGTTTTTCCGGTATTTGGCCCCATATAGATGGGTGAAATGTGAAAAAAAACCTTCTTTTGCAAGACCCCTTATTCGTTATACATCAAGGTTTACAGAGTCTTATGAAAGATGGGGGTTGTCTGACATTAGGCCCCGTCTATACAGGGCCAAATACTGGAAAAATCTGTTCTGCAAAAAGAATCAGAAGAAGATATAAAAAATGAGAGTGGTATTTGAACATGTTCTTCCAGAAAAAAACAGCAGTGCAACCATAGCCTGACGGAGGGGTCAGCTACCGGAGACTGCTGCTTGTTTTTCTCTTGTCTTTTTCCAAGCTTAAATGACAACCCCTAGTTTTAGGCATAAAAAGCACTTGGAGAAGGCAGCAATTCCCCAAAATCTGTGTATTAGGATTCGTAGGGGAAGTTTTTGTAACCAGAGCCCGTAGAGGCAAAGGTTTGAGCTCTTTGCGGGACCCCAGCTTCTGCACTCGGAGGGCAAGTCAACATCGCCCGTGGTTTTCAAAGGAAGATATGCAAATTTAGTGAGAATTTGCATATGTTCTTCTGATCCCTTTCTTGGAAGATTTTTTTCCAGAAAAAAATCAGTCTAGATGGGGGTTTTCAAAAGAACCCTTCTTGAAAAATGTGGTTTTCAGGGTTCTTTTGAACACCCCCGTCTCGACTGCTTTTTTCTTTTTAAAGAACTCTTCCGAAAAAGGGATTGGAAGAAGCTATGCAAATTCGCGCCGTGGGAAAAGGAGACTTCCCTAGTTTTGGAGGCTTAGCTGGAACAAGAACCATTTTTGTGGGGCTTTGTAACCAGCTAAAGTGTATGTTAGAATTATCTACGTGGTTTTTGTTATTTATAATTTGTAATCTACTTTACTCTGCCCATTCTCACTTACAATCACTTCAATCCTGCTCCCTGTACTTAGTAATGATTGTTAGCGGGAGCAACCAGTCTGCACATTCCCCTTTCATTGCTTAAAGGACCTGGCCTAAATCTAAAACGATTTCCTTAGGAGGGTGGGGAAGCACTGGGATAGGTTCCCTAGGAAGGTGCCATCCCTAGAGGTGTTTAAGTCTCGGTTTGACAAAGCCCTGGCTGGGATGATTGAGTTGGGATTGGTCCTGCCTTGGGCAGGGGGCTGGACTTGATGACTCCTGAGGTCTCTTCCAGCCCGAGGATTCTAAATCATTCCTTAGGGGTTCTGATCCCAGTTGGGGAAAGGTGTCTTTGGAAGCTGGGCTCAACACGATACTTTCCTTGGACCTGAAAAGTTTCAGTGTCTGGACTGCTCCTCGGGAGGAGCGTGGGGGTGGCCGTGAGTTCTGCTCAGGGCCGTCCCACAATATTTTGGCACCTGAGGCAGAGAGCTCAAATGATGCCCCATTACCGCCTGGATTGGGCCCAAACTTTGAAAGGTCTCTTGTGCTCTCCTTCCTCCAGCACTCCCCCATCTCTGTGCATCTAGAGTGGAGAGAATGCCTCTGCACCAGCAACAGACACAATTTTCTACACTCTGGGTCCTAGTGGCTTCCTCCCACAGTCTGGCAATTGAGGTGGCCGCCTCAGTTCGCCTCATGGTAAGGCCGGCCCTGGCTCTGGTCTGTGCATTGGCTGGAGGAGACCAGGGAGCTGTCCCAGCAGGATTGGACAGTGAGAAGCCCGAGAGAGCAAGAAAGTGAGTGTTAGTGGCGTTGTCAGCACTCCAGGAAGCACCTCAAAGGGTCTTCTGTGACCACCCCCGCATCACAACCCCCATTCACTGACAAAGGCCTATTGACAGTATGCTCTGATGGTCGTAGAAGAAATGTAGCCGTGTCTTGCTTCTGATGGTCGTTAGCCCGTGTTCAGTGCCTCTCAAGGACGACATGGTTGATTGTTCCTTTTGTAGCTGAATGTTTTCTCTGATTCACTGAAATGCCTCAGCTCTGTAGACACCTGTTTTCTCTGCATTGTTCCCTTGGAAACAAATTGGTTTCTGTAGTGTTTTTTTCTCACTCTCAGATGCTGAGCAACAGGGGGAATGCGGGAGTCCAGACAGCGAGTGTGTTTCAGTGTGTGAAGAGCGATCAACCCGCTTACTTCACGAAAACAGCCACCAGTAGCACGTGTTGTGTCTCAGTAACACTCTCTCTGTCTTCAAGGCATTTGTGCTTCAACAACTGCACCCGAACCAGCACATACAGGAAGTCAGGGTAAAGTACGGTACAGGCCAGAGACACCGTTCTGCTTCAGAGTTGGGCACCTTCTCCCCTACGCCATGTCAGATCCCAACACAACCCACTTCACCAACCCCTCCACCTTCATCCTGCTGGGCATCCCTGGCCTGGAGTGGGCCCATGTCTGGATCTCCATCCCCTTCTGCGCCATGTACGTCATAGCCCTCCTGGGGAACTTCACCATCCCATGCATCGTGATGACAGAGCCAAGACTCCATGAGCCCATGTACTATTTCCTCTGCATGCTGGCCGTCACCGACCTGGTCCTGGTGACGTCCATCCTGCCAAAAACACTGAGCATCTTCTGGTTCAATTCCAGGGAGATTGATTTTAATGCCTGCCTCACCCAGATGTTCTTCATAAAAGGCTTCTTCATGACTGAATCAGGGCTCTTCGTGGCCATGGCTTTGGATCGCTATGTGGCCATCTGCCATCCCCTGAGACATTCTGCTATCCTGACAGACCATGTAGTGTCCAAGCTTGGTCTTGCCATGCTGTTGCGTGGCAGTATAATCGTCCTGCCCTATCCCTTCCTGGCAAGGCAGTGGCCATATTGCAGAACCAACATCATCCCCAACACGCACTGTGAGCACTTCGCCGTGGTGAGCCTGGCCTGCGCCGACATCCGAGTCAGTAGCTACTATGGACTCTTTGTTATCTTTTTTGTGACCGGTGTGGACGTGGTTTTCATTGTTCTGTCCTATTTCCAGATCATCCGGGCCATCTTCAAACTCCCCAGCAAGGACGCCCGGCTCAAGACCTTTGGGACGTGCGGCACCCACCTGGGGGCCATGCTGGCCTTTTACATCCCACGTCTCTTCTACTCACTTGCGTCTCGCTTTGGAGAGAACATGCCCCTGTATTTTCATATTCTGAGTGCCAACATGTACCTCCTGCTGCCCCCCACGCTGAACCCCATCATCTACGGGGTGAAGACCAAGCAGATCTGGGACAGACTGCTCTGGGTCTTCACTCTTTGTGGGGGAAAAGTTTTCTCCTGGTGCTGTGGCTCTCAGACAGAGCTGAGGGCTGACAGGGTACCGGGCCCGCTTCCCTGAGATAAAAACTGGCCAAGAAGACATCAAATCCATTTCTGTACACATGAGACACTATTGACCCCTAAGGCTGCCACACTCCCTGTTGCTGGTAACCAAAGCCCTCAGGCCCAGCCTCTTTCCCTCCACCAAGGCTCCATCATGGTCCATGCCTTCCCTCCATGCCCCACTTACTAGGCCCTGCGCCTGTGATTGTCTCATCTCCTGCCTCCACTGTCACTGTCTTGATCATCTCTACCATCCGTTTTGCTACCATTTGGCAACAGACATGATGAGGGGGCTGGAGCACATGACCTACGAGGAGAGACTGAGGGTTTTGGGCTTGTTCAGTCTGCAGAAGAGAAGAGTGAGGGGGGATTTGAGAGCAGCTTCCTGAAGGGAGGTTCCAAAGAGGATGGAGAGAGGCTGTTCTCAGTAGTGACAGATGCAGAACAAGGAGCAATGGGCTCAAGTTGCAGTGGGAGATGTCTAGGTTGGATATTAGGAAAAACTGTTTCCCTAGGAGGGTGGGGAAGCAGGAGAGTGGCCAACTGGGGCCAAGGTCTCTCTGTCACCACCAGACAGGGCCAGTGACACAAACCACCCCTTCCCCCGGAGGAACTGCTAGGCAGCACAGCTCTCCCCCTGGAGCAGCCACCAGTCAAGACCAGGCATCAAAGCCATGTCCCCTGCAGGCCGGTACAGGGAAGCTCAGCCCTGCCTGCTCCCTTCCTTCGGGAGAAGCCACCGTCCAAGCAGTGTGGCCCTTGGCGCCCCAGGCAGTGTCCATCACTGGTGTAGCGTGTCCCTGGTCACCACAGGTAGCCATCACAATCCCTCCCAGACCTCCCAGTTCTCTGCCTTGTGTCCCCTGGCCAAAGCCTCCCTCCCTCTGCCCTGAAACCTGCTCCCCTCTGCCCTGAGTCCCTCACCTCCAGCCCCCTGCCGTAGGTTTCCCACACTCCACCCTGTGCTGAGCCACTCTCACTCGCCCCCTGCCTTGAGTCTCCCACCGCCAAAGCCCTTCACTGCATCGTACAACCGGCCTGTCTCATGCAGGGGGTGGCAGGCAGCTGAGAGGATCGATTGGGCCCCTCTGACCTGAAAGTGCTGCAGCCTGGGCAGAACCAAGTAGGGCACCAGGGCCTGAAGCAGCATCTCAGCGAACTCGTCGGAGGAGGGTGGGAGGTGGTGACCTCACACGGAGTCCATGGCAACGGGCCGATAAGAGGGGTTGCCCCTGTGGCTTTGCCACATGGAGTCTCCTCCTTGAGGTCTCTCCTTGGGGACTGAGAGAGAATTCAGGGCCACGTCCGTGAGCGTGAGGAGGGGCCTCGATGGAGCTTTCTTCTGTCCCCCGACGGGTTTTGCTGCAGACAGATGTTCCGCTAGCGGAGGTGAGAGCCCCAGAGTGGGGACCCAGTCAGCTGAGGGGCTGCAAAAGGCCCTTGTGGCACGGCGGGTATGAGAAATATTCCATCAGGAAATGTCTGCTGAGATCCCCTTTCAAACACACGCTTCCTTTACACACCCTAACCCGATCCCCTTTCCTCAGACTCACCTGGGGCGCTTTTACTTTAAAAGAACCCCCTAGACCATTTCCCACCTGCTCAGAGCGATAGTGCGTGTCACACCCCTGGGAGCCCTCGGGGAGTTCTGTGATCCCTTCTGTGGTAGCCATCCCTGGAGGCCTGAGTCACATGGACACTCTAAGAGGTCCTACCGGCGGCTAAAGACCTCCACATTTCTTTTATTGCCATGTTCTCTGAAATCTCTCCATGACTCCAGCCCTCACTTCATTGTTCACATCAAAGAAGTGCTCACCTTCTTGCTTACGCACTGTCTCAAAAGCTGTGTGTAAAACCCTTTCAACTTCAATCTATTTGTAGTTTTTGAGGAATTTGCTTAAAAGAGCTTAATCGCCTTTGCCACCTCTTCCCCAGTCTTACTCTGTAAGGATGTGACCCATGCATGCTTAGCCCAATTGTCTGCTACTGGGAAAGCATATTTAGAGCCATCTTTGTGGCTAGAAAAGGTGGCCATATCTAGCTAATCCACCTGCCATTGCATGTCCAATTGGACACAACCATATGTAACATGTAAGCATCTTGATTCACAGACCAAGCTGAAATCTGCTTTCTTCTCAAAGTTTTACAACGTTTTTAGTGGTCCTAAATATGGGTTTTACATCACCAACTCTCAACTTCTCCAGGAAAGTTATCTATCTATCTATCTATCTATCTATCCCCACCCACCCCATCTATCTATCTATCTCCACCCTCCCCATCTACCTATCTATCTACCTATCTATCTATCTATCCCCACCCACCCCCTCTATCTATCTGTCTGTCTGTCTGTCTGTCTATCTATCTCCACATACCCATCCACCCACTCTATCTATCTGTCTATCTATCACATTTGGTTCAGTGAGAAACGTCAGATCTGTGACACCAAATTCAACTCATGGCACATGGTATTTAAGTAAAACCTGTGACATGTTACAATCTTTATGTCTCTTTCACATGATCATTACTCATCCATGCACACATGGATGCAGCTCCTCAGGTCACTGACCGTTGCACCAGTCACGTAGAAGATTGTATCTGTAAGGCATAAATGCAAGTAGCTTCACTGGTGCGGTATCACTTCCATGCCCCACGACAAAGAGTCCCCTGGATTCCCTGTAGCACTCAAAAGGGGCATTGCTAGGTCTGTAGGTGGGGTGGGGTTTTGGCAATAACTCCCTGTCACGTTATTGGATTTTAAGGGAAGCAGCCAGATCACTGCTGTACCCATGGGAGGGCTGTTTGCCTCAAAATCTGTACAAAGGGGGCCATGTGAGGTGTCAAATGAAAGCGTATGTTCTACTGATTCTGAGTATGCTACTCATGTACTTGTGTGATGTCTGTGTGTGGAGTTATGAATATGGACTCTGTGCTTGTACTGTGGATGGTCTCTGCTTGCAGTAAGGAAGGACTCTCTAGTGACTAGGGGAAGGATAGCTCAGTGGTTTGAGCATTGGCCTGCTAAACCCAGGGTTGTGAGTTCAATCCTTGTGGAGGCCATTTAGGAATTTGGGGCAAAAATTTGTCAGGGGTGGTACTTGGTCCTGCTGGGAAGGCAGGGGACTGGACTTGATGACCTTTCAAGGTCCCTTCCAGTTCTAGGAGATAGGCAATCTCCATTAATTTATTTGAATGGCTGTGCTAAGTAGCACGGCTCCAGGGACAAAGGCTCTCAAGGTGCCCAATACACACCTGAGGACTGCGTCTGGGAACATGCAAACCAGCCAGGGCAAAATGGCTGCTGCATGTGAAACAGAGATAGGTCACTCAACCATGTGACCTGCTCCACTGGAGAGACACCAGCAATGGATAGAAATTGCAATGAGGCAGACTCCATTTTCTCCTCAATCCTGCTGCTGATCCCAGCTGCAGCCTTGCAAGGGACAGAGAGACGGGAAGGATTGCTGACCCATCCTTACATAGGATGTACACCAGAGACTTTTAAGCTAGCAGTTTGTAACATCTCTGCTGAGAGCCTGCATTGAGAACTTGGTGATTTGGTGCATGTGATGTATTCTCCTTAACAACCTTACTCTCATGCTTTTCTTTCTTTTATTAATAAAACTTTAAATTTCAGATTCTAAAGCATTGGCCCAGCGTGATCTTGTGGGTAAGATACAAAGTGTAAACTGACCGGGGAACTGGTTCTTTGGGGCTGGGAGGACACGTTCGGGGTAGGTGAGATTGGGTTCCATAACCCCTCAGCTGTGTGCAAACCCAGGGTGGATTGGGACACAGGGAGAGCTGGGGTGGCAGATGGGTTTTGCTCGTGAGTCTTCCTGCTGGCTGGATTGGCAGCTGGAGTACTCGGTGTGATTGGTTTGTGACCTATTTGAGAAAGGTCTCCAGTCCGGGGCTATAAGCAGGCCTGGTTTTGAGCAATTCAGCCTGAGTGGACACCCTCAGTGGTGCCCAGACTTAGCCTGGTCCGTCACACATGCCCCCCTCTCCTGCAATGAAAGGTAATTCTAGTTTGGTCATCTTGGGTGTTATGGTCACAATTCCAATTTTTTTCCCCCACAAGTATCTACTGTTATTGGGCACGTGGCAATATAGCCAATGTAAATGAAACTGTTATTCTTACGTTACCAGATCTAAATAGACAAAGGACTCCAGTGTGTCATGCCTACCAGTACTAGCCATGCAGCTGAAAACAGTGTTAAAATCAAATATTTGCCTTTAAATCTAATTCACAATGCCGCAACTAAAGTGCGCTCTGAAGTTTGGGGTGGTAGCAGTTCACGTGAAGTATTCACCGCACCAAAAGGAACACATATTCCCAAACCGAGGCTATGTCTAGAATACAAAGTTTTTGCGGGATACCTCTGGTATCCCGGAAAAACTCGCCGTGTCCAGGGAACACATGTGGAAGGGCAGACACGCTTTTTCAGAAGCCCTGTAAAGCTCATGTCACGAGGAAGAAGGGCTCTTCTGAAAGGAGGTTTTTCCAAAATTTGGTCTACAATAGACAGGCAACATTTTGGAAAAGCCTCTTCCAACAAAACTATCGGAAAAATTTGCGTACCTTTTCCCGATAAAACTCAGTAGTCTAGATGTAGCCTCAGCGTTAGCACATGCTGAATGGAGCCAACCAGGGAATTCCCACACCAACCGTCTGCTGCTAAAAAAAAAACCTGCTCCCAGAATCTTCCAGGTAATTCACATGTCGTATCATGTGGAACTGAGACTTGACACTCATTCATGACAAATACAGATTTCACAGTCATTTGTGAGCTTCCCCAAAGCTGGGAGAGGAGAATTCAGTCAGTACCTAAACACCCAGGTGCTCCGCATTGGAGAAATATCCCTGATGAGTCAGACAGGCAGGCAAAGAGTCCAGTTCTGGGAATGCTGAGGAGGCTGGAGCACATGGCTCATGAGGAGAGGCTGAGCAGGGTCGTAACAAGTGCCAGGTGAGTAAGGCATTTGCCTAGGGCACATAGGTGAGGGGGCCCACAAAAGACAGTGACTGTGCTGTCTTCACTTGTGCCTTGCACCGCATCAGCACCTCCACCCGCGCTGACGAGGGTCTTGCCTCAGGAACCAAATTAGCTAGTTACGACTCTGAGGCTGGGGGATTTGGGTCTGTTTAGTCTGCAGAAGAGAGAAGTGAGGGGGGATTTGAGAGCAGCCTTCAACTTCCTGAAGGGAGGTTCCAAAGAGGATGGAGAGAGGCTGTTCTCAGTGCTGACGGATGGCAGAATGAGGAGCAATGGTCTCAAGTTGCCATGGGGAAGGTCTAGGTTGGAGATTAGGAAAAACTATTTCCTAAGGAAAGGGGTGAAGCACTGGGATGGGTTCCCTAGGGAGGGGGTGGAAGTTCCATCTCTAGAGGAATTTAAGTCCTGCCTTGACCAAGCCCTGGCTAGGATGATTGAGTTGGGGTTGGTCCTGCTCTGGGCAGGTGGTTGAACTCGATGACTCCCGAGGTCTCCTCCAACTCTAGGGGTATGTCTACACTACATGGCTCCATCGATGGAGCCATGTAGATGAGCTTTGTAGACCTAGGAAAATGAAGCGGCAATGTAAATAATCGCCGCTTCATTTACATCAAAATGGCTGCCACGCTGTGCCAATCAGCTGTTTGTTGGCACAGTGCAGTAGTCTGGATGCTCTGCGGTCAACAGCAAAAGCCTTTGTCGACCGCCCCGGTAAACCTCATCCCACGAGGCATAACAAGGCGGTCGACAAAGGCTTTTGATGTCGACCGCGGAGCATCCAGACTACCGCGCCGTGCCAACAAACAGCTGGTCGGGACAGCGCGGCAGCCATTTTGATGTAAATGGAGCGGTGATTATTTAAATTGCTGCTTTCTTTTCCTAGGTCTACAAAGCTCATCTACATGGCTCGGTCGACGGATTCCATGATTTATGAATCCAAGTGGCCTCCAGCCGGGGCAGGGCTGGAAAGTCTGACTCAGCCTGGCACATCCCGTTCCAGTTGCCCAGGGAGACAAGGGAAGGAAATGAACCCAGAGGGAGAGAACAAACCCAACGCCAACGCTCATCCAGTCTCTGTCCTGCCTGTGGGCCACACTTATTCCAGGGCAGCTTTCAGGGGAGGGCAAGACCTCTGTCCCTAGCCATAGAAACAGTCGTGGGGGAGGGGAACTCCTTTACTAAATCTCTTTCCCTTAAGTTACCTCAGGGACCGTGCTGTGTGGGCAGGTCTCTGAGCGAGAGGGGAAGTGGAGTCCTGGAGTTCACCCCTCCCAGGGCTGGGGAGTTCCCATGCTTGTTCAGAGAACCTCAGCTTCCCCTTGGGAGGATGGGGAACACTCAGGCTCCCTTTTCCAGCCTTTTCCCAGCCTCCCATCCTACGAACAGCCCTGCCTGAGCGGGAGTCCATTTCCCTCTCGGTGTGACGGAGCCACAGAGCTTTCTGCAGGGAAGTCCAGGCTCCTGGGCTTGCTTTGCCATCCTGACACTCGTTCTCAGTCTGACCGTGACAGAATCACATCTCCCCGTGCCTCAGTTTACCCACGTGTACAATGGGGATATGTGCAGAGTGGCTTTCTTTTGCTCGGTGCTTTCAAGGTCCCCCAATGGAAGGTGCTGCCCAGAGTGATGGTCATTACTAAGGAGAATTATTGATCTGTGTTCCCTTAGCACCAGCCTGTGCGCCTGCAGAAGGAATTCCTGTCCCTTAGCATCCCCCCTGGGCAGTGACAGGTCTCAGACGCTATGGAGAGCTGGACATTGTCCCTCATTTTCTTCCTAATCAACTGCACTTTTTAAACACACACAAATGCCCAGAGCAGCCAATTGCTCCCTGACTCCGCCCAGAGCCCAGGAGTTCTCCTCTCCCCTTGGGAAGGGCCCTTAATTGCTGTTTACTCCTAAAGCTGGATAAAGAGCCCTGGCGCACAGACAGGCTGGTCTCTGGCCTGTTTACATACAGATGCTGCTTCTTTGCTACGGGCTGAGCCAACCCCAAGGGGACAGTCCAGAGCTGTTATAACCATGCCCAGCCCTTGCCGGCTCTCGGTGCAGGACGCTGCTGCAGACGCTGGGCTGAGAAAGGTGCAGGACGCGGCTGCCTGAGGGGGATTCCCAGGGAAGACACGTCCCTCTCAGCACTCACAGGTACCAGCTCTGGTTGAGAAATGACCTGCCCAACAAACGCAGAAAATTGTGGCCTTGCTGAGATAGAGAATATGTTTGTGTCTCTTTCCCCTCTGAGCAGCCTGGATCCTTTCCACGGATGCTGCGTGTGCCAGTGCTATGCGCCTGCATTTCAGTGGGCACTCTTTGCTCAGGCCCCTGTGCGGGAAACCTGGCCTTCGAGTGAGAAGTGAGGAAAGCCCTAAGCAGCCGGCTGTGTGTGATGGCCCAGATACTGTCACCTCCCCCTCACAGGGCTCTGGTGTTAATGGCAGGGAGGGCGTTCGACCTGGCTTTTATCTGCAGGAAAGCCTGGAAGTGCCAGAGCTCCACTCTGAAACAATTGTACAATTCTGGGTCCTAGACAAGACATCTTCTCCCCTCGCTTCAGTCAAGAAGTCCCCTGAATGGTGACGTCTCAGATTTTCAATCCCATTCATACCCGACCCATACCCAGGCTGGGGAATTTCAGGTCAAATGCATAAAGCTGGGTAAACTGGGAAGTGTCTGAAAATGGGCCCTGCTAATTGGAGGTGTCAGATTTGCTGAACTAATGAGCGCAATGGCCAATCCGAGTGTGGTTCCCATTCAGCTACGCTCTGCAGTAATGTTAGTGGCAAGGAGTTCCACCGGCACAATATATGTTCTGTCAGCCATGTTCAGAGTTTCCATACAATTCAATGTGCCCTTGTCCCTGTGCCGTACGACGCAGCCAGTGTCATGGCAGCTTTTCTCTGTTTACGGATAGATTCGTGGGTTTCAAGGTTGGACCATTAGATCATCTAATCTGAGCTTTTGTAAAATTCAGGCCTTTCAATTTTATGCAGTTACCCCTGCGTTGGGCCAAATGACGGGGGTGTGCGTATGACCCCTGCCTTCCCTAGAATTTCACATCACAGAATCCTAGAAGCTGTAGGTGAAAAGAGACAGGTAGGATCAGTTACTCGAACCCCCGCCGAGATGCAAGATAGTTTGTTTCCGAACCGTGGAAGATGGATGACTAACCTGCCTCTTTTTCATGCTTTCCATGAAGAGTTTCCTCGATCTCCCGCTGCATTTCTCCCAGCGCCTTCTGTTCTTACCGCTGGGCATGTTTCCTTGCGGTTTCATTGAAATCTGCTTCGATGGACTTTGAACCTCTTGTCTTTTCCCTGCAACTCATCACTCCCCTGTTTATTCACCAAAGGGTCCCATCAGCCCTTTCAGCCCCAGCATTGCACTGGGAGCCCATGGGGAACTGGGTGTCCACATTGAACCTAATTTCCTTTCGGGGCTCCTGCGTTCCACAGCACCAGGCTCCTGTCTGTGTGTCGGGTCTGGAGTCCCTGTTCCACTAGGATAACTTTGCATGTGACTGTATTAAACAGTTGGCTTGCCTGGCCCAGCTCACCAAATGCTGCCAATCAGTCTGTGTGCCTGCCCTGGCCTCCTCATTGTCACCCCTCCGCAAATCTCTGGGCCATCTGCAAAGATTTGCCGTTTGCATCCAGATCATGAATGAAAAGAACGGATGGCATCAGGCCTCGTTCTGATCCCTGCAGAACCGAACTGGAAACAGCCCCGTTCCCTGACGAGAGCCCGTGGACAACGGCTTTCTCGTAGCTGGCAATGAGCCAGTTTTCAGTCCCGTTGAAGTGTGAGGTTGCAGAGTAAGTTTTCCTTCTGTATCTGAATGTTTTCTCCTACTGAATGAAAAGCCTCCGATAAACTGCAAAAGCGGCGAGGAGTCCTGTGGACTGAAGTTAGTTAGTCTATAAGGTGCCACAGGACTTCTCGCCGCTTTTGCAGATTCAGACTAACACGGCAACCCCTCTGATACTTGACTCCGATTAACTGAAGTCTATTTGATCTGCATTGGTCCCGTGAGCCACCAAACCTGAACTCAGGTGCTTTTGTTTTACATAACCCCTGTTGATTGGTGTGACAGGGGATGTGTCGGGCCGCGTCGAACTTGCAGCACCTGCGTGCTAGCGACCCCGAGAAGCGGCGGCCTTAGGACCCTGACGGAGGCCACGCTGGCTCGGATACACTGAGCCGCACTGGACTTGCAGCACCTGTGTGCTAGCGGCCATGAGAAGCAGCAGCCTTAGGCCCCTGGATGGAAGCCGTGCTGGCTCGGATACACCAAGCTGCGCCAGACTTGCAGCGCCTGTGTGCTAGTGGCCATGAGAAGCAGTGGCTTTAGGACCCTGCAGGAAGGTGGGCCAGTGGACATGGCGCGAGTGACGTGTCCCTGGGCACTGCCTCTGAAGCTGGGGATTTAAAAGGAAGCCACCTAGCTCCAAGAAGGGGGGACGGTGAGCGCTGGCTGGCATAGCAGGTTGTCCTCCCCTGGCAGGTTCCTTGGCAAGGAGGGGGATGCCGGAAAGCAGAGGGCAACCAGGCTACCTCTACACTGGCATGATTTTCCGGAAATGCTTAAAACAGAACAGTTTTCCGTTATAAGTATTTCTGGAAAAAGCGCGTCTACATTGGCAGGATGCTTTTCCAGAAAAAGTGCTTTTCCGGAAAAGCGTCCGTGGCCAATCTAGACGCACTTTTCCGCAAAAAAGCCCCGATCGTCATTTTCACGATCAGGGCTTTTTTACGGAAAACACTACTGTGCTGTCTACACTGGCCCTTTTCCGGAACAGTTTTCCGGAAAAAGGACTTTTGCCCCAACGGGAGCAGCATAGTTTATCCAGAAAAGCGGCTGATTTCTTACAGTAGATCGTCAGTGCTTTTCCAGAAATTCAAGGGGCCAGTGTAGATAGCTGGCAAGTTATTCCGGAAAAACGGCTGATTTTCCTGAATAAGTGGCCCAGTGAAGACACAGCCCCAGAGTATCCAACCAGAGGCCCCAGGTAAAGACAAGTGGCAGCTCTCGGGAGACTGTTATCGGACTCGGAACAAACTCTAACCCATCCTGGAGATGGGGACACTTGGGAAAAAGGGAAGTAAGGACTGAAAACCATAACAGGGAGCTGTGGCTATGTAAGGCGGGCCCTGCCTGTCATGATTATGAGGGTTAGCCAGCAGCCTGGGGATTAAGGGGTTAACTACACCTAGCCAGGTGGAGTGACCAATAGGAACGTAGGTGGGACTTTTCAAACTGGGACAAAGGAATTTGGGTTTTTTTCCTTTCTCCCTTTTGTGTCTCTGAGTGAGCTCTCTGCAGCTACAGAGAGGGACAAGCATGTCTCTCTCTCTCCAAGACACCATTCTTCATTTTCCGTAAGTAGGGTAAAGTTTAGGTAGTTTCGTTAGGTTTTATTGTTTTAAGGATTGGGTATGGGATCTGAGATCTGGCACTGTTTAAAAGATGTTTTGGCTTTTCTTTGTAACTAAGTTCTAGGCCCATGGAGTTTCTCCATGGCTACGTCTACACTGGCCCCTTTTCCAGAAGGGGCATGTACATTTCATGAGTCGTAGTAGGGAAATGCGCGGGGGATTTAAATATCCCCCGCGGCATTTAAATAAAAATGTCCGCCGCTTTTTTCAGACTTTTAAAAAAGCCGGAAAAGAGCGTTTACACTGGCCCTGATCCTCCGGAAAAAGTGCCCTTTTCCGGAGGATCTTATTCCTACTTCAAAGTAGGAATAAGATCCTCCGGAAAAGGGTGCTTTTTCCGGAGGATCGGGGCCAGTGTAGATGCTCTTTTCCGGCTTTTTCAAAAGCCGGAAAAAAGCGGCGGACATTTTTATTTAAATGCCGCGGGGGATATTTAAATCCCCCGCGCATTTCCCTACTACGACTCATGAAATTTACATGCCCCTTCCGGAAAAGGGGCCAGTGTAGACGTAGCCATGATGTTTGCAACAGGAATATTGTTGTAATAATAAAAGTTCTTTCTTTTCTTTTTATTAACCTGGCAGTGGTTAATGGTGTGCGCTGATTTTTATCTTAGGGGTGAGATTTCCCAAATGATCTTTCCCCTGGTTTCTTTATCAACATTTGGGTGGTGGCAGCGGAAGTTTTATTCCCAAGATCTAGGGTTTTAAGATCTTGGGGGGAAGTTTTATACCAAAGCCTGGTAGATAAGGCTTTGGGGTACACTTGCTGGCCCCCACTTCTGCATTTATCATGCCAGAGTGGGGAAGGAGCCATGACACTGCCACAAATGGCATTAATTATATTCCTAGACTTTTTTCCCCCCAATCTCATACCAACTTTTCCATAGTTTCCTAAACTTGTCACACCTTTCTTTTAAAAAAGCACATTATTATTTTTTTAAATGTCTACATATAAAACATAATTACCCTAATTTTACCTCCTTTTTTATTTGGCTCTCCTGGTATCTGAATTAGTAGACCTGGATCTTATTGAGATGTGGGGAGAAGAGTCAATTGGTAACGCTGGGATTCATAATTCTACATCACATTAAAATGCCTTTCTCTGTCTAGTAATCGGCCTTAAACTTTTCCAAGAGTTTTTTTGTCCTGAAGATTCTTATTTAAAAAAAATCCTATTCTGATCCTAACTCCTGTTAAGCATAGAGGTTTCCCTAACGTCTTTAACATTCCCTATCAATTTTCGTAACTTCCAATCGGTGTGGCTTGCTATCTATATTCCCTCCCACCCCCATTGATACACATATTCCTATTTCCCCATGAATTGATGCTCTTCCTTAGCAAATGGATGGGTTTTGAGCCACGTTTGTTCCCCGTCATTGACTAGGGAATCTTTTGCAATCATCTCATAAACTAATTCTGACAGAACTTCCACGTTTCTTTCCCGTTTTTCTTTCTACATTTTTCCTCCTCGTCCTTTTTTTCCTGATCCTTTGTTTGGGGACTCGGCCCTTTGGAAGCCCTATCTATAGATGCCACAGGTGAGGAGGGGTTCTCTATTTGCCCATTCCAATGTGATCGCTTCCATTTTTTGTTTTCCCAGATTTGCCCCTTTGTCTACTCCCCAGACTAAACAGTCCCAGACATTTCTGTCTGTCTGCACATGGTGGCCTCCGCCAGTCTCATTGGCAGACTTGTCAACCCCCTTGCTCTCTGCTCTGCCCTTTATTGTCAAACGTGTGTGGCCAATATTGAGGACATACCCAGAGCATGTTGTTGCATGTAGATTTGGAGCAACGGAGTGAATAGGGGAATCCCTATATCTCATATTGTATTTCGGTGTGTGATGAGCGATCAGCCCGCTTAATGGATGAGAACAGCCTCTAGTAGCACGTGTAAAATCTCATATTACCGCTGTCTCTCCTCCCAGGCATTGGTACTGCGACCATCATCCTAGAACTCAGGTACAAGTTGCTGTATAGGCAGGAGATACCCACCTACTGCAGAGTTCACCGACTTCTTGTCTACTCCATGTCAGATTCTAATGCAACCGAATTCACCAACCCCTCCACCTTCATCCTGCTGGGCATCCCTGGCCTGGAGGCAGCCCATGTCTGGATCTCCATCCCCTTCTGCGCCATGTATATCGTAGCCATCTTGGGGAACGTCGCCATCCTATACATTGTGAAGACAGAGCCAAGACTCCATGAGCCCATGTACTATTTCCTCTGCATGCTGGCCGTCACCGACCTGGTCCTGGTGACATCCATCCTGCCCAAAACGCTGAGCATCTTCTGGTTCAAGTCCAGGGAGATTGATTTCAGCGCCTGTCTCACCCAGCTGTATGTCATTCATGGCTTCTTCATGACTGAGTCGGGGCTCTTCGTGGCCATGGCGTATGATCGCTACGTGGCCATCTGCCACCCCCTGAGACATTCCACCATCCTCACAAACCGTGTGGTGGCCACACTCGCTCTGGCCATGCTGCTCCGTGGGGGCATAATCGTCCTGCCCTATCTCCTGCTGGCCAGACAGTGGCCATATTGCAGAACAAACATCATCCCCCACACGCACTGCGAACACATGGCTGTGGTGAAACTGGCCTGTGCCGACATCCGCATTAGTAGCTACTACGGCCTCTTTGTGGTATTCTGTGTGACTGGTCTGGATGCAGTTTTTATTGCTCTGTCCTATACACACATCCTCCGAGCCATCTTCCGCCTCCCCACAAAGGATGCCCGGCTCAAGACTTTTGGGACATGCATCACCCATCTGTGCGCCATCTTAGCCTTTTACATCCCACGTCTCTTTACCTCGCTCACTTCCCGTTTTGGCGAGAACATGCCCCTGTATTTTCATATTCTCAGTGCCAACCTGTACCTCCTGCTGCCCCCCACACTGAACCCCATCATCTACGGGGTGAAGACCAAGCAGATCCGTCACAGACTGCTCCGGCTCTTCACTCATTGTGGGGGAAAAGTTTTCTCCTGGTGCTGTGGCTCTCAGGAAGAGTTGAGGGCTGTCAGGGTGCTGGGCCCACTTCCCTAGTTAGGGTTTGTCTACACTAGCCCCCTAGTTCAAATTAGGGAGGCTAATGTAGGCATTTGAAGTTGCAAATCAAGCCTGGGAATTAAATATCCCGACTGGTTGCCATTTTTGAAATTTACAAGTCGGGACTAACTGCCCACGTCTACATGTGGCAGGGACCCACTAGTTCGAAGTAAAGCCCTAGTTCGAACTACCTGTTAAACCGCATTCCAGGAGGAATAGCAGGTAGTTCGAACTAGGGGGCTAGTATAGACATACCCTTACAGAACGGCCAAGGAGACATCAAATCTGTTCCTGGCCACACTGTTCTGTGGCAGCAAGAGAAACTCATCAACTCTTAAGGCTGCCGCACTCCCTGTTGCTGGTAACCAAAGCCCTTAGGCCCAGCCTCTTCTCTTCCATAACTCTGCCATGGCTCTGCCCTGGTCCATGTCTTCCCTACATGTCCCACTGGCTGGTGGCCTTTTTGTCTAAGGCCCTGCCTCTGTCACTGTCTCCTCTCCTGCCCTCCGCCATCACAGTCTGGATCATCTCTGCCATCCGTTTGGTTTTCGTTTGGCAACAGATATGATTAGGGGGCTGGCGCACATGACCTACAAGGAAAGGCTGAGGGATTTGGCTTTGTTTAGTCTGCAGAAGAGAAGAGTGAGGGGGGATTTGAGAGCAGCCTTCAAGTTCCTGAAAGGAGGTACCAGAGGCTAGAGTGAGGCTGTTCTCAGTGGTGACAGATGGCAGAATGAGGAGCAATGGTCTCAAGTTGCAGTGAGGGAGGTTTAGATTGGATATGACGAAAAAACTATTTCCCTAGGAGGGTGGGGAAGTGCTGGGATGGGTTATCTAGGGAAGGGGGTGGAATCTCCATCCCTAGAGGTGTTTAAGTCCCGGCTTGACCAAGCCCTGGCTGGGATGATTGAGTTGAGGTTGGTCCTGCTTCGGGCAGGGGGCTGGACTCGGAAGTCTCTGACAGCCCTAGGATTCTATACCTCTATGTTAATAGTCAGTTATCACCCAAAGCTTTTGGACAGCTATATTTACATGCCCAGGCGTTACCTCAACCTCTCTCCTCTTGAAGACGATCTTGGGAAGATTTACATTTTTGTAATGTCATTATTATTTTCCAGAGTAACACAGAGATTGTGGGACTCTTGGACTCTAAGACAGGTTGCCACCATGATTAGAAACAGGGAGGATGATGTTGGGTCTGTTAGACCCTTAAAGACAATCAGATACAGTAAAATTATAATTAATCTCCGGAAATAGCCAGGGTAATAACCTAGGGCTTGCTGGTAGCACACTGAGCCTCTTAAGAACATAAGGACATGGGAAGAGCCAGATGGGGTCAGACCAAAGGTCCATCCAGCCTCGTGTCCTGTCTGCTGACAATGGCCAATGCCAGAAGTCCCCGAGGGATTGCCTATTAAATGGAAACCACTCAGATCCCAGCTCTTAGAAGGGGCCAGATTTCCCAACCAGGAAGTGGGGCTCTCTGACCAAAAATGGTTAGTCGTGCAGATGGGACTCCTTTGAAGAACACTTAGGTGTCCATCAGCTGGGGATCTGTTTCTTTCTTGGCTCATTCGGTCTTGGACCCGCATTTCTCTCTGTGTCCGCCAGACTCTGCATAACCGGCCTTGGAGCCGTAGCTGCAGGTGCGAGCACATTTCAAATCCAGAGGGAGTCAGTGTGTGTCACTTCAGGTACACAGTGAACGACGTGCTCAGCCAGGCTAGCCACTTCCCCTGCTGCAGCCTGGACAACGTCCCTTCCGTAGGGGCCGGCCACTGTAGTGGAGCTCGGGGGGAACAATACTATGTGATCCCCTCTGACTGAATATGGTCATTGTTGTCATTGTTGGTCGCTCCCTTATGCTTCCGTTGTCAACTGATTGACAGCACAGCAAGGTGGCCATGTTTATTTTAATGAAGCGGGGATTATTTAAAACCCTGCTTCATTGACTATGACAGATAAACTAGTTTACATGGCTCCGTCGACGGAGCCATGTAGTCTAGACGTACCCTCAGAGTTCACGCCTCCCGGGAGTGGGGAGCTCCCACACTCCTGCTAGTTCTGAGACCCTTGGATTCACCCGGAGAGGATGGGGAAGGCTCAGCCTCCCTCCCCCAGCCTTTCCTCTGCCTCCTGCCTAATGAACAGCCCCTGCCCGAGCGGGAGTCCACGTCCCTCTCGGTTTCACAGATCAACAGAGGTTTCTGCCGGGACGCCCAGGCTCCTAGGTCGCTCCGTCATCCTGACACTCCTTCTCTGTCTGACCTTGGCCAAAACACGTCTCCCTGTGCCTCAGTTTACCCATGTGTACCATGGGGATACATGCAGAGTGACTTTCCTGTGCTAGATGCGTTTACGATCCCTCAATGGAAGGTGCTGCCCAGAGCGATGGTCGTTCCTGAGGAGAATGACTGATCTGTGTTCCCTTAGCCACAGCCTGTGCGCCTGCAGAAGGAATTCCTGTCCCCCATGGTCAGCTCTCTCCAGATCTGTCTGTCACTGTCTGCCCATCCCCCTGGGCAGTGACAGGCCTCAGACGCTGTGGAGACCTGGGCATTGTCCCTCGTTTTCTTCCTAATCAACAGCACTTTTTAGATACACACAAACAGACAGAGCAGCCAATTGCTCCCTGACTCAGCCCAGAGCCCAGGAGTTCTCTTTGCCCTCTGGGAAGGGCCCTTAATTGCTGTTTACTACTCACTGCTAAAAAACCCCAGAGCACAGACAGGCTGGTCTCCGGCCTGTTTACATCCAGATTCCACTTCTCTGCTCGGGGCTGAGCGAACCCCCCCGGGACTGCCCAGAGCTATATTACACTGCACAGTCCTGTGCTGGCTCTCGGCGCAGGACACTGCTGCAGACACTGGGCTGAGAGAGGTGCGGGACGCGGCTGCCTGAGGGGAGTTCCCAGGGAAGACACGTCCCTCTCAGCATTCACATATACCAGCTCTGGCTGAGAACTGACCTGCCCGACAACCGCAGAGCTTTGTGGCCGTGATGAGGTAGAGAATACAGCGGTGACCTTTTCTCCCCAGCAGCCTTTTCTCTGACTGCGTGTGCGCCGGTGTTATGCGCCTGCATTTCAGTGGCCGCTGTTTGCTCAGGCACCTCTGAGGGTAACCTGCCCTGGTCGTGATCCTAGAACATTAGATCTGGAAGGGACCTCGAGAGATCCTCCAGTCCAGTCCCCTTCCCCTACGGCAGAACTAAGCACCATCTAGACCATCCCCGATAGATGTACATGCAACCTGCTCTTAAATGTCTCCAGAGATGGAGAATCTACAACCTCCCTAGGCAACTTATTCCAGTGTTTAACCACCCCGGCAGGTAGGATGTTTTTCCTCATGTCCAATTTAAACTTCCCTTGCTGCAGTTTAAGCCCATTGCTTCTTGTCCTCCTCCTTCTAACGCCCCTTTAGCTTCTTGAAAACAGCTGTCATGTCTCTGATGTTGTATTTAAAGGAATTGCATGGGATTTTCTTCAAGGGGGGCAAGGCAAGATGTCACATGTTTTGGTAAGACCAGACTCATGTACTCACACTCCGCCGAGTTAGAAATGTGTTGCTTCCCATCACTCACTGGCCAGGTGAGTGAGATGGAGAGGGGGATGTGAGGAGGTGGGTTCCTGTCCATCTGGACCGATGCGCCGATGTTGACAAGACCAGACCCGATGCTACAGGTTTGCTCCCATCTTTTGTGTATGGTTTAGTTCATAGAACCTGTGCTGTCTCATGGCCCCAGGACACTGTAGGACCATGAATCCCCAGTAGCTAGCAGATGGGACTTGGATCTTCTCTTGATGGTGCTTGAGTTTTTCTCTTTCTTGGGCAGGTTCTATCGCAGGCTTCACTGGCTTTGTTCTCTGGCCATCAAGGTGGTGCTGGCAGCTGGTCTCCAGCCAGGCTGTCTGCAGGGACCAATCCCTGGACATCCCTCCCCTTCATTCACACTTTTGCACAGACACACACCTAGCTTTAAACAGAGTTAAGGTGCAAAGGGTAAAATGGGTTTTCCGTTGCAATAGATTTTAAAAGGTTAAAATCCCCAAATTCTCCAGAGGTTCTTAAAAGGGTTACCAACAAATTAATTCAAATCACATTCATAAAAAAATGGACCACAATTCATGTGATTACAGACATAATATCACATTGATCGATATCGTTATTTAAAAGGGCGATTTTATGCACAGTCCTATAGTGAGACCTGAGTCAAGCCTTCAGCAGCCAGGTGTGTGTTCATGCCCAGACACTGTCGCCTCTCCCGTTGCGTTTCAGGGGAGGAGTGGAAAACATGGAGGTGCTAAGGCTCCACACTGGAACAATTGCACATTGTTTTTTATCCTAGACAGGACATCTGTCCTCGCATCAGTCGGTGATCACCCAAACGGTGATCTCAGATTTTCAAAAACCAGTCCCACCAGATGCAGACACCCAGGTTTGGAAATTTCAGTCCAAATGTGTAAAGCCGGGCAAACTGAGATGCTTCTGAAAATGGGCCCTACTAATGGAAGGTGTCAGATTTGCTTAACGAGCAGTGCAATTAAGAGTAATGGCCAATCATGTGTGAATCCCATTTAACTAGGCTCTTGGCTGCAGTAATTCATGTGGCAAGGAGTTCCACAGGCCGAATATGTATTATGTGGACCGTTTTCTTTTATTAGTGTTCCATATTCAGGGTTTCCATATAATTTGCTGTCTCCTTGTTCCTGTGTTGTAAGACACAGCAAGTTTAAATGGCAGCTTTTCTTTCTTTCTTTCTTGATAGAGTCGTAGGTTGCAAGGGTGAGATGAAACCATTAGATCATCCAGTCTGAGCTCTTGTACAATTCCGGCCTTTTGATTTCACTCAGTTACCTCTACAAGGGGCCAAATGACAGGTGTGTCCCCATGACCTGCCATGAAATTTACATCCTAGAATCCCAGAACCTATGGGTGAAAAGGGAGATTAGGGTCAGTGTTCTAGCCCCTGGAAAGATGTTTGTTTCTGAACCATGGAAGATGGCTGGCTGGCCAGCCTCTTTTTTCAACTTTCCATTAAGAGCTTTTACAATCTCCTGAGGCATTTCTTCCATGCTGCTTCTGATCTGATAGGGGAGAAAGTTTCCCTGCAATTTCATCAAAATCTGCTCTGATGGAGTTAGACCCCTTGTCTGTTGTCCTGCCCTCTTGGGCAAGGCAAAACGACTTTTCTCAGCTTTCTGAAGATGGCCGTCATAGTCCCCCTCCATTTCCTCTTATCCAAACTTGTGCTTCCTGCCACTGGGTCTTGCTTCTTCACCAAATGCTGCCAATCAGTCTGTGTACCTGCCCTGGCCTCCTCACTGTCACCCTTCCGCAAATCTTTCGGCTCTCTCCAAATGTTATCCACAACCATTTCCTATTTGCTTCCAGTTCATTCATAAAAATAGTGAAGGGCGTCAGGTCTAGAACCGATCTGGGCTGAACCAAACTGTGGTGACCCCTCCCTTGTGCTTTTTGAAATGGACTTATGGACCCAAAGATGCCTCACTCAAAGATGCTTGGAGCAAATTGCTTCATGTAACCCATCAGTCCTCATGTCCAATCCACTGGGTCTGTTCATGTTACTTCAGTGCAGGTACCATCCTTGTGTGTAAAGATAGCTTTATGGAGTCTGGAATGGTTTGTGGCTTTGAATGTGTCCAAACAAACCACCAGTAGGGAGGGATAGCTCAGTGGTTTGAGCATTAGCTTCCTAACCCCGGGATTGTGAGTTCCATCCTTGCAGAGGTTTTTTTGGGGCAAAAATTTGTCAGGGATGGTCCTGCTGTGAAGGCAGGGGACTGGACTTGATGATCTTTCAAGGTCCCTTCCAGTTTAGGAGATAGGCAATCTCCATTAACTTTTTTTAATTAAAAAAAAACGGTGTTTCTCTCAAGGTCTAGTCATCTGTAAATGGCCCCTTTGGTCCTTCAAGTCTTAGCAGTGGTTGGTCCTAGGAAGTCATGTGATCTCCTTAACTAATAGGGGCTGGCCAGCTAACTTCCCACCGAAGGGTGGGATGTAGAAACAGAATTCCCACCCTAAGTGGAAATCTAGAAAACAATGGGAAACGAGCCGTTTCTTTGTCTTTGGCTGGTGTGGCACACCCAAGAAGATAACTGAAGATCCAGGTATCATGAACAGGGAGAGCACTGACTGGCATCCAGTGACTAAGGGGTTAACTCAGGTACCTAGCAAAGGTGTGGGCCAAGGGGCTGGGAGAGCCAATCAAGATAGGGGGTTCAAATTTGAATTGGATCTAGGTTCCCTGCCCACTTTCTTTGTGTGGGAGAGAGAAACCAGGAGTTGAGACACACAGAATGACTGAAACCCAGACAAGACTGCCAGGCCTCCATAGAATTCAAGGCATGGAAGTGGACTGAACAAAGAGAAAATCAGAAGTAAGTAGCAGGGGAAAGTGAATCCAGCCACGTTCAGGGTCATTTTTCTTTATTTTGGGGTTTGGTTTGAACTGTTCTGTGTGAAACTCTGCCTCCCCTCCCCCTTTGCCATCTAAGCATTATTCCAGAGTTTTTTTCTCTGTTTTCATTTGCTTTCCTTAGTTGCTTTGTAACATCTAGTAAGCAAGTCTGCTGCATCAAGTTTATCTTATCTTTTCTAATAAACATCTTTTCAGGTGATGATTTGATTCTTGTGTCCTGGAAGGTCTGTGTGTGTGTGTGTGTGTGTGTGTGTGTGTGTGTGTGTGTGTGTCTGCAGGCATCTGAGGCTACAGCTACACTGCTGTTTTTTTCTGAAAGAGGCTATTCAAATCATGCTCTCGTTTGCATATCTTTTTCCGATTCTTTTTGAGGAAGAGATTTTACCAGTATTTGGCCCCATATAGACAGGGCGAAATGTCAGAAACCCCTCCTTCTTTTGCAAGGTTTATAGGGTCTTGCGAAAGACGGGGGTTGTTTGACATTTGTCCCCATCTACACGGGGCCAAATACTGGAAAAACTTCTTCCACAGAAAGAATCAGAAGAAGATATGCAAATAAGAGCAGGATTTGAACATCTTCTTCCAGAAAAAAACCCAGCAGTGTAGCCACAGCCTGATGGAGGGGTCAGCTACCAGTCACTGCTGCTTGTTTTTCTCTTTTCTTTTTTCAAGTTCTTTTGGGGCAAAGACCTTGGGGTACCACTGGGGGGTGGGCTCAAGTGACCACCCCTAGTTTTAGGGATAAAAAGAACATGGAGAAGGCAGCAATTCCCCAAAATCTGTGTATTAGGATTCTGAGGGGAAGTTTTTGTAACCGGAGCCTGTAGAGGCAAAGGTTTGAGCTCTTTGCGGGACCCCAGCTTCTGCACTCGGAGGGCAAGTCGACATTGCCCATGGCTTTCGAAAGAAGATATGCAAGTTTAGTGCGAATTTGCATCTCTTCTTCTGATCCCTTTCTCAGAAGAGTATTTTTCGAAAAAAAACCAGAGTAGATCGGGGTTTTCAAAAAAAGCCCCCCTTTTTTCGAAAGAACACTTCTCTCTGAAAAAATGAAGTTTACAGGGTTCTTTTGAAACCCCCTGTCTAGACTGCTTTTTCTTTTTGAAAAAAACTCTTCCAAAAAAGGGATCAGGAGAAGCGATGCAAATTTGTGCGGAGGAAAAAGGAGACTTCCCTGGTTTTTGAGGCTTAGCTGGAACAAGAACCATTTTTGTGGGGCTTTGTAACAAGCAAAAGTGTATGTTAGAATTATCTACGTGGTTTTTGTTATTTAAAACTAGCTGGAGTTACCCGGCGTTGCCCGAGAAACCGGAGGAACGAAATTTAGAAAAACAATAGTCCATTTTCTTTTTTTGAATGGTAGAAAAGGTGCACTGATTTCTATAGGGTTTACAATATAGAGACAAAAAATTATGAAACAACCAATTTTACATGTTATCATCAAAAACTTTATCGTAAACTATAGTTGTTGTTCCATTATTCTTAACAAACTAGATAATTAGCCCGTCATAAGGTGGGATTTTCTGGTCTCTCCTCCATGTTGGTCTTCTCTCCTGAGCCTCTGGTCTCTCACTCCTTCTCTCTCTCTCTCTCTCTCTCTCTCTCTCTCTGCTCTTCTCCGCCTTCTGCCTCTCTCTCCATCTATCTCTTTCTCTTCTCCCCCTCCTGCCTCTCACTCTCTCTCCGCTCCGTCTCTCTCTTTCTCTTCTCCTCCTCCTTCCTCTCACTCTTTCTCCGCTCTCCTCTGTCTCTGTCGGGGATGCACGCTCATCCAGGCCCCACCCTCTGGGCGTGTACGTTACCACCCTTCCCCCCTTCGCCTCACGCTGTGGTGCTTGGCTGAGTTCTGCGCCACTCAGTCAGGCCGCCGCAGGGGAGCAAGTGGCCATTTGTGCTCCCCCACGGCAGCCCGGCTCAGTGGCACAGAGGTCAGCCGAGTGCCACGGCAGGAGGCAACAGTACCCCCCAGAGGCAAAATGTAATGCTACAGCATTACAGAGTCACCGACATTGGGCTACTGTATATATTATGTACAAATTTTTTCCACTTCCCACTCGTGAACACGCAACATAGAAAACTAAGGTGTCTCCAAATCAACTCCAGCTACTTTAAGTGACTGTCCTTGCACTTTGTTTATGGACATTGCAAAGGCGAGTCGTATTGGGAACTGAAGCTGTTTAAATTCGAAGGGCGTATCTGTAGGGATGATTGGTATGCGTAGTATAAATATGTCCTCACCTTTCGCATAAACTGTTAAAATTGTTGCTTCTATTACGTGGGGCATTAATTTTTTGTACACAATCTCGTCCCATTGCATAATCGTGTTGCATCCAGATTCCTTAGAAGAATAATCGCAGAACCAGTTTTAAGCACTAAATTGTGAGGCGGCATCCCAGTAGGTTCAAGAGAGTTTACCTGGCACTACTGTTTTTCTAAATTTTGTTCTTCCGGTTTCCCGGGTAACTCTTGGGGCAGGAAGAGACGTGCCCTGCAGGCTCACGCAGCCACGTGAAGGCATTGCTCAGGGTGACAACCGCTGGGGTGCCTCAAGCCTCCTCCCACTCCTCCTGCCAAGCCTCCCCCCATACACACACACACCCCCCGCCGGGACCTTGCCCACCCCCTCACCTTGCTTGCTGGACCACCCCGCTGCCCTGTCCCTGGGGCTCCCCCACTTCTCCTTGTGTGGCTTGGCCCCGGCAGGGTGGCCGGGCTCAGAGTCCGCAGCCAGGCGGTGGCGGTGGTGATGGTGCTGCTCCTGGTGCGGAGGCTCCTGTGGCAGGCTGAGAGGAGAGACGGTGAAGAGCCCCGCGGCTGCAGCCAGGGGCAGGCCGGGCAGGGCGAATGGAGGCATTGGCCCCACCTGGATGGGCCTCACCAGGAAGGGCTGGCTCAGCTTGATCCATTTGCCTTGGACAGGCTCTCCAACTGGTGCCCACTGCCTCCTGCCGCTCCCCCAGGGATGTCCAGGCCGCTCCCCCGAGGGCAGCAGGGGCGACTCCTCTGGGCCCCAGGATACGGCACGACCTGCAGCAACCTCAGCAGCCATTTCACAGTCTCCCTCACACACATTGAAATGGACCAAACACCAGGCATTAACACATAGTTGCCCCGCGATGCCTCATGGGAAATGTAGTTCCATCAGGTACAGCGAGCCCCCTATAGCACGGCGGGTTAGTTTTTTATTTTTACAGCTTGAGATCAGGCTCGATCGGGTCCAAAAGTACCTTCAAACCTTCTCCTGGAGGAAAGGTTATCCATGCAAAGTTTGGTTGCGATAGCTCTTAGGGTATGTCTACACTGCCACCCTAGTTCGAACTAGGGAGGCTAATGTAGGCATTCAAACTTGCAAATGAAGTTCGGGATTAAAATATCCTGAGCTTCATTTGCATGTTCTTCCTGGGCGCCACCATTTTTAAATGCCCGTAGTTCGAACTACCTGCCCGCGGCTACACGCGGCATGGGCTAGATAGTTCGAACTAAAGCCCCTAATTTGGACTACTGTTACTCCTCATTGCGGCGCCCAGGAACATGCAAATAATGCCCGGGATATTTTAATCCCGGGCTTGATTTGCAAGTTCGAATGCCTACATTAGCCACCCTAGTTCGAACTAAGGTGGCAGTGTAGACATACCCTTATAGTGTCCAAGTTATTAGTGAACAAACATACAAACATTCTCCTTTATATGTTAGGTTTGTAATCTTCTTTGCTCTGCCTGTTTTCACTCACAACCACTTAAATCCTGCTGCCTGTACTTAGTAAATGATCGTTACCTGGAGGAGCAACCAGTGTGCACATTCCCATTTCATTGCCTAACGGACATTGCCTAAATCATTCCTTAGGGGTTCTGATGCCAGTTGGGGAAAGGTGTCGTTGGAAGCTGGGCCCTACACTATAATTTCCTTGGACCTAAAGGGCTCGTCTACACTGGCCCCTTTTCCGGAAGGGGCATGTAAATTTCACCTATCGTAGTAGGGAAATCAGCGGGGGATTTAAATATGCCCCGCGGCATTTAAATAAAAATGTCCGCCGCTTTTTTCCGGCTTTTAAAAAAGCCGGAAAAGAGCGTCTACACTGGCCCCGATCCTCCGGAAAAAGCGCCCTTTTCCGGAGGCTCTTATTCCTACTTCAAAGGAGGAATAAGAGCCTCCGGAAAAGGGCGCTTTTTCCGGAGGATCGGGGCCAGTGTAGACGCTCTTTTCCGGCTTTTTTAAAAGCCGGAAAAAAGCGGCGGACATTTTTATTTAAATGCCGCGGGGGATATTTAAATCCCCCGCGGATTTCCCTACTACGATAGGTGAAATTTACATGCCCCTTCCGGAAAAGGGGCCAGTGTAGACGTAGCCAAAGAGTTTCAGTGTCTCAACTGCGCTTGGGGGCGTAGGGAGTGAGCTCTGCTCGGAGCCAGCCCACAACATTTTGGCACCGGAGGCGAGAAGCTCAAAAGACACACCCATGGCCCCTTGCTTGGACCAAAACTTTGAGAGGTCTCAATGCTGCCTTCTTCCTGTTCTACTCCTCTCATGGTATTGCTCTGATACCTACATATGCACCACCAGCACAAACAATTTTCTACACTCTGGGCCCTAGTGGCACCTCCCCCGCCCCCCACAGTCTGGCACCTGAGGAGGCTGCCTCAGTTCGACTCATGTTAGGGATAGCCCTGGCTCTGCTCTGTGCATTGGCTGGAGGAGACCAGGGAGCTGGCCCAGCAGGATTGGGCAGTGAGAAGCCCCAGAGAGCAAGAAAGTGAGTGTTGGTGAATGTCAGCACTCCAGGAAGCACCTCAAAGGCTCTTCTGTGACCACCTCTGCATCACAACCCCCATTCACTGACAAAGGCCTATTGATAGGACTTTCTGACCGTTGGTCGTTAGCCCGTGTTCAGTGCCTCACAAGGACGATACAGTTGATTGTTCCTTTTGTAGCTGAATGTTTTCTCTGATTCACTGAAATGCCTCAGCTCTGTTGACACCTGTTTTCTCTGTATTGTTCCCTTGGCAAAGCTTTGGTTTCTGTTGTTTTTTTCTTTCTCTCAGATGCTGAGCAATGGGGAGAATGCAGGAGTCCATACAGCTAGTGTGTTTCAGTGTGTGAAGAGCGATCAACCCACTTACTTCACGAGAACAGCCAACACCAGTGCGTGTTGTGTCTCATAGTAACACTCTCTCCATCTTCCAGGCATTTGTGCTTCGAGGATTGCACTAGAACCTGCACATAAAGGAAGTCAGGGTAACGTACGGTACATACTGGAGACACCGTTCTGCTTCAGAGTTGAGTACCTTCTCCACTACGTCATGTCAGATCCCAACACAACCCACTTCACCAACCCCTCCACCTTCATCCTGCTGGGCATTCCCGGCCTGGAGGCGGCTCATGTGTGGATCTCCATCCCCTTCTGCACCATGTACGTCATAGCCCTCCTAGGGAACTTCACCATCCCATGCATCGTGCTGACAGAGCCAAAACTCCATGAGCCCATGTACTATTTCCTCTGCATGCTGGCTGTCACCGACCTGGTCCTGGTGACATCCATCCTGCCAAAAACACTGAGCATCTTCTGGTTCAATTCCAGAGAGATCGAATTCAATGCCTGCCTCATCCAGATGTTTTTCATAAAAGGCTTCTTCATGACTGAATCAGGGCTCTTCGTAGCCATGGCATTGGATCGCTACGTGGCCATCTGCCATCCCCTGAGACATTCCACCATCCTGACAAATCATGTCGTGATCAAGCTCGGTCTTGCCATGCTGCTGCGTGGCAGCATAATTGTCCTGCCCTATCTCCTGTTGGCCAGGCAGTGGTCATATTGCAAAAAAAACATCATCCCCCACACGCACTGTGAGCATGTGGCCATATTGAATCTGGCCTGTGCCGACATCAGCATCAGTAACTACTATGGACTTTTTGTTGTCTTTTTTGTGACCGGTCTGGATGTGGTTTTTATCATTCTGTCCTATTTCCAGATCCTCTGGACCATCTTCAACCTCCCCACGAAAGACGCCCGGCTCAAGACCTTTGGGACGTGCGGCACCCACCTGTGCGCCATCTTAGCCTTTTACATCCCACGTCTCTTCTCCTCACTTGCATCCCGCTTTGGAGAGAACATGCCCCTGTATTTTCATATTCTGAGTGCCAACATGTACCTCCTGCTGCCCCCCACACTGAACCCCATCATCTACGGGGTGAAGATCAAGCAGATCCGGGACAGGCTGTTCCGCCTCGTCACTCATTGTGGGGGGAATGTTTTCTCCTGGTGCTGTGGCTCTCAGGCAGAGCTGAAAGCTGACAGGGTGCCAGGCCCACTTCCCTGAGACACAGACTGGCCATGGAGACATCAAATCCTTTCCGGACCACACTGTTCTGTGCCAGCAAGAGAAACTCATTAACTCCTAAGGCTGCCAGACTTCCTGTTGCTGGTAACCAAAGCCCTTAGGCCCAGCCTCTTCTCCTCCACTAAGGCTCTGCAATGGTCCATGTCTTCCCTCCATGCACCACTGGCTGGTGGCCTTTTTTCCCAAGGCCCTGCCCCTGTCACTGTCTCCGCTTCCGGCCTCCACCATCACTATCTTCATCATCTCTACCATTCCTTTTGTTACCATTAGGCAATGAAATCTACGAAGGGGCTGGAGCGCAGGACTTAGGAGGAGGGAGTTCTGCTGGGCTACACGTGGGTCTGCATTTACATTGTTGAAGTCAAAATCAGGGTGCTCCACCAGGCTGGGGGACAAATACAGGGGGATTTCATCTGTTGCTCTGTCACCAATGCACCATTGCTTGGAATGACCAGACCCGGGGATTCTGTGATTCTATGAGGTCTCTGCCAGCCCTGGGATTCTATGATCCTATGAGATCCCTTTAAGACTGTCATGCAATGTGAGGAAATACTAGTGCGTCTGCCTGCCTGCCCTTCGGGATGCTCCCCCACCCTGTTCTGCTCAGCCGGGCCCTCTGATCTATCCCTGCATTGGTACAGATTTGGGATTACAGCAGACAATGAGATTAGATGAGCTCTGGGAAGACTCAGTTAAAGGGACATGACTCAGTGCCCAGGTTCACGGTCCCAGTGGGTCTAGAAGCCCAGATAAATCCTGTTTACTTTGCTTTAAGTTTAATTCAGAGCAAATTCATAATATGTCCACTCCCTTGATGAGTGAAAGAGGGAGATGCACAGGTACTTGCTCCTCCGTTAACGATTATTTACACTGGATGTGTTGATAAATAAAATTGATTGTAGTAAGTACAAAATGTTGGATTCAAGTGGTTGCAAGTAATAGCAGACACATCAAAGTAAGTCACTAAGCAAAATCAAACCAACCACCCCAGCTAAGTTTAATATTCTAAGACACTTATAACATGTAATTTCTTGCCCTCATGGTATTTCTAAACACCTTTCTTCACAAGCCTCCCAGTCTGTACCTGATTCTCCGCTGGCCCTTGCCACCCCATTCTGTATTAGATGTTTCCAGCAGCCATCTTGGTTGGTTAGCGGAGTTGTCCTTGTATCTGGTAGCTGGCCCTATGGTTCGGTTTCAGACCTTTCTATTCCGAGTGACAAAAGGGGAAATCCTTTCTGTTCAGCTTCAACTTTTCACTCGTTGAGCTGAAAAGTACAATGTCCAAAATGGGTTTGAGTATTAGGCGACCTGGATACATGCCTTGTCAGGACCAACCATATTCAAAGCTTACGGGACAAAACAAGACTATTCACAGGCCAGAGTATCAGGGAATTTAGCTCCTGAGCACAACTAATGGCCCTCAGGTAACACATCTATTTTAATAAAGAAGGTTTTATTGCTGATTTTTTCTACCTTCACATACAGAAATGCGACATGTGCGCAAACAGACATTCAGCAGATAATAAAGTTTCAAACGTTGTGTGACAAGACGTGTTTTGCCTAGAGCATATTCAAGTTCTGTCATAGTCGCACGTGCATATCCATAAAGAGCGTGAGGCGCAGAGAAACACGTGGGATGTCCTGCCAGGTGTCCATAGGAAGGCTGGATTATGGGGGTTGTGCACGTTTCTGGGTATAAAGATTATTGGTGACAGTCTGGTATTATGGGGCAGATCCAGTTAGGGGACGGAGCACTGGTGTGCAGCGTCAGGACACCTTGTTTCCAGCTCATTTGGGGCTTGGAATAAATCGAGTTACCTCTGCGCGGCTCACTCTGTTCATGGGGGAGGAGCGGTAACTCGGCCCAGGGGCCTAGTGACAGAGATCCCAGTCATGACAGATAGCACGATGAAGAGTATACGTTAGATTCAGCTTCACTTCTCAGATTCAACCCCTGGGCAGTGGGTGCCTTGAAGCTCCAGAGAAGGTCCTGTGTGTGGGTATAAATCGCCGGCTCAGGGAGGCTGTGCCATTCATCTCCCACCCTGTGAAATCCTGAATCCACTCCCAGCCTCTGCCCAACATCCCTAACACTGACACTTCTCCTATTGCCTCTCTCATCTGCTGTGCACTTAGCACAAATGCTGATCCCCAAGGCCTGGCTCAAGGCAAAGAGCTCCCAGTCCAAACCGTTTACAGCAATCCTGCCTCCTACAGGCCTCAGCCAGGGGGCACAGAAGGAAACTGGAAGCTAAAGACAAATGGGATATGACAGAGTGGAATGAAATCACGAGTGGTGTAGAGAAAATGAATAAGGAAAAGTTATTTACTTATTCCCATAAGAACTAGAAGCCACCAAATGAAATTAATGGGCAACAGGTTTAAAACAAATAAAAGGAAACTCGTTTTACAACAGCGCACACTCAACCTGTGGAACTCCTTGCTGTTAGCCAGGATGAGTAAGGAATGGTGTCCCTAGTGTCTGTTTGTCAGAGGATGGAAATGGTGGCAGGAGAAAGATTGCTTGATGGTGGCAGGAGAAAGACCTGTTTGGTTCATCCCCTCCGGGGCACCTGGCATTGACCACTGTGGGCAGACAGGACACTGGGTTGGATGGATCTTTGTTCTGACCCTGTCTGGCCATTCTTATGTTGAAGACACCCAATAGACTCTTCCCTCAGGAATTCGTAGCTCAGTGTGAGGACTGCAGGGAGCCTGGACTACCCTGCCTGGACAATAAAAGGTGATGTCGGCCTTGGCCACAGGCCACATAAGTAAGAAGCAAAACCCAGGCCTGTCTCAAGTCTGGTGCACATAAGCACGTAGGCGAGGCCGAGGGAGAACCCGTGAGGAAGGAATGTTTTGAATAACAGTGCAGGTTAAGCCTGGTCCGCGAGACCATGTCAGGAACGCAGGACAAGCAGCCCTGTACGGGTACTTCTGTTCCTGATCAGCAATAATTACAGAGGCAGCTGTGAAAGTGTCAACTCTGCACCTAGCAGCAACATCCTGAGTGGGATGTATCCAAACAGGGGCATTGGGTGTACGCTGCACAGTACGTCGTCAATTGGTAAATATTATTGGAACGACCAAGGCTCGCTTTGCTAAAAAATGGACTTAGTAAGGTCAGTCGATGGGAGGGAATGGTCAGGAATGACCCACCCGTCCTACTCGATGTCACTAGAAGTAAATAGGCCCTTCACACTGGCGCCACAGTGCCTGGCGTTCCATCGCGTGGGAAGAAAAGCAACCACAGCCTCCTGCCTGCACTGTGGGTAGCATACGGGTAAAGTGAAAGCAAACTAGGCTTTATTATTGTATCATAGTAGATCTTCTACTCATTGCTTTGGCAGAGCTTGGTATGGTTGTGTCCCACAGATTTTCCTCACTCCACCAGTTTTCAGTGATGCCTATTATGTCAATCTCATCCTTTAATGCGAGGTACTCCAGTTCACCCATTTTGTTAGTCAGACTCCTAGCATTTGTGTAGAAGCACTTTAAAAATTTGCCACTGGTTATTTGTCTGCCCTTCCCTGATGCATTGGATTCCTTTGGATGCGGTTGTTTGTCTGCTCTGGCCCATGGTTTGCCCTCTCCCCTCCTCTCTATCCGACTACAGCTTAGAGAATCTCTATCAATGGATTCTCCTCTAAGAGAAGTCTCCCTCCGATTTATGTGCATCTCTGCACCAATTGGCTTTCCCCCATCTCTTTGTTTAAAAACTGCTCTACGGCCTTATTAATGTTTAGTGCCAGCAGTCTGGTTCCACCCTGGTTTAGGTGGAGCCCATCCTTCCTGTATAGGCTCCCCCTCTCCCAGAAGTGTCCCCAGTTCCTAATAAATGTAAACCCCTCTTCCCTACACCATCGTCTCATCCACGCATTGAGACTCTGAAGCTCTGCCTGCCTACCTGGCCCTGCGCGTGAAACTGGAAGCATTTCTGAGAATGCCACCATAGAGGTCCTGGATTTCAGTCTCTTTCCTAGCAGCCTAAATTTGGCCTCCAGGACATCTCTCCTACCCTTTTCTACATCATTGGTACCTACATGTACCACGACCACCGGCTCCTCCCCAGCACTACACATAAGTCTATCTAGATGCCTCAAGAAAGCCACCTCGAGAGATGCCTCAAGAGATCTAGCTGCCTCGAGAGATCTAGAGATGATTTAGAAAGTGATGGTGTGGTGCCTTGGAGAACAGGTGCAGAAGTGGGTGAGGCCCCTAGGGAAGACATGTCCCATGGCGGATACTTGGAGGAAGAGAAGAGGCTGGGTGCGGGGGCTTTAGTTACCACCAATAGGAAACATGGCCACCTTAGGCATTAATGACTTTGTCAAGCAGACACAGAACAGTGTGGTCAGGAAAGGATGTAATGTCTTTAACAAGAATGGTTAAAGGTCGAGAGAACATGAAAGAATTGGGTTTATGTGGTTTGAAAAAGCGAAAAATTAAAGACTCAGGGTATGTCTACCCTACCCCGCTAGTTCGAACTAGCGGGGTAATGTAGGCATACCGCACTTGCAAATGAAGCCCGGGATTTGAATTTCCCGGGCTTCATTTGCATAAGCCGGCCGGCGCCATTTTTAAATGCCGGCTTGTTCGAACCCCGTGCCGCGTGTAGCCACGCGGCACGGGCTAGATAGTTCGAACTAGCAAGCCATTCCGAACTATCTGTACACCTCGTTCAAACAAGCCGGCTTTTAAAAATGGCGGCGCCGGCTTTATGCTAATGAAGCCCGGGAAATTCAAATCCCGGGCTTCATTAGCAAGTTCGGTATGCATACATTACCCCCCTAGTTCAAACTAGGGGGGTAGTGTAGACATACCCATAGACTTTAAGGTCAGAAGGGACCATTATGATAATCTAGTCTGGCCCCCTGCACAGTGCAGGCCACAAAATCTCACCCACCCCTCCCAGAATAATCCTTTCACCTAGATCTCAGATATTGAAGCCTTCAAATATTTTGAAGACCCCAAGAAGCAGAGAATCCTCTAGCTGTGATCTGTGCCCCATGCTACAGAGGAAGGCGAAAAACCTCCAGGGCCTCTGCCAATCTACCCTGGAGGAAAATTCCTTCCTGACCCCAAATATGGCGATCAGCTAAACCCTGAGCATGTGGGCAAGACTCACCAGCCAGACACCCAGAAAGTTCTCTATAGTAACTCCTATCATCCCTCCATTGACCTATTTCCCACTGATAATGAAAGGTCAATTAGTTACCAAGATCCTGTTATCTCATCAAACCATCCCCTTCATAAACCCATCTAGTTTAATCTTGAAGCCAGATAGATCTTTTGCCCCCACTACTTCCCTTGGAAGGCCGTTCCAGAACCTCACTCCTCTGATGGTTAGAAACCTTCGTCTAATCTCAAATCTAAACTTCCTACTAGCCAGCTTATATCCATTTGTTCTTGTGTCCACATTGGTATTAAGCTTAAATAATTCCTCTCCCTCCCTGGTATTTATCCCTCTAATATATTTAAAAAGTACAATCATGTCCCCCCTCAGCCTTCTTTTGGTTAAAGTAAACAAGCCAAGCTCCTTGAGGACAGCTTTCAAGTAACTAAAAGGGTGTGACAACGAGGAGGGAGAAAAGCTTAAACAAATTGGTCAAAGGCCTAGAAAACATGAGCTAGGAGGGAAAACTGAAAGAATTGTGCTTGGTTAGTTTGGAAAGGAAAAGACGGAGAGGGAACATGAGAGCACTTTTCAGGTATCCAAGGAGGTTTGGGTTGGACATTAGGGAAAACTTCCTACCTGTCAGGGTGGTTGAGCACTGGAATAAGTTGCCCAGGGAGGTTGTGGAATCTCCATCACTGGAGATATTTCAAAGCATGTTGGACGGACACCTGTCAGGAACGGTGCTTGGCCCTGCCGTGAGGCCAGGGAACTGGACGTCGTGATCTCTCCCTGGGAGGTCCCTTGCAGATGTGTGTTTCTGTGATCTATCTTGTGAGTGGCACAGTCATTGGCATATTTCCAACCTCGGTGTAAGCAGATCCCCACAGAACGGAGCCAGCCAGGGAATTCCCACACCCACCATCTGCTGCTGAACACCCTGCTCCCCGAATCCTCCAGCTAATTCACTCCTGTCAAATTGCACAAAACTGATGCTCACCGCACACATTCATGACAAGTGCAGGTTACACAATCATTTGGCAACTTCCTAAAAGCTAGAGGAAAGCTCTGTCTAAACCCCCAGGTGCTCCGCAGAGATGAAATACCCCCAAAGAGCCAGAGGGGAGGCTGAGAGTCCAACGCTGGGGATCCAAGCTCCCTCCAGCCAGGGCACAGCTGGGAAGTCTGACTCAGCCCGGCACATCCCATTCCAGTTCCCCTGGGAGACACGGGGAGGGAATGGACCGAGAGGAAGAGAACAAACCCAACGCCTATGCCCATCTGGCCTCTGGCCATGGGTCTCCCACTTATTCCAGGGCAGCTTTCAGGGCACAGCGAGATCTCTGTCCCCATCCACAGGAGCAGTTGTGTGCGGAGGGTAGCGGGGGTATTTTACTGAGTTTCTTTCCCCTTAAGTGACCCCAAAGACTGTGCTGGGTGGGCAGGTCGCTGAGCAGGAGGCGAAGGGGAGTCTCGGCGTTCACCTCTCCCGGGGGTGGGGAGCTCCCACACTCCAGCTAGTTCTGAGACCCTCGGATTCACCCGGAGAGGATGGGGAAGGCTCAGCCTCCCTCCCCCAGCCTTTCCTCTGCCTCCTGATAATGAGCAGCCCCTGCCGGAGCAGGAGTCCACGTCCCTCTCAGTGTCACAGACCAACAGAGGTTTCTGCCGGGAAGCCCAGGTTCCTGGATCGCTCCGTCATCCTGACACTCCTCTGTCTGACCTTGGCCAAATCACGTCTCCCTGTGCCTCAGTTTACCCATGTGTGCCATGGAGATACATGCAGAGTGACTGTCCTGTGCTAGGTGCTTTTACGATCCCTCACTGCAAAGTGCTTCCCAGAGCGATGGTTGTTCCTGAGGAGAATTATTGATCTGTGTTCCCTAAGCCACAGCCTGTGCGCCTGCAGAAGGAATTCCTGTCCCCCCACGGTCAGCTCTCTCCAGAGCTGTCTGTCACTGTCTGCCCATCCCCCTGGGCAGTGACAGGCCGCAGACGCTGTGGAGACCTGGGCATTGTCCCTCGTTTTCTTCCCAATCAACCACACTTTTTAGTTGCACACAAACACCCAGATCCGCCAGTTCCTCCCTGACTCAGCCCAGAGCCCAGGAGTTCTCCTCGCCCTCTGGGAAGAGCCCTTAATTACTGTTTACTACTTACTGCTCTCCAGCCTGTTTACATGCAGATGCTGCTTCTCTGCTAGGGCCTGAGGTAACCCCTCTGGGACGTCCCAGAGCTATATTACACTGCCCAGCCCTGTGCCGGCTCTTGGCACTGGACGGTGCTGCAGACGCTGGGCTGAGAAAGGTGAGGGGCACGGTTGCCTGAGGCGGGATCCCAGGGAAGATTCGAACATCTGAGCATTCACAGGTACCAGCTCTGGCTGAGATCTGACTTGCCCAACAACTGCAGAGGTTTGTAGCCATGCTGAGATAGAGCAGGTTTTCCACTGATGTGTGTGCCGGTCGTATGCGCCTGCACTTCAGCAGTCGCTGTTTGCTCAGGCCCCTGTGAGGGAAACCTGAGCCAGGAGTGTTCATAGTATCATAGAGCACTTGAGAGGTCCTTAATTCAGCCCCCTGCCCTCATGGCAGGACCAAGCACCGTCTAGATCATCCCTCACAGGTGTCTGTCCAACCTGCTCTTACATATCTCCAGAAATGGAGATTCCACAACCTCCCTGGGCAACTTAGTCCAGTGTTTCACCATCCTGATAGTTAGGAACGTTTTCCTGATGTCCAGCCTAAACCTCCCTTGCTGCCATTTAAGCCCATTGCTTCTTGTTCTATCCTCAGAGGCCAAGGAGAACAATTTGTCTCCCTTCCTCCTTGTAACCCCTTTTGGATACTTGAAAACCGCAGTCGTATCCGTAATGTTGTACTTTAAAGAACTGCGCAGGATCTTCTGTGGGGGGACAAGGGAAGATGCCACCTATATTGGCAATACCTCACTATTGCATGATACGCATACAAATAACAGACCCATGTACGCACGCCCACACGGACACACGCTCCGTCAAGTCACGGCTTAGTTACAACTGTGTTACTCTTCATCATGCCCTGGCCAGGAGAGCAAGGTGGAGGGGCTGAGTGAGGACTGTCCGGCCCGATGTGCCCATATTGACTGGTCATGTAATTTTGCTCCCATGCTTTTTGTATGTGTCAGTTCATAGATCTTGTGCCGTCCCATGACCCCAGGACACTGTAGGGCCATGAGTGCTCAGGTACCAACAGATGGGACTCGGATCTTCTCTTGATGGAGCTGGGGTTCTTCTCTTTCTTGGGCGGGTTCTGTCGCAGAGCTCAGTGGCATTGTTCTCCCACCATGAAGGTGATGCTGCCAGGAGGTCTCTAGCCTGGTTGGCTCCAGCGGCTGATCCCTTGACCCACCCCCCCCCACACACACACATTCACACTTTTACACAGACACACACCTAGCTTTAAACAGAGTTATGGCCGTGCAAAGGGTAAAAAATAGGGTTTCCGTAGCTATCGATTAAAAAAAGTTCCCCCAAAAAGCCAGATTCTCCAAAGGCAATTCTTAAAAGGTCACCAATGAATTAATTCAAATCACATTCATAAAAAATTAGAAACAATTCATGAGGTTACACACATACTGTCACATTGGTCAATATCGTTATTCAAAAAGGCGATTTTATGCACAGCCCTTCAGTGAGATATAATCATAGAATACTAGGACTTGAAGGGACCTCGAGAGGTCATCGAGTCCAGCCTAGTCCCCTGCCCTCATGGCAGGAACAAATACTGTCCAAACCATCTCTGATAGACATTTCTCTAACCTACTCTTAAATATCTCCAGAGATGGGGATTCCACAACCTCCCTGGGCAATTTATTCCAGTGTTTAACCACCCTGACAGTTAGGAACTTTTTCCTAACGTCCAACCTAAACCTCCCTCTTTTCAGTTTAAGCCCATTGCTTCTTGTTGTAGCCTCAGAGGCCAAGACGAACAAGTTTTCTCCCTCCTCCTTATGACACCCTTTTAGATACCAGAAAACGGCTCTCATGTCCCCCCTCAATCTTCTCTTTTCTAAACTAAACAAACACAATTCCTTCAGCCTTCCCTTATACGTCATGTTCTCTAGACCTTTCATCATTCTCGTTGCTCTTCTCTGGACCCTCTCCAATTTCTCCACATCTTTCTTGAAATGCGGTGCCCAGAACTGAACACAATCCTCCAACTGAGGCCTAACCAGTGCAGAGTAGAGCGGAAGAATGACTTCTCGTGTCTTGCTCACAACACACCTGTTAATGCATCCCAGAATCAGATTTGCTTTTTTTGCAACAGCATCACATTGCTGACTCATATTCAGCTTGTGGTCCACTATAACCGCTAGATCCCTTTCTGCAGTACTCCTTCCTAGACAGTCGCTTCCCATTCTGTATGTACGAAACTGATTGTTCCTTCCTAAGTGGAGCACATTTCATTTGTCTTTATTAAACTTCATCCTGTTTACCTCAGACCATTTCTCCAATTTGTCCAGATCATTTTGAATTATGACCCTATCCTCCAGAGCAATTGCAACCCCTCCCAGCTTGGTATCATCTGCAAACTTAATAAGTGTACTTTCTATACCAATATCTAAATCGTTGATGAAGATAGTGGTCAGAGCCAGTCTCAAAACAGACCCCATGCGGAACCTCACTTTTTGTGCCTTTCCAGCAGGATTGTGAACCATTAATAACTACTCTCTTAGTATGGTTATCCAGCCAGTTATGCTCCCACCATATAATACCCCCATCTAAGTTGTATATGCCTAGCTTATTGATAAGAATATCATGCAAGATAGTATCAAACACCTTACTAAAATCTAGGTATACCACATCCACCACTTCTCCCTTATCCACAAGGCTCATTATCCTATCAAAGAAAACTATCAGATTGTTTTGACATGATTTGTTCTTTACAAATCCATGCTGGCTGTTCCCTATCACCTTGCCAGTTTCCAAGCGTTTACAGATGATTTCCTTAATTACTTGCTCCATTATCTTCCCTGGCGCAGAAATTAATTAACTGGTCTGTAGTTTCCTCGGTTGTTCTTATTTCCCTTTTTATAGATGGGCACTAGATTTGCCCTTTTCCAGTCTTCTGGAATCTCTCCTGTCTCCCATGATTTTCAAAAGGTGATAGCTAGAGGTTCAGATCTGAGGAAAACCCAAAGCACCCAGCTGTGTGTGAATACCCAGATACTGTCACTCCCCCCGGCAACTCAGGATGCTGGCTGGTAATGGTGGGGAGGGGTCTGACCTGACTTGAGGCTGCTGGAAAACATGGAGGTACTAAGACTCCACACTGGAACAATTGCACTGATGTTTTTTACCCTAGACAGGACATCTGGCCTCACGTCAGTCGAGACGTCTACCGCACGGTGATATCTCAGATTTTCACAAACCAGTCTCACCAGATGCAGACACCCAGGTCTGGAAATTTCAGTCCAAATGTGTAAAGCTGGGCAAACTGAGATGCCTTTGTGAATGGGCCCGACTAATTGAAGGTGTCAGATTTGCTTAACGAGCAGTGCTATTAAGAGTAATGGCCAATCATGTGTGAATCCCATTCAGATAAGCTCTTGGCTGCAGTAATTCCTGTGGCATGGAGTTTCAGTGTCTATTCTCCTCTTTGCGGGGAGGAGGGTGTGTGAACTCTGCTCAGGGCCAGCCCACAACATTTTGGCACCGGAGGCAGGGAGCTCAAATGACACCCCAATACCCCCTCGCTTCAGCCAAAACTTTGAAAGGTCTCCTGTGCTCTCCTTCCTCCAGCACAGCACTCCCTCATCTCTGTGCATCTAGAGCAGAGAGAATACATAGGAACCAGCAGCAGACACAATTTTCTATACTCTAGGTCCTAGTGGCGTGCCCCACCACCCAAGTCTGGCACCTAAGGGGGCTGCCTCAGTTTGCCTCATGGTAGGAATGGCCCTGGCTCTGCTCTGTGTGTTGGCTAGAGGAGACCAGGGAGCTGGCCCTGAAGGATCGGGCAGTGCGGAGCCCCAGAGAGTAAGAAAGTGAGTGTTAGTGGCATTGTCAGCACTCTAGGAAGCACCTCAAAGGGTCTTCTGTGACCACCCCTGCATCACAACCCCCATTCACTGACAAAAGCCTATTGATAGGACTTTCTGCCCGTTGGTCGTTAGCCCGTGTTCAGTGCCTCACAAGGACGATACGGTTGATTGTTCCTTTTGTAGCTGAATGTTTTCTCTGATTCACTGAAATGCCTCAGCTTTGTTGACACATGCTTTCTCTGCATTGTTCCCTTGGCAAAGCTTTGTGTGTTTCAGTGTGTGAAGAGTGATCAACCCACTTATTCACGAGAACAGCCACCAGTAGCGTGTGTCGTCTCTCGTAGTAACACTCTCTCTATCTTCCAGGCATCTGTGCTTCGACAACTGCACTAGAACCTGCACACACGGGAAGTCAGGGTAAACTACGGTACATGCTGGAGACACTGCTCTGCTTCACAGTTGGGCACCTTCTCCACTACGCCATGTCAGATCCCAACACAACCCACTTCACCAACCCCTCCACCTTCATCCTGCTGGGCATCCCTGGCCTGGAGGCGGCTCATGTGTGGATCTCCATCCCCTTCTGCGCCATGTACGTCGTAGCCCTCTTGGGGAACTTCACCATCCCATATATTGTGCTGACAGAGCCAAGACTCCATGAGCCCATGTACTATTTCCTCTGCATGCTGGCCGTCACCGACCTGGTCCTGGTGACATCCATCCTGCCAAAAACACTGAGCATCTTCTGGTTCAATTCCAGAGAGATCGAATTCAATGCCTGCCTCACCCAGATGTTCTTCATAAAAGGCTTCTTCATGACTGAATCAGGGCTCTTCGTGGCCATGGCGTTTGATCGCTACGTGGCCATCTGCCATCCCCTGAGACATTCCACCATCCTGACAAACCATGTTGTGGTCAAGCTCGGTCTGGCCATGCTGCTGCGTGGCAGCATAATCGTCCTGCCCTATTTCCTGCTGGCCAGGCAGTGGCCATATTGCAGAACCAACATCATCCACCATACGCACTGTGAGCACATGGCCATATTGCATTTGGCCTGTGCTGACATCCGTGTTGATAGCTACTATGGGCTTTTTGTTGTCTTTTTTGTGACCGGTCTGGACGTGGTTTTTATCATTCTGTCCTATTTTCAGATCCTCAGGACCATCTTCAAACTTCCCACCAAGGATGCCCGGCTCAAGACCTTTGGGACGTGCAGCACCCACCTGGGGGCCATCTTAGCCTTTTACATCCCACGTCTATTCTCCTCGCTCGCGTCCCGCTTTGGCGAGAACATGCCCCTGTATTTTCATATTCTGAGTGCCAACATGTACCTCCTGCTGCCCCCCACGCTGAACCCCATCATCTACGGGGTGAAGATCAAGCAGATCCGGGACAGGCTGTTCCGCCTCGTCACTCACTGTGGGGGGAAAGTTTTCTCCTGGTGCTTTGGCTCTCAGGCAGAGCTGAAAGCTGACAGGGTGCCAGGCCTGCTTCCCTGAGACAGATTGGCCAAGAAGATATCAAATCCTTTCTTGGCCATGTTATTTTGTGTCAGGAAGAGAAACTCATTGACGCCTAAGGCCGCTGCACTCCCTGTTGCTGGTAACCAAAGCCCTCCGGCCTAGCCTCTTCTCCTCCACCAAGATTCCACCATGGTCCGTGTCTTCCCTCCATGCCCCGCTGACTAGTGACCTTTTTTCCCAAGGCCTTGCTCCTTTCACTGTCTCCGATTCCTCCCACCACCGTCACTTTCTTGATCATCTCTACCATCCATTTTATTTCCATTTGGCAATGACATTGTTGTGGGGGTTGGAGTGCAGGACTTAGTAAGAGAGAGGTCTACTGTGCTACACCAGGGTCTGGCGGGACAATGGAGGAGATCCATGATCCTGGGTATTGTGTACAATCAAACTCTGAGGCTTCCTTTACCTTGTGGAAGTCAAAATCAGGGCTCTCCACTAGGCTGGGGGACAAATACAGGGGGATGGCATCTGTTGCTCCTTCACCACTGCACCATTGCTTGGACTTGACTGATCAGCCACGACAATGGTGGGAACTGAGGGGTCTCCCTTGGATTCTTTGTCCAGGGTCAGGACGCCATGTTGTCTGGCTGCGAGTGGTGTAGAAGTAGTGTGTCTAGCCTTCTGTGAGAACCTGGCTTGTCTCTGTGGTTCAGTCACTAGTGTGTCAACCATAACAGGGATCTGAGGGCCTAGGGCCAGCTTGGGAGAAGACAGGGGAACCAGCCATCCCCATCAAGGCATGAAGAGTTCTCCTGCTTCCTCTCTTCACTGGTCTGGTTGATAAACACCATCTGTGACCAGTTGCACATGGACCTGTCCCACAAGGGCCCTGACAACGAGCAGGGAGCGGCAACCTCTCTGAGGCCTGGAGCACTCAGTCTCAGGGTTCAAACCTGAGGTTGGGCAAAGCCGTGGCGCTTGGCTGTCTTTATATGCCCATGCCCGCATGGGAGCCAGGTTCACAGATGGCCCCCTGCCATTTGTCCCGGACTTTTTCCTCCTCCGTAGGAGGGACAGGATCTTCTAGAGTTCCAGCCACTTTCCCTGCTAGTGCCCAGGCTGCTGTCACATGAGATGAAAGAAGTGAAATTCTACAAGTGAAACATTCACACTGGCTTTAGTCCTAGAGATTGTCCCCAGATTTGAAAGCAGACTTCAGTGACCTGCAGTGGTCTCAAATTGCAGTGGGGGAGGTCTAGGTGGGATATTAGGAAAAACTATTTCCCTAGGAGGGTGGGGAAGCACTGGAATTAGTTCCCTAGGGAAAGGGTAGAATCTCCATCCCTAGAGATGTTTATGTCCAGACTAGACAAAGCCCTGGCTGGGATGATTGAGTTGGGATTGGTCCTGCTTTGGGCAGGGGGCTGGACTCAATGACTCCTGAGGTCTCTGCCAGCTCTGGGATTCTAGGATTCTATGAGATCCCCTTAAGACTGTCATCCAATGTGTGGAAATACCACTGTGTCTGCCAGCCTGCCCTTTGGGATACTCCACCACCTTGTCCTGCTCAGCTGGGCCCTCTGATCTCTCCCTGCATTGGCACAGATTTGGGGTTACAGCAGACAGGGGAGTAACAGAGACAATGAGATTAGATCAGCTCTGGGAAGACTCTGTTAAAGGGATATAACTCAGTTCCCAGGTGCACAGTCTCTGTGGGTCTAGAAGCTTTGCTTACTTTGCTTAAAATTTAATTCAGATCTAATTCATAAAATGCCCACTTCCTTGATGAGTGAAAGAGGGAGATGCACAGGTACTTGCTCCTCCGTTAACGATTATTTACACTGGATGTGTTGATAAATAAAATTGATTGTAGTAAGTACAAAATGTTGAATTCCAGTGGTTGCAAATAGTAGCAGACATATCAAAGTAAGTCATCCTGGATGGTTAGCAGGCTTGTCCTTGTATCTGGTAGCTGCCCCCATGCTTTGGTTTCACACTTTTCTATTCCTGGTGCCAAAGGTGGGAATCCTTTGTGTTCAGCTTCAACTTTTCACTCGTCAAGCAGAAAAGTACAACGTCCAAAATGGGTTCCAGTATTAGGCAACCTGGCAACATGCCTTGGCCGCACCAACCATAGTAAAAAATTACATGATAAAACAAGACTATTCACAGACCAGAGTAGCAGGGAATTTAGTTCCTGATCACAACTAATGGCCCTCATGTAACACATCTAATTTAATAAAGAAGGTTTTTGCTGCTTTTTTCGACCCTCACATAGGGTATGTCTGCACTACCACCCTAGTTCGAACTAGGGTGGTTAATATAGGCAACCGAAGTTGCAAATGAAGCCCGGGATTTGAATTTCCCGGGCTTCATTTGCATCTTGCCGGGCACCGCCATTTTTAAATGTCCGCTAGTTCGGTCTCCGTGCCCCGTGGCTACACGCAGCACGAACTAGGGAGTTCGGATTAGGCTTCCTATTCCGAACTACCGTTACTCCTCATGGAACTACCTGGTCCCTTCAGCTGTCCCATGTATGTGGCATTCCACCCATGGAACGAGGAGTAACGGTAGTTCGGAATAGGAAAACTAATCCAAACTACCTAGTCCGTGCCGCGTGTAGCCACAGGCACGGAGTCCGAACTAGCCGGCATTTAAAAATGGCGGCGCCCGGCTAACACAGATGCTTCTCCTATCGCCTTTCACAACTGTTGTGCACTTAGCACGAACGTTAATCCCTTGTCCTGCTCCCGAGGCCTGGCTCAGGGCCAAGAGCTCCCAGTCCAAACCCTTTTGAGCCATCCTGTCTCCTACAGGCCTCAGCCAGGAAGAACAGAAGGAAATTGGAAGCTAAAGACAAATGGGATATGACAGAGTTGTATGAAATCACGAGTGGTGTGGAGAAAGTGAATAAGGAAAAGTTATTTACTTGTTCCCATAAGAACTAGAGGCCACCAAATGAAATTAATGGGCAACAGGTTTAAAACAAATAAAAGGAAGTTCTTCTTCACACAGCGCACACTCAACCTGTGGAACTCCTTGCCTGAGGAGATTGTGAAGGCTAGGGCTATGACAGGGTTGAAAAGAGAACTAGGTCAATTCATGGAGGTTAAGTCCATTAGTGGCTATTAGCCAGGCTGGGTAGGCATGGTGTCCCCTGCCTCTGTTTGTCAGAGGATGGAGATGGTGGCAGGAGAAAGATTGTTTGATCATTACCTGTTTGGTTCATTCCCTTCGGGGCACCTGGCATTGGCCGCTCTTGGCAGACAGGACACTGGGTTGGATGCCCCAGAGTGGGTGGACCGAAGACAATGATCAAGCGATTTGTCTCCTGCCATCCCTCTCCAGCCTCTGACACCCAATAGACTCTTCCCTCAGGAATTTGTAGCTCAGTTTGAGGATTGCAGGGGTGTCTGGACTACCCTGCCTGGACAATAAAAGTGATGTCGGCCTTGTCCACAGGGCACATAAGTAAGAAGCAAAGCCCAGGCCTGTCTCAAGTCTGGTGCACATAAGCACGTAGGCGAGGCCAAGGGAGAACCTATGAGGAAGGAATGTTTTGAATAACAGTGCAGGTTAAGCCCGGTCCGCGAGACCACGTCAAGAACGCAGGACAAGCAGCCCTGTACAGGTACTTCTGTTCCTGATCAGCAAAAATTGCAGAGGCAGATGTGAAAGTGTCAACTCTGCACCTAGCAGCAACATTCTGAGTGGGATGTACCAAATACAGGCACTGATGCCTTTCTACGGCTTCCAGGCTTCCCTCTCCACTCATCGACCTTCCAGTCCCAGAGCTACTCCCCTGCTCTCACCGGAGGCTCCTTGTCAGGCTGGAGCAGGGAAAAGGGGAGGGGGAGATGATCTAGATAGTGATGGGGGTGCCTTGGAGAACGGATGCCGAAGTGGGTGAGGCCCTGAGGGGAGACATGTCCCATGCTGGAGCCTTGGAGGAAGAGAAGAGGCTGGGCTTGGGGGCTTTCGTTACCAGCAATAGGAAACATGGCCACCTGAGGCATTAGTGTCTTTGTCAAGCTAACACAGTACAGTGAGGTCAGGAAAGGAATTAATGTCTTCTTGCCTACTCAGTGATGCAGGGAAGAGGGCCCGGCGCCATGTCACCAGGCAGCTCTGCACAAAGCTTGGTCTGAGCGCCACAGCACCAGGAGAAAACTTTAAGGCCTATTCTGATTAAAAAGCCGAGGCAGCCGGCTCCTGATTTGTTTGGTGCTCACCCCGTAGATGATAGGGTTTAGTAGGGGGGGCACCATGAGGTACATGTTGGAAATGAGAACGTGGACATGCAGGGGCACATTCTGGCCGAACTGATGTGTGAGGAAGGAGAAGAGTCGTGGGCTGTAAAAGGCTAAGATGGCGCAGAGGTGGGAACCACACGTCCCAAAAGTCTTCAGCCGGTTGTCCTTTGTGGGGAGACGTAAAATGGCCCTGAGGATCTGGGTGTAGGACACGGTAATAAAAACCACATCCAGACCAGTCACACCAAATACCACAAAGAGTACGTAGTAGCTACTGACGCGGATGTCGGCACAGGCCAGCTTCACCACGGCCATGTGCTCGCAGTGCATATTGGGGACGATGTTGGTTCTGCAATAAGGTCACTGACTCGCCAGTAGGATATAGGGCAGGACAATTATGCAGCCATGGAGCAACACAGCCAGGCTGATCATGGTCACAAAACGGTTAGTCAGGATGGTAGCATGTCTGAGTGGATCGCAGATGGCGACGTAGCGATCAAACGCCATGGCCACGAAGATCCCAGACTCAGTCATGAAGAAGCCATGAATAAAGTACATCTGGGTGAGACAGGCACTGAAATCAATCTCTCTGGTATTGAACTAGAAGATGCTCAGCGATTTGGGCAAGTCAAGAAGGATGTGCAGAGAACCAGGTCGGTGATGACCAACATGCAGCAATTCTGGTGCCCTGAGCAGACAGTTTACTTGCACCCTGGGTTGGGGGAGGGTGCATGTATGTCCCCGCCCCTGCGCCGGCTCATGAGGGAGGGTGCATACACAGTCCCTCCCCCTGCGCGTGGGGGAGGTCACACAGAGCTGGCGGCGGCAGGACACATGTGCCCAGCATGGCCCAGCCCGGCTACAGCCGCTGGTGCGCAGTCCTGGGCCACCCGGGGCTGGCCAAGCCTGGCCATGCAGGGCCTCACAGCCGCCGGGGTAAGGGTTAACATGGCCTGTGGTGGTTAACACGGGCCCCTCCCCCGGCGGCCGCTGCAGGGTGGCCACTGGGAGCTGCAGTAGCCTGCGATCTGGGAGCTGGGTGCATGGCGCCTGAAGGCAGCTCTAAGGGGCTCCACACGCCCGGCTGCAAAACGCCCATTACAGCTGCCATTAGGTGCCCCCCCCATAGGTTGGCACCCTGGGCAGCTGCCCGTCCAGCCCATGACTTAATCTGGCCCTGGGAGGCTCGGCTCCATCTTCACGACATAGTGGGTAATGAGGTTCCCCAAGAGGGCTATGAGGTACATGGCACGGAAGGGGATGGAGATCCAGGCATGAGGTGCCTCCAGGCCAGGAATGCCCAGCAGGATGAAGGTGGAGGGGTTGGTGAAGTCGGTCGTGTTGGTGTCTGACATAAGGTAGGGGATAAGCTGCCCCACTTCAAGGCAGAATGGAGTCTCCTGCGTGTGCAGTCAATTTCCCTGAGTTCCTGTGTTTGCCTGAGCTCTAGGGTGACGGTCGCGATGCAGATACCTGGAGGGAGAGACAATGTTAGTATGAGACACGACATGCGCTACTGGAGGCTCTTCCCATGAATTACACAGAGGGGTCGTTCTCCCCACACTGGGAAATGACATTTTCATTATTCAGCATCACCTGCCCCCTGCTCAGGGTCCCACCTCTCCGCTGACCTCTGCTCCTGCCCCCTACCTCCTGGCCAGACACCTGCCCCCAGCTTGTCCCTGGAGCCTATTTTCCACCCATATTCTGCATCCCATCCTGATCCCATGGACTGGCAGCCCTGTCCCACACACCAGATTCCTTATTTTTGGCCCCACCTCAGAGTGTAGAGGGGCCCACAATTTCCACAAACTCTGGAACACCAGAAGAGTTAATCTGGCCTGAGGCCTTGAACCTCAGTCCTACCTACCATGCCTCCATGGGACTACGGTGCCAGGGGAGGTAGGAATCTCAGTTGGGGCCCCATCAGTGAGGTTTGGGGGTGCTAGGAGGATTTGGGGTTTTTTTTTGCATCTCAGTTTTGTGGTCTCTGACTTATTATTATGTGGGTCAGTGACCCCTGACCCAGAACAGGTTCTCCACCCGTCCCATAAATAAAGATAACACTGAAACGTTTGTGCTGGACATATTGTATTGAAAAAGGAAGCCTGGCCCACAAGGCCCCAATCGGGGCCAAGCCCCCATCTGGCCACAGCATCATAACACTCTGGGTATGTCTAAACTACATGTCTCCGTCGATGGAGCCATGTAGATTTGTTTGTTTGGCGAAGGGAAATGAAGCTGCGATTTAAATAATCGCGGCTTCGTTTAAATTTACATGGCTGCCGCGCTGAGCCGACAAACAGCTGATCAGATGTTTGTCGGCTCAGCGCGGCAGCCATGTAAATTTAAATGAAGCCGCGATTATTTAAATTGCGGCTTCATTTCCCTTCGCCGATCAGCCTAATCTACATGGCTCCGTCGATGGAGGCATGTAGTCTAGACACACCCTCCTGCGCCCCCCAGACCTCCAACCCTGAGTCTATGGAACCCCCTGTCCTGAGCCTCTCACATCCCCAGTCTTCTGCCACTACACTGCAAATCTGTGTCATGAGCCCATCATACTCCCAACCCCCCTGCCCTGAGCCCCTCATACACCCCATAGAATCATAGAATACTAGGACTGGAAGGGACCTCATGAGTCATCGAGTCCAGTCCCCTGCCCTCATGGCAGGACCAAATACTGTCTAGACCATCCCTGATAGACATTTATCTAACCTACCCTTAAATATCTCCAGAGATGGGGATTCCACAACCTCCCTGGGCAATTTATTTCAGTGTCTGGCCACCCTGACAGTTAGGAACATTTTCCTAATGTCCAACCTAAACCTCCCTTGCTGCAGTTTAAGCCCATTGCTTCTTGGTCTATCCTCAGAGTCTAAGATGAACAAGTTTTCTTCCTCCTCCTTATGACACCCTTTTAGATACGGGAAAATGGCTCTCATGTGCCCCCTTCTCCTCCGCTCTCCAGTCTTCTCTTTTCGAAACTAAACAAACCCAATTCTTTCAGCCTTCCCTCATAGGTCATGTTCTCTAGGCCTTTCATCATTCTCGTTGCTCTTCTCTCGACCTCTCTAATTTCTCCACATCTTTCTTGAAATGCGGTGCCCAGAACTGAACACAATCCTCCAACTGAGGCCTAACCAGCGCAGAGCAGAGCGGAAGAATGACTTCTCGTGTTTTGTTCACAACACAGCTGTTAATGCCTCCCAGAGTCCTGTTTGCTTTCTTTGCAACAGCATCACACTGTTGACTCATATTCAGCTTGTGGTCCATTATAACCCCTAGATCCCTTTCCACCATGCTCCTTCCTAGACAGTCGCTTCCTATTCTGTATGTGTGAATCAGATTGTTCCTTCCTAAGTGGAGCACTTTGCATTTGTCTTTATTAAACTTCATCCTGTTTACCTCAGACCATTTCTCCAATTTGTCCAGGTCATTTTGAATTATGACCCTATCCTCCAGAGCAGTCGCAACCCCTCCCAGAAGTTGGGATCTCCCATACTCCAGCTAGTTCTGAGACCCTTGGATTCACCTGGGGAGGACGGGGAAGACTCAGCCTCCCTCCCCCAGCCTTCTCTCTGCCTTCTACCCAATGAGCAGCCCCTGTCCAAGCGGGAGTACACGTCCCTCTCGGTATCACAGACCAACAGAGGTTTCTGCCGGGACGCCCAGGCTCCCAGGTCACTCCGTCATCCTGACACTCCTTCTCAGTCTGACCTTGGCCAAATCACGTCTCCCTGTGCCTCAGTTTACCCATGTGTACCATGTGACTTTCCTGAGCTAGGTGATTTTACGATCCCTCAATGGAAGGTGCTGCCCAGAGCGATGGTCGTTGCTGAGGAGAATGACTGATCTGTGTTCCCTTAGCCACAGCCTGCGCTCCTGCAGAAGGAATTCCTGTCCCCCACGGTCAGCTCTCTCCAGATCTGTCTGTCACTGTCTGCCCATTCCCTCGGGCAGTGACAAGCCACAGACGCTGTGGAGACCTGGGCATTGTCCCTCGTTTTCTTCCTAATCAACTGCACTTTTTAGATGCACAGAAACACCCAGAGCAGCCAATTCCTCTCTGACTCAGGCCAGAGCCCAGGAGTTCTCCTCGCCCTCTGGGAAGGGCCTTAATTGCTGTTTACTTGTTACTGCTAAAGAGCCCCAGAGCAGAGGCAGGCTGGTCTCCAGCCTGTTTACATTCAGATGCCGCTTCTCCGCTAGGGCCTGAGGGAACCCCTCTGGGACGTCCCAGAGCTATATTACACTGCACAGCCCTGTGCCGGCTTTCGGCGTGGGACACTGCTGCAGACGCTGGGCTGAGAGAGGTGCGGGACGCGGCTGTCTGAGGGGGGTTCCAGGGAAGACTCGTCCCTGTCAGCACTCACAGGTACCAGCTCTGTCTGAGAACCGACTTGTCCACGAACCGCAGGGCTTTGTGGCCGTGCTGAGGTTGAGCACGTGTCTACAACCCTTTGCACTCTGAGCAGCTTTTCTGCTGATGCTGCGTGTGCACTGTGTTATGCACCTGCATTTCAGTGGCCGCTGTTTGCTCAGGGCCCTCTGAGGGAAACGTGCCCTGGGAGTGCTCATCGAATCATAGAGCACTAGAAATGGAAGGGACCTTTGAGAGGTCATCGAGTCCCGTCCCCTGCCCACATGGCAGGACCAAACACCATCTAGATCATCCCCAACAGGTCTCTGTCCGACCTGCTCTTAAATATTTCCAGGGATGGAGATTCCACAAACCCCCTAGGCAATTTATTCCAGTGTTTGTTCACCCTGACAGGTGGGAACTTTTTCCTTATGTCCAACCTCAACCTCCCTTGCTGCCGTTTAAGCCCATTGCTTCTTGTCCTGTCATCAGAGGCCAAGGAGAACAATTTGTCTCCCTTCCTCCTTGTAACCCCCTTTTGGATACTTGAGAACCGCAGTCATATCCGTAATGTTGTACTTTAAAGAACTGTGCAGGATCTTCTGCGTGGGGCAAGGGAAGATGCCACCTATATTGGCAATACCTCACTATTGCATGATACGCGTATAATATACCAGACCCGCGTACTCACACCCACCCAGACACACACGCTATCGGGTCAGGGCTTAGTTACAACTCTGTTGCTCCCTGTTGCGCCCTGGCCAGGTGAGTGCGAGGGAGGGGCTGAGTGAGGAATGTCCGGACCGATACGCCCATGCCGACAAGACAGGACCCAACGCTGTAGTTTTGCTCCCATGCTTTTTGTATGTTTTAGCTCATAGACCTTGTGCTGTCCCATGTCTCCAGGACACTGTAGGGCCGTGAGTGTTCAGATTCTAGCAAACGGGACTCAGATCTTCTTCTCTTGATGGAACTGGGGTTGTTCTCTTGCTTGGGCGGGTTCTGCCACAGCCATCACTGGCATTGTTCTTTCCCCCTCGAGGTGGTGCTGGCAGCTGGTCTCAAGCCAGGCTGGCTGCAGCGGCTGATTCACACTTTTGCGGAGACACACACCTAGCTTTAAACAGACTTAATGCCGTGCAACAGGGGAAAACGAGGTATCCGCGGGAATAGATTAAAAAAGTTACCAAAAAAACAGATTCTCCGAAGGCAATTCTTAAAAGGTTACCAATGAATTAATTCAAATCCCATTCATAAAAATGGGCCACAATTCCGGAGGTTACACACATACTGTCACATTGGTCCATATCGTTATTGAAAAGGGCGATTTTATACGCAGCCCTACAGTGAGATCTGAGGGAAACCCTCAGCACCCAGGTGTGTGTGAATGTCCAGACACTGTCACTCCTCCCGGCATCTCAGGGTGCTGGCTGGAAAAGTTGGGAGGGGTCTGATCTGTCTTGAAGCTGCTGGAAAACATGGAGGTGCTAAGGCTCCTCTCTGGAACAATTGAACCATTGTTTTTTATCCTAGACAGGACATCTGGACTTGCATCAGTCAGGAAATCTCTCCAACGGTGATATCTGAGATTTACAAAAACCAGTCCCACCAGATGCAGACACCCAGGTTTGGAAATTTTAGTCCAAATGTGTAAACCCGGGCAAAATGAGATGCCTCTGAAAATGGGCCCCGCTAATGGAAGGTGTCAGATTTGCTTAAAGAGCAGTGCTATTAAGAGTAATAGCCAATCCCAGTCAGATAAGCTCTTAGCTGCAGTAATTCATGTGGCAAGGTGTTTCAGTGTCTATACTGCTCTTCGGAGGGAGGGGGTCCGTGAGTTCTGCTCAGGGCCGGCCCACAGCATTGGGGCACCTGAGGCAGGGAGCTCAAATGATGCCCCCATACGCCCTCGCTTGGGCCAAAACTTTGAAAGTTCTCCTGTGCTCTCCTTCCTCCAGCACAGCACTCCCCCGTCTCTGTGCATCTAGAGCAGAGAAAATACATAGGAACCAACAGCAGACACAATTTTCTACGCTCTTGGTCCTATTGGCGCCCCCAACCCCACAGTCTGATGCCTGAAGAGGCTGCCTCAGTTTACCTCAAGGTAGGGCCAGCCCAGGCTCTGCTCTGTGCATTGGCTGGAGGAGACCAGGGAGCTGGCCCAGCAAGATCGGGCAGTGAGGAGCCCCAGAGAGCAAGAAAGTGAGTGTTAGTGGCATTGTCAGCACTCCAGGAAGCACCTCAAAGGGTCTTCTGTGACCACCCCCGCATCACAACCCCCATTCACTGACAAAGGCCTATCAATAGGACTTTCAGCCCGTTGGTCGTTAGCCCGTGTTCAGTGCCTCACAAGGACGATACGGTTGATTGTTCCTTCTGTAGCTGGATGTTTTCTCTGATTCACTGAAATGCCTCAGCTTTGTTGACACCTGTTTTCTCTGCATTGTTCCCTTGGCAAAGCTTTGGTTTCTGTTGTGTTTTTCTCGCTCTCAGTTGCTGAGCAATAGGAGGAATATGGGAGTCCGGGGAGCTAATATGTTTCAGCGTGTGAAAAGCGATCAACCCAATTACTTCACGAGAACAGCCACCAGTAGCGCGTGTTGTCTCTCGTAGTAACACTCTCTCTATCTTTCAGGCATTTGTGCTTCGACGATTGCACAAGAACCTGCACACACGGGAATTCAGGGTAACGTACGGTACATGCCGGAGAAACCGTTCTGCTTCAGAGTTGGGCACCTTCTCCGCTACGCCATGTCAGATTCCAACACAACCCACTACACCCTCCCCTCCACCTTCATCCTGCTGGGCATCCCTGGATTGGAGGAAGCTCATGTGTGGATCGCCATCCCCTTCTGCGCCATGTATGTCATAGCCCTCTTAGGGAACTTCACCATCCCATATATTGTGATGACAGAGCCAAGACTCCATGAGCCCATGTACTATTTCCTCTGCATGCTGGCTGCCACTGACCTGGTCCTCGTGACATCCATCCTGCCCAAAACACTGAGCATCTTCTGGTTCAATTCCAGGGAGATCGAATTCAATGCCTGCCTCATCCAGATGTTCTTCATAAAAAGCTTCTTCATGACTGAGTCAGGGCTCTTCGTGGCCATGGCGTTTGATCGCTACGTGGCCATCTGCCATCCCCTGAGACATTCCACCATCCTGACAAACCATGTTGTGGCTAAGCTCGGTCTGGGCATGTTGCTGCGCGGGGGAATAATCATCCTGCCCTATCTCCTGCTGGCCAGGCAGAGGCCATATTGCAAAACCAACATCATCCCCCACACTCACTGTGAGCACACGGCCGTATTGAATCTGGCCTGTGCCGACGTCCACATTGGTAACTACTATGGACTTTTTGTTGTCTTTTTTGTGACCGGTCTGGACGTGGTTTTTATCATTCTGTCCTATTTCCAGATCCTCAGGACCATCTTTAAACTTCCCACCAAGGACGCCCGGCTCAAGACCTTTGGGACGTGCGGCACCCACCTGGGGGCCATCTTAGCCTTTTACATCCCACGTCTCTTCTCCTCGCTCGCGTCCCGCTTTGGCGAGAACATGCCCCTGTATTTTCATATTCTGAGTGCCAACATGTACCTCCTGCTGCCCCCCACGCTGAACCCCATCATCTACGGGGTAAAGATCAAGCAGATCCGGGACAGGCTGTTCCACCTCGTCACTCATTGTGGGGGGAATGTTTTCTCCTGGTGCTGTGGCTCTCAGGCAGAGCTGAAAGCTGACAGGGTGCCAGGCCCGCTTCCCTGAGACACAGGCTGAGATGACTGAGTTGGGATTGGTCCTGCTCTTGCCAGGGGGCTGGATTCAGTGACTCCTGAGGTCTCTGCCAGCCCTGGGATTCTAGGATTCTATGACATCCCCTTAAGACTGTCATCAAGTGTGAGGAAATACCACTTGGTCTGCCAGCCTGCCCTTTGGGATGCTCCACCACCTTGTCCTGCTCAGCCAGGTCCTCTGATCTCTCCCTGCATTGGCACAGATTTGGGGTTACAGCAGACAGGGGAGTAACAGAGACAATGAGATTAGATGAGCCCTGGGAAGACTCAGTTAAAGGGACATGACTCAGTGCCCAGGTGCACGGTCCCAGTGGGTCTAGAAGCCCAGATAAATCCTGTTTACTTTGCTTTAAGTTTAATTCAGGGGAAATTCATAAAATGCCTACCCGCTTGTTGAGTGAAAGAGAGAAATGCACAGGTACTTGCTCCTCTGTAAACGATGATTTACACTGGATGTGTTGATAAATAAAATTGTAGAAAGTACAAAATGTTGGATTCAAGTGGTTGCAAGTAATAGCAGACACATCAAAGTAAGTCACGCAGGGTGGTTAAGTAAGTCATCTTGGGTGGTTAGCAGGATTGTCCTTGTATCTGGTTGCTGCCCCTATGGTTTGGTTTCACACTTTTCTATTCCTTGTTCCAAAGGTGGGAATCCTTTGTGTTCAGCTTCAACTTTTCACTCGTAGAGTGGAAAAGTACAATGTCCAAAATGGGTTCGAGTATTAGGTGACCTGGCTACATGCCTTGGCAGGACCAACTATTGTCAAAGCTTACGGGATAAAACAAGGAGTTTTTTGCTGCTTTTTTCTACTTTCACATACAGGAATGCGACATGGGCACAAACAGACATTCAGCAGATAATAAAAGACAGGACTATGTAGCACTTTAAAGACTAACAAGATGGTTTATTAGGTGATGAGCTTTCGTGGGCCAGACCCACTTCCTCAGATCAAATAGTGGAATAAAATAGTCACAACCATATATACCAAAGGATACAATTAAAAAAAATAAACACATATGAAAGGGACAAATCAAAATTCAGAACAGAAGGAGGACTAATAAACCATCTTGTTAGTCTTTAAAGTGCTACATAGTCCTGTATTTTGTTTCAGCTACACCAGACTAACACGGCTACATTTCTATCACTATTCTACAGCAGATAATAAAGTTTCTAATGTTGTGTCACAAGACACGCTTTGCATATGCGAGTTATGTCATAGTCACATGCGTATTTCAATAAAGTGTGTGGGGCGCACAGCGACATGCAGGATGTCCTGTCAGGTGTCCATGGGAAGGCTGGATTATGGGGGTTGTGCACGTTTCTTGGTATAAAGATTATTGGTGACAGTCTGGTATTACGAGGCAGATCCAGTTAGGGGCCAGAGCAGTGGTGTTGGGGTCAGGACACCTCGTTTCCATTCCCAGCTCATTTGAGGTTTGGGGTAAATCGCGTTATCTCTCTGTGGCTCACTCTGTCCTTGGGGGGTGGGGCGGGGTAACTTGGCCCACTCAATCTAATGACAGAGATTCCAGCCGTGACAAATAGCACCATGAAGAGCGCAAGTTAGATTCAGCTTCACTTCTCAGTTTTAATCCCTGGGTAGTGGCTGCCCTGGAGCCTCAGAGAAGGTGCCATGCGTGGGTATAAAGTGCCAGCTCATGGAGGCTGTGCCATTCATCTCCCGCCCTGTGACATCCTGAATCCACCCCCAGCCTCTGCCCAACATCCCTAACACTGACGCTTCTCCTATCGCCTCTATCAATTGCTGTGCACTTAGCACAAATGCTGATCCCTAAGGCCTGGCTCAGGGCAAAGAGCTCCCAGTCCGAACCCTTTACAGCCATCCTGCCTCCTACAGGCCTCAGCCAGGGGGCACAGAAGGAAATTGGAAGCTAATAGACCTATACGGGATATGATAGTAGTCTATACAATCATGAGTGGTGTGCAGAAAGTGAATAAGGAAAAGTTATTTACTTGTCCCTATAACATAAGAACTAGGGGCCATCTCATGAAATTAATGGGCAGCAGATTTTAAACAAATAAAAGGAAGTTCTTCTTCACACAGCACACACTCAACCTGTGGAACTCCTTGCCTGAGGAGATTGTGAAGGCTAGGGCTATAACAGGGTTGAAAAGAGAACTAGATCAGTTCATGGAGGTTAAGTCCATTATTGGCTACTAGCCAGTATGGGTAAAGAATGGTGTCCCTAGCCTCTGTTTGTCAGAGGATGGAGATGAATGTCAGGAAAGAGATCACTTGATCATTACCTGTTTGGTTCATTCCTTCTGGGGCACGTGGCATTGGCCACTGTTGGCAGACAGGACACTGGGCTGGATGGACCTGTGGTCTGACCCCGTCTGGCCGTTCTTATGTTGAAGACACCCAATAGACTCTTCCCTCAGGAATTCGTAGCTCAGTGTGAGGACTGCAGGGGATCCTGGACTACCCTGCCTGGACCATAAAAGGTGATGTCAGCCTTGTCCACAGGGCACATAAGTAAGAAGCAAAACCCAGGCCTGTCTCAAGTCTGGTGCACATAAGCACGTAGGCGAGGCCGAGGGAGAACCCATGAGGAAGGAATGTTTTGAATAACAGTGTAGGAATAAGAGATCCTCTGGAAAAGAGCTTATTTTCCGGAGGATCGCGTCCAGACTGGCGCTTTTTTCCGGCTTATCTCCAAGCCGGAAAAAAGCGGCGCCCATGAAAATGCAAATCCCGCGGGGGATATTTAAATCCCCCGCGGATTTGCCTCTTCCAATGTGCTACATTAGCATCCCTTTTATGGAAAAGGGGCCAGTGTAGACACAGCCCATCTGTATGATCTGCTTAACGCTTGCAATACATAAGAAAGTGGTTAAGTAGCCCTGCATTGTCCTGGTTTCCCTTGGATCTAAAATCAATCAAGCCACACCATAAGGACCCAACCAGGCATCTGATGCGCAATCATGTGCATCTGTCACACAACACTGCTCCCAACTCACAGATGCGTTTCTATAACTTCTGGGCTTTCTTCTCTACTTATCGAACCGCCAGTCCAAGAGCTAACCCTCCTCCTCCCCCACTCTCAGCGGACGCTCCTTGTCACCCTGGAGCAGGGCCTGTCCCACCCGGGAGCTGAGGGAACTCTGCTGTGAGGAGGTTGGAGGTTGAGATGATCTAGTGTAGCCAGACATGCCCCCCCCCCCCCCCCGATTACATCAATCTTGCTTGCCCCGCTGAGGTGCCTGTATACAGGGCAGAGAAGGAGCAATAAAAGTCAGCATAGCCATTAAGCTTCAATGTGAGATCAGAATATGCGGGCTCCTCTGAGCCTGAGCAAGCTGAAAACATAGATATGAGAAGAGAACGATTAAGGCAATAGCTGACCTCAAGACTGCGAGAACTGCCCTGGCTGGCACCTATATTGATAAGATCACACACAGTCCCTGGGAGAGGAATCTCCCGCTGAGAAAAGAATGCCCAGTACTTCCAAATTAGTTTTCTCTCTTACAAGTGTAAATTAAGTTCACAACTCCCTTGTAAGAACTGGCATCACAAAAGACAGACCAGTACAATTTGGCATCACAGATAAGAAAGAGAAATATGTGACCCCATGGGTTTAAAGATGGGTCCAGCAGCACACTCACTTTGAATGTCAATCTACCATCTACCTACTGGTCGGGGTAGGTTATTGACCGCCCAAGGTTCCACGGGGCGCCCACCTCGTATTGGTCTTTCCTAGGAATTGAGGGACCGGGCCTGGCTTGACCCACTGGAGTAGAGAGGCACAGAAGGGGGTAAAAATTGTACCTGAATGTGGTCCTTTGTCTCAAGTGTACACATAGAGTTAGAGCTCTTTAAAGATTAAGCTGTTACTTGGTACCATTATTTCCTTCTATCTTTATTTTCTTTGTAACCATTTTTAAGATGTATATTTGCTAGCAGTTAAGAAATAGAGCAATAGCCATTGTAACCATATGATTTATAAGCTTCTTTAATAAACCTGTAACAGTTTAAGCTTTAACCTGACTCCTTCAGTTGCTGTAACAGAACCAAGCACAATTTAAAAGAACTTCAGCCGGTCATAAGGGACAGGTATAGGAAGAGCTTGGGCGTTTGGATCGTGTCACTCCCAGGTGACAGATCCGTTGGGGCATATCTCAGTCTTCCCTAGACTGCCCACTGCACAGGGATCTTGTATCCAAGCAGTTGAAATCTGAGTTGAAATAAGCTCTTCCTATAAACTCTGGGGCGTCTGTCAGCCTGTTGGCTGCCCTCTGCGACGAGACCCTGGTCCTAGCGGTAAAGACACAGACGTTAAACCTTTTCTTGGTAACACACACACACACACACACACTGCCCTTACCGTCGGCTGACATCTAGATAGTGAGAGGAGCTGCCTTGGAGAATGGATGCAGAAGTGGGTGAGGCCCCGAGGGAAGATACATCCCATGCTGGAGCCTTGGAGGAAGAGAAGAGGCTGGGCCCGGGGGCTTTTGTTACCAGCAATAGGAAACATGGCCACCTAAGGCGTTAATGTCTTTGTCAAGCTGACACAGTACAGTGTGGTGAGGAAAGGATTTAACGTCTTCTTGCCTACTCAGTGATTCAGGGAAGAGGGCTCAGTGCAATGTCACCAGGTAGCTCTGCACAAAGCTCGGTCTGAGAGCCACAGCGCCAGGAGAAAATTTTAAGGCATGTCCTTAATAAAAAGCCGAAACAGATGGCTCCTGATTTGTTTGGTGCTCACCCCGTAGATGATGGGGTTTAGTAGGGGGGGCACGACGAGGTACATGTTAGAAATGAGAACATGGACATGCAGGGGCACATTCTGGCCGAACTGATGTGTGAGGAAGGAGAAGAGTCGTGGGATGTAAAAGGCTAAGATAGCGCAGAGGTGGGAACCACATGTCCCAAAAGTCTTGAGCCGGGCGGCCTTTGTGGGGAGACGTAAAATGGCCCTGAGGATCCGGGTGTAGGACACGGTAATAAAAACCACATCCAGACCAGTCACACCAAATACCACAAAGAGCGCGTAGTAGCTACTGACGCGGATGTCGGCGCAGGCCAGCTTCACCACGGCCATGTGCTCGCAGTGCGTGTTGGGGACGAAGTTGGTTCTGCAATAAGGTCGCTGACTCGCCAGTAGGATATAGGGCAGGACAATTATGCAGCCACGGAGCAAGACAGCCAGGCTGATCATGGCCACTAAACGGTTTGTCAGGATGGTAGCATGTCTGAGCGGATTGCAGATGGCGATGTAGCGATCAAACGCCATGGCCACAAAGATCCCAGACTCGGTCATGAAGAAGCCATGAATAAAGTACATCTGGGTGAGGCAGGCACTGAAATTGATCTCCCTGGAATTGAACCAGAAGATGCTCAGCGATTTGGGCAGGAGGGACGTGCAGAGGACCAGGTCGGCAATGGCCAACATGCAGAGGAAATAGTACATGGGCTCATGGAGGCTTGGCTCCATCTTCACGACATATAGGATAAGGAGGTTCCCGAAGAGGGCTATGAGGTACATGGCACAGAAGGGGATGGAGATCCAGGCATGAGCCGCCTCCAGGCCAGGAATGCCCAGCAGGATGAAGGTGGAGGGGTTGGTGAAGTCAGTTGTGTTGGTGTCTGACATAAGGTAGGGGATAAGCTGCCCCACTTCAAGGCAGAATGGAGTCTCCTGCGTGTGCAGTCAATTTCCCTGAGTTCCTGTGTTTGCCTGTGCTCCAGGGTGACGGTCGAGGGACAAATACCTGGAGGGAGAGACAATGTTAGTATGAGACACGACATGCGCTACTGGAGGCTCTTCCCATGAATTACACAGAAGGGTCGTTCTCCCCACACTGGGAAATGACATTTTCATTTTTCAGCATCACAGATTGTGAGGAACAGAGCCTTGTAACACCAACCCCATGTGTTATGTTGCTCCATTCACTGTAATTACCACAAGAAAACTGTGATCATCACCCGCAGGAAATGCAAATGTGGATACTGAATCTCAACTAGGCCACACCCCAGGGAAAGGAGAAGAGGATCGTTAAAGTTATTGTAATTGGGAAATTTATTTTTATAGATTTTTTTAAATTAATATATTATGGCTGCGATTAAGAAAAGGAAATATGATGAAGACTACATTAAGTATGGCATGGAAAAAAATGGGATCGATCATCTTCAATGCGTAATATGCCACACGGTTCTTAGCAATGACGCCTTGAGATCTAGTCATCTTGAGTGATACTTGACGATGCTCCACAGCATTTTGACAGATGAACCAAAAGTTTTTTGCTGCTAAACTTCAAAATTTGAAACGCATGAAGCTGGACACGACTGGAGCTTTTCATCAAGCATCAGCCAAAGCACTAGAAGCATCTTATGAACTGTCATTGCTTATCGCTAAAGCCCAGAAAGTGCACATAATTGGAGAAATGCTTGGGAAGCCTTGCTTGTTGAAAGCAGCTGATATTGTGCTTTGTGTCAAAAGCAAGAAAAAATGCGCTTTCTGACAATTCCGTGAAACGTCACATCGATGAGCTGACGAAAGATAATGAACTTCAAGTTGTGGAGGCAGTGTTGGCTTCTCGTTTTTTTGCAGTTCTGTGCGATGAGACCACTGATGTAGCACAATGCTGTCCGTTGCATGTCTACGTTCGATTAGTTAACAATGGAACTGTGAAGGAAGAACTACTTTTTTCGAAGGAATTGATGACCACATCAAAGGCTTTTGATATTATGAAAATGATTTCTGACTTTTTTGAAGAAAATAGACTTTCATGGGGAAAACTGGTTGGTGTGTGCACAGAGAGTGCTCCAGTGATGCTTGGCTCTCACTCTGGATTTGTGACGTTGGTGAAAGAAAAAAAATCCAGCCGTAACTACAACTCACTGCGTCATACATAGACAAGAGTTGGCTGCTAAAACTCTTCCAGATAACCTATGTGACTCATTGAATTTAGCCATCAAAGTTGTCAATTTTGTGAAGAACACTGCTTTAAATACAGATTTTGTTATGCTCTTTGCATGCCCAGTGTAGACACAGCCCAGGTGATGAAACGCTAGCCCGTCCTTTAGCGGAAGGAGGATATTAGTAGAACCGTAGAATCACAAGTAGACAAGTTATGAATTGACTGATTAACCACACCTGATCAGAACCACAGTATGTACTTGGGTAGCAAGAGAGTGAAAGAAAGAACGAAAGAAAGGGCACAGTGTCAGACAGAAATTTCTGATGTATTTGAAAAAAAATTGCTTCAGAAATAACTTTTTGAATTTTTGGCTAGCTATTCTTAAAATTCCTTTTTAACCTTCCTAATGATATTTTTACACTTCCTTTGACAGAGTTTATGCTCCTTTCTATTTTCCTGTCTTGGATGTAACTTCCACTTCTTCTACTTCATTGTTGTGTCATGGTGGCACTTTTTGGGTCTCTTACTGCGTGGCTGTGTCTACACTGGGCCACTTATTCCGGAAAAGCAGCCGCTTTTCCGGAATAAGCTGTGAGCTGTCTACACTGTCCCCTTGAATTTCCGGAAAAGCAGTGACATCTACTGTAAGAAATCAACTGCTTTTCCGGAAAAACTATGCTGCTCCCGCTCCGGCAAAAGTCCTTTTTCCGGAAAAATGTTCCAGAAAAGGGCCAGTGTAGACAGCAGAGATTTCTTTTCTGCAAAAAAGCCCCGATCGCGAAAATGACAATCGGGGCTTTTTTCCGGAAAAGCATCCTGCCAATGTAGACGCTCTTTTTCTGGAAATACTTATAACGGAAAACTGTTCCGTTTTAAGCATTTCAGGAAAAAGGTGCTAGTGTAGACACTGCCTGTAGGTTTTTCTTTTTCTTTGGGGGATACATTTAGGTTGAGCCTCAGTTGTGGTGTCCTGGAAAGTTTCCATGCAGCTTGCAGGGATTTTACTTTTGTCACTGTGCCTTTTGTGCTTTTTCATTTCTGTTCAACTAACCTCCTCATTTTTGTGTAGTTCTCTTTTCTGAAATTAAATACCACAGTGTTGGGTGCTGTGGTGTTTTTTTCCCACCACAGGGATGTTAAATTGAATTATATTATGGTCACTCTTTCCCAGCAGTCCAGCTATACTAACCTCTTGGACAAGATCCTACACTTTACTTCGGATTAAATCTCACGTTCTAATGGTTCAGAAGCAAGAAGCCCTGCATATTGGCAGGGGGATAGAATAGCTGACCCTACTCATCACCTGCTGGTTCTATCATTCTATGATGCACAATCCTAGTGAAGGCAGGTCTTAGTCACACCCAAGTCATTGGGCTGAGTTAAGGGTAAATGGGTAACATTTGAAGCCCCAAATTTTACAAGAGGTGAGCCTGGATGTTCTAATGATCCCTTCTGACCTCAAAACCTATGACATTATCAAAAAACAAACAGAGCTGTCCTTCACTGTTACTGTGTCTTAAAACACACAGGTACAAGGGGACATTGAATTATATTGAAACTCTGAACATGATTCTGTGAAATTAAAGTGATTTACATGACACATATTTGGCCACTGGAACTCCTTGCTACAGATAATATTCCCGCTAAAAGCTTAGGTGAATGGGATTCACTAATTCACAGGGCCGTTAATGCCACTTTTACTGATACGACGTCCGGCACCTTCCGTGTAAAAGAGCTCATTATCTGATGGATATCAGTTTGCCCAGCTTTTCGCATTTGAACGGGTATTTCCCACCCTGGGAGTCTGCTTCTGGCTGAATTGTTTTCTGTCTGTTTCTGTCTGATTGTTAAATCTGAGACATCACAGCTCAGGAGACCTCGCCAATGAAGCAAGGAGAGAAGGTGTCTCGCCCACATTGAAACATTCTTACAGTTGTTCCAGGGAAGAGCTCTAGTTCCTCCCTGCTCTCCAGCAGACAAACGTCAGGTAACAACCCCCTGTTAACAGCCAGCGCGCTGAGATGCAAGGGGTGGAGGTGACCGTGTCTGGGCAGTGACACACAGCTGGCTCCTGAGGGCTTTAATCAGTTCTTCCTCCATGGGGACTTTTGCCTGAGCAAACAATGGGCCAGTGAAATGCAGCTGTGATGGGGGTGGTCATAGATGACCCCTTGCAGGGGGGGGGGCTCCCAGAGTGCTGACATGCCCTCTACCACTCGCTTTCCCGCTTTCTGGGGCTCCTCACCGCCCAGTCCCACTGGCACAACTCTGCTGGTCTCCCCAGCCAAGACAGTGAGCTGAGATCGAGTCCACCCCATCACCCGAGCAGACACTGAACCTCTTCATATCCAAGGCCAGTGCAGCGTAGGGCCCAGCTTCCTGGGGTACCACTCCCCACAAGGGATCAACCCCCAACGAATTAGGCAAGCCCCCATTAACAATGAAAGGGGGTGTGTGCACACTGGTTGCCCTGCACGTAACAATTATTTACGCTGGGTTTGACAGAAAATAAAAGTGATTTTATGAAGTACCAGCAGTAGGACTGAAGTGGTGATAATTGAGAACACGCCGAGCCAAGCCGGTTACAAATCAAGAGAAACAAAACCGCTTGGCTAGTTCTCCACTGAAACCTCGGCACAAACTCTTCACACTCACCCTAGAACCTCTTCTCCAGCTGCCCCTCCAAACCAGGCCTGTCTCCCCGACCCTGGGGTCTTTGGCTCCTTCCTTCAGGTGCAGCCCGGCCAAAAGACCCAGGCCTCTGCTTCCCTATTCTTTGTTAAGGAATTGAGGCCACTTCCTACCAACCCCTGCTCAGATATAAGGACAAAAGAGATTGTTTAACAGTAGCTCATCAAGACCTTGAGGGTAACACCCTCCGGCTGTGTCTATAGGCAGGTTCTTAAGCAAGAACGGCCGTTCTTCCACAGAGCATCCACACTGCCCATCCGCTCTTGCACAAGAAGTTTTACAGTAAAGTGTGGGAAGGGAGGACTTCTTGTGCAAGAGCTACACTCTTTTCTAGCAAGTGTAAGCCCTCTCACACACACAACAGGGCTAAAGTGGCCATCAGAGCTTTCTTGCACAAGAGAGCATCCACACGGCCATGGATGCTCTTGCACAAAAGCACATGGCCATGTGGATGTGTTCTTGCACAAGAACCTGACAGTGTAGACATAACCTCCATGTCTTTCATTCACACATTTAACCCCACAAAGTATCCCCCTCTCCATGGCTGTGTCTATACTGGCCACTTATTCCGGAAAATCAGCCGCTTTTCCGGAATAACTTGCCACCTGTCTACACTGGCCCCTTGAATTTCCGGAAAAGCACTGACGATCTAATGTAAAATCATCAGTGCTTTTCCGGAAAAACTATGCTGCTCCCGTTCGGGCAAAAGTCCTTTTCTGGAAAACTGTTCCGGAAAAGGGCCAGTGTAGACAGCAGAGATTTCTTTTCCGCAAAAAAGCCCCAATCGCGAAAATGACGATCGGGGCTTTTTTGCGCAAAAGCGCATCTAGATTGGCCACGGATGCTTTTCCTTAAAAAGTGCATTTGCGGAAAAGCATCCTGCCAATGTAGATGCGCTTTTTCCAAAAATGCTTTTAACAGAAAACTTTTCCGTTATAAGCATTTCTGGAAAATCATGCCAGTGTAGATGTAGCCCACATGTTTACTTTTACACACACAGTAAAGAAACAGAATCAGCAGATTATAACATGGAGATATACCTATATCATAGTACAGGAAGGGACATTTGAGAGGTCATCAAGTCCAGCCTACTGCAGGACCAAGTACCTTCCCTGACAGATTTTCTCTAGATGTCCCCTTCAAGGATGGGGCTCACAACCCTAGGCCTAGCAGACCAACACACAAGCCACTGAGCTATCCCTCCCTCCAGGAGTGATGGGTTATACAAAATCATTTGTTCAAAGCACCTTTGAGTTATGTATATTCATGTCTGGAGAGGGCGTTGGTCCATCACAGCAGCAAATTTGGAGGTGAAGGCAATCGAAAAGGGATGGAACTTAAAAGTAGGAAATTTTGGCTCATAATATTGGAGTCCATGCATCATCCAGACTATGAAGGAGGAAAAGAGTCACCGACAGTTTCCCTCCCTCATCACACCCACGCTGCCCTGGGGCTGTGGAGCAGGGAAGCTCCTCAGCTAGAGCTGGTACCTGTAAGTGCTGAGAGGGACGTGTCTTCCCTGGGAACCCCCTCAGGCAGCTGCATCCCGCACCTCTCTCAGCCCAGCGTCTGCAGCAGCGTCCCGCGCCAGAGCAACGCAGGGGTTGCACTGTGAATAATATAGATCTGGGCTGTCCTAGAGGCAATTGCTCCACCCCTAAGGGAGAAGCAGCATCCGAATGTAAAGAGGCTGGAGACCAGCCTGTCTGGTCTTCTGAGCTGTTTGTTCTGTTTTAGAAGCAAACAGCAATTAAGGGCCTTTCCCAAAGGACGAGGGGAACTCCTGGGCTCTGGGCTGAGTCAGGGAGGAATTGGCTGCTCTGGGCACTTGTGTAAAAATTATAGTTGATTTGGAAGAAAATTAGAGTGAATGTTTATTTCTCCATTGAGTCAGGTACTCTGGAAATGCCCAGCATAGATTAGTGGATCTACAGATGTGGACTGAAATGCAAAGCAATAAATGCTGGAAAATATAATCCCTATGATGTGTAATGGAGACTAAGGATACATCTACACAGCAAAATTATTTTGGAATCACTAGCATTATTTCGAAGTAACTTAGTCCATGTCTACACAGCAGGCATTGTTTTGAAATAATGTTGAAATAGTCAAGCTGGAGGACTTCGTATTCCAACTCCTTTAACCCTCATTGAACGAGGAGTAAAGGAAGTCGGAGGAAGAGTGCTCGAGTTTGAAATAAGTGTTGTGTAGATCCTCCCAATTTCATAGAATCATAGAATCATAGAACTGGAAGAGACCTCAGAAGGTCAAGTCCAGCCCTCTGCTCTAGGCAGGACCAATTCCAACTAAATCAACCCGGCCAGGGCTTTGTCAAGCCAAGACTTAAACACCTCTAAGGATGGAGACTCCACTACTTCCCTAGGGAACCCATTCCAGTGCTTCACCACCCTCCTTGTGAAATAGTTTTTCCTAATATCCAATCTGGACCTCTCCCACCACAACTTGAGACCATTGCTCCTTGTTCTGCCATCTGTCACTACTGAGAACAGCCTCTCTCCAGCCTCTTTGGAACCTCCCTTCAGGAAGTTGAAGGCTGCTATGAAATCCCCCCTCACTATTCACTTTGAAATAAACTCAGTGTGCAGCGGCAGTCAAAAAAGCAAACACAATGTTGGGAATCATTCAGAAAGGATAGAAATAAGACAGTAAATATCTGATTGCCTCTGTATAAGCTCATAGTACACCCAGATCTTGAATACTGCTTGCCAATGTGGTTGCCTTATCTCATACATTATATCCTAATACTGGAAAAAATTCAGAAAAAGGCAACAAAAATTATTAGAGGTATGGAACAGCTGCAATAGGAAACAACGGAGCTGGAATTCGTATACAAATTTGATACCACCAGAATAGTTCACAATAGGGACTTGGAATGGCTCTCTCATTACATTTCAATAAGTAATGTGACGTCATGTAATGAAAGGTAATGTAACATACTAGCATTGGAAAAGGTCCCGAAAAAGGCAACAAAAATGATTAGGAGATGGAACAGCTGTCATATGAGAAGAACTGAATAAAGCTGGGACTTCTCACCTAAGAAAAGAGAAGACTACATGGACAAATGATAGACGTGTATAAAATCTTATTGGCTACGTCTACACTGGCACCCTTTTCCAGAAATGCTTAAAACGGAACAGTTTTCCGTTATAAGTATTTCCGGAAAAAGCGCGTCTACATTGGCAGGATGCTTTTCTGGAAAAGCACTTTTTCTGGAAAAGCGTCCGTGTCCAATGTAGACGTGCTTTTCCACAAAAAAGCCCCAATCGTCATTTTCGCGATCGGGGCTTTTTTGCGGAAAAGAAATCTGTGCTGTCTACACTGGCCCTTTTCTGGAAAAAGGACTTTTGCCTGAATGGGAGCAACAGAGTTTTTCCGGAAAAACACTGACAATTTTAAAGTAGATCGTCAGTGCTTTTCCGGAAATTCAAGGGGCCAGTGTAGACAGCTGGCAAGTTATTCCGGAAAAGCGGCTGCTTTTCTGGAATAAGTGGCCCAGTGTAGACACAGCCATTAGGTTTGGAAAAAGTGAATAATCAAAAGTTTTTTACTTGTTTCCATAATATAAGAACTAGGAGGTCACCAAATGAAATTAATAGGAAGCAAGTTTAGAAAAAACAAAAGGAAAGGTTTTTTAATGTAGCGCACAGTTAACCTGTGGAACTCCTTGCCAGAGGATGCTGTGAAGACCTGGACTTTAACAGTGTTCAAAAAAGAACTAGATATATTCTAGTTAGGCTAGGTCCATCAATGGCTCTTAGCCAGGATGGGCAGGGATGATGTCCCTAGCCTCTGTTTGTCAGAGGATAGAAATAGATGATAGGAGAGGGATCACTTGATGATTCCTCCCTCTGGGGCCACCGGGCATTGGCCACTGTGGGCAGACAGGGTTTTGGACTGGATGGATCTTCGGTCTGACCCCATCTGGCCATTCTTACGTTCTTAAGTAATTTTTCACTGTTGGTATTCTCAGCGTCCTGTCCACACCCACCCTAATGTGGCTCTCCCCTCTCTGTATCCCTTTACCTGTTTCTTTCTCTTTCTCTTCGTGCATCTGACAAAGTGATTTGCATCTTTTGCAATGTGTCAATCGATGTGCCGTCTTTTCCGCCCCCCAAGAGAACACAGAGACCACGTGACCAGTGGGTTTGGCACAAATGGACAGGGGCGTCATGACTCCTCGGGAAGTCCTCCTGCTTGGCGCGCGAGTGATTGATGGTGGGGTGAGCCTATGTGACCTGTGTTTATAGCTTCGTGTTGCTTCATGCTGAGTTCAGCTCTGGCCGCTACAGTTCCACGCTGACCAGAGTGAAAATCACTTGCTTTGGTGTTGGTGTCTCTAGGAACTCATACCAACCAAGGGCCATGACACTCATCAGTAGAAGGCCTAGTCTACTGTCTACGTCTTATTGAAGTTACAGTTACCCAAGTATATACAATTTCTGTACAGACCTGCGACCCCGTTACAAATACAGTCATACTCACACTTTGATAACAGTGTCAGGGTCCAAAGTGTCACCCATGGCTTGATCTCCAGTAAACGAGGGGTTCCTGCTGGAGTCTCCCCTAGAGCGAGTTCAATTTTTCGAGTCTGGACACCCCCTTTTTATACGGTGAGTCTGCCTATTCTCAGCATGTCCATAACAGTGTCCAACCTCTTTTATCTCATTGGTCTCTGTCCTCTGGAAATGGAAGGGACTCCAATTTCCCTCAAAAATAATGAGTCCGGTAGCACCTTAAAGACTAACACATTTCTTTAGGCATATGCTTTCATTGGCTGGAGCCCACTTCGTCATAAGAACATAGGAACGGCCAGACTGGGTCAGACCAAAGGTCCATCTAGCCCAGTGTCCTGTCTGCCCACAGTGGCCAATTCCAAATCCCTGGGAAGGAGTGAACAGAACAGGGAATCGTCAAGTGATCCCTCCCCTGTCACCCATTTCCAACCTGACAGAGGCTAGGGATACCGTTCCTACCCATCCTGGTTAATGAGTAGTGATAGATCTAACCTCCAGGGCTACGTCTAGACTGGCATGATTTTCCACACATGCTTTTAACGGAAAAGTCAACCTGTGGAACTCCTTGCCAGAGGATGTGGTGAAGACTAAGGGTATGTCTACACTACAAAGTTAATTCGAACTAGCGGAGCGCTTAGTTCGAACTAGGTAAACCTCATTGTACGAGGACGAAGCCTAGTTAGAATTTACTAGTTCGAATTAAGGGGTGTGTAGCCCTTTAATTCAAACTAGTGGGAGGCTAGCCCTCCCCAGCTTTCCCTGGTGGCCACTCTGGCCAACACCTTGGAAACTCTATTGCCCCCCTCCCGGCCCCGGACCCCTTCAAGGGGCACGGGCTGGCTATGATGCCCGTGCCAGGTGCAAGCCTGTCAGCACCCAGCCAGCAGACCCTGCACCTGGCACGGCTCGAGCCAGCCACCCGATGCCCCCCAGCCCTCCCCCTCTTCCCGGGACCAGGCTGGCGGCTCCCGGGAGCTTGCCCGGGACCGCAAGAGGCGAGCACCCGCCTGGTCCAGTGCAGACATCGTGGACCTCATCCACGACCTCTGCACTAAGCACAGGAAAGTGGCCGTCTAGGGCAGGAGAGCTGCCAGCCTGGCCACCCAGGAGCAGGTGTGCATGAAAATCAAGGTGGTTCACTGAGACCCCTGACCCTGAGCCCTGAGCTTAGAATGGCCGTACTGGGTCAGACCAAAGGTCCATCTAGCCCAGTAGCCTGTCTGCTGACAGCAGCCAACCCTAGGGACCCTGGAGGGGATGGACCGAAGACAGTGACCAAGCCATTTGTCTCGTGCCATCCCTCTCCAGCCTTCCACAAACTTTGGGCAAGGACACCACTCCTACCCCCTGGCTAATAGCACTCCATGGACCCAACCTCCATCACTTTATCTCACTTCTCTTTAAACTCTGTTCTAGTTCTAGCCTTGACAGCCTCCTGCAGCAAGGAGTTCCACAGGTTGACTCTTTGCTTTGTGAAGAACAACTTTCTGTTACTAGTCTGAAGCCTGCTACCCATTCCTTTCCTTTGGTGTCCTCTAGTCCTATTATGGGAACTAATGAAGAACTTTTCTTTATGCACCCTCTCCACCCCACTCATGCTTTTATAGACCTCTATCCTATCCCCCTCAGTCTCCTCTTTTCTAAACTGAAATGTCCCAGTCTCTTTAGCCTCTCTTCATATGGGACCTCTTCCAAACCTCTGATCATTTTAGTTGCCCTCCCCTCTCCCACCCTCTCGCTTCCCCTCTCCCACCTCCTTTTCCCAGTCTCCCCGAGTTTTGTTCAATAAAGAGAGATTCTATTTTTGAACACACGTTTTCTTTATTTTGTACATCAGGAAGGGGGGGCTAGGGAGGGGTAAGTGGAAGGAGGTGAGGGAGGAATGGGGTACGAGCCCCCGATGGGGAGGACTGGGTTGGCTCTGCGGGCTTCTGGGGGTGGAAGCTCTCCTGCGGCCCCCCAATTGTCCCCTCTCCCCAGATGGCAGCCTGCGGCAAGTGCAGCCGGTCTGATGGCCGAGTGCTGTGATGTGCCCAGTGTGGGTACTCCGGGCAATCCAAGCCAGGACTGCTTTGCAAGTGGGGCACCCCTGAGGTGGGGTAGGGGTCGGGTCTCTTTAAGCACAGCCCTCGGCTAGCCTGAGACAGCAGCTCCACTCTCTAAGTCCTCATCTGATGCCCTGCCGGCACTGCTTCCGGCCATCCTTAACCTCGGTTCAGGGTCCACTCTGTGTGGACATGCTAGTTCGAATTAGCCAAACGCTAATTCGAACTAGTTTTTTAGTCTAGATGCGTTAGTTCTAATTTCTTAGTTCGAATTCACTAATTTGAACTAAGTTAGTTCAAATTAGCGCTGTAGTGTAGACGTACCCTCAGACTTTAACTGCATTCAAAAAAGAGCTAGATAGATTCATGGAGGTAAGGTCCCCCCAGGATGGGTAGGATTGGTGTCCCTAGCCTCTATTTGTCTGGAAATGGATGACAGGAGAGGGATCGTGTAACGATTACCTGTTGTGTTCCCTCCCTCTGGGGCACCTGGCATTGGACACTGGGCTGGATGGACCTTTGCTCTGACCCAGTGTGGCTGTTCTTATGTTCTTATGTAATTTCAGGATTCACTGGTGTGGTGTCCTCACAGGTTTCCTGCTCCATCAGTGATGATAAATGTTCATCTGCGTGCGTGTTCGTAGGCTCTCTCAGTATATCGTGCCAGCTCTGTGCAGGTAACTAGCACAATAGGTTTAAAGGAAGCCCCCAAAGTCCACAGACTCAGATAAGATACGAAGGCACCCGAGTCAGGTGTGTTGTGAAGCAACATTTGTCAGTAATCAGACATCCCCCGAGCCCCTATGCATTTGGACCCGTGACAATGGATTCTGCTCAGTCATTAGTATGGGATCCTTATTACCTTCTAGGCCAGACTAAGCGTTAATCTGAGGTAGCCCAACATTTACAGATGCATGTTATCATTTGGGTGTCCATTTGTCTCAGGGTGTCCTTGTCCTGTCCTGCTGGAATGTATTTACATATTTCATGTGCTATCACAGTGCCGACTTCATGCCCCAGACACTGACTTGCAGGCAAACATCTGCTTTTGACAAGGCCTGTCTATCACTCTTGCTGACTTTGGTTCAGGTCTCAGGCCTTCCACCAGGCCCATGACTCAGGCTCTTCCTTTCTCCTTCACCTGCCTTCCATCAGGAGGAACCAACGGGAAATGAGAGCTAACAAAATGAGCCACACAAAGGTCTCCTCCTTCAGGACTTTGGAGCTGTGTGCTAGGCCCATACACTGTATCATGCTCAGCCTCTCCACCTGCCACACAGCCCCAACCCCCTGTTGCCTGTCTTCCTCCTCCGCTCCTTACTGACTTCTTGGCCTCAGAACTGCATTTTCCCTGCCCTCACAGCAGTCTCCTTGTCAGGCTGCACCAGCCCCCAGTCCCTCCCTGGAGCCAGGGAGCCCAGGTGAGGGGGAAGAAGGTGGTAAATCATCCAGGGAATGGTGGGGGAAGGAAGGACAGTAGAAAGTGGCAGGGGCCTTGAAGGAAGAGGCAGGACAGGGGGCAGGATCTCAGGGGTTCAGAGATGAGGGATTATGGAGGGGAAATCCATATCAATGAGTGAGCTGTACACAATAGGATTACCCAGGTGGCCACGCTGACACAGCACAGTGCAGTCAGGAAAGGGTTGAATAGATTTTTGATGGCCCAGTCAGGGATTCAGAGAAGAGGGCCCTCCACCCTGTTGCTACCCAACTCTGCAAAGAGCTCTGTTGGAGAGGCAGAGCTCCTGGAGAAAAAATTAGGTTTCTTTATGAGTAAAAAGGCGGAGCAGGCTGTCCCGGATCTGTTTGGTCCGCACCCCATAGATGATGGGGTTTAGTGTTGGGGGCACCAGCAGGTACACATTGGAAAGGAGAACGTGGAAATGTGGAGCCACGTTATTGCCAAAGCGGTAAATGAGGGAGGAGAAAAGAGCTGAGATGTAAAAGGCTAACATAACACAGAGGTGGGAGCCGCAGGTCCCAAAAGTCTTGAGCCGGGCATCCTTGGTGGGGAGGCGGAAGATGGCCCTGAGGATCTGCGCATAGGACAGAGCGATAAAAAACACGTCCAAACCAATCACAGAGAATACCACAAAGAGCCCATAGTATCTGTTGATGCAGATGTCGGCACAAGCCAGCTTCATCACGGCCATGTGCTCACAGTGGGTGTTGGGGATGATGTTGGTTCTACAATACGGCCACATCCTTGTCAAGAGGAGATATGGAAGTACGAGGATGCCACCCCGCAGCACCACAGCCAAGCCAATCTTGGCCACGACTGGATTTGTGAGGATGGTGGAATGTCTCAGGGGATCACAGATGGCCACGTAGCGATCCAAAGCCATGGCCACGAAGATTCCCGACTCTGTCACTAAAAAGCAGTGAACGAAGTACAACTGGGTGAGGCAGGCACTGAAATTTATCTCCTGGGAATTGAACCAGAAAATGCTCAGTGTTTTGGGCACAATGGATGTGCATAGGATCAGGTCGGTGATGGCCAGCATGCAGAGGAAATAGTACATGGGCTCATGGAGTCTTGGCTCTGTCTTCACAATGTATAGGATGGTGAAGTTCCCCAAGGTGGCGATAATGTACATGATGCAGAAGGGGATGGAGATCCAGACATGGGCTGTCTCCAGGCCAGGGATGCCCTGCAGGATGAAGACGGAGGGGTTGGTGAAGTCGGTTGTGTTGGAATCTGCCATGGAGAAGAGGAGAAGGTGTCCAACTCTGAGGCAAAACGATGGCTTCTTCATGAACCGTGCATTGACCTGACTTCCTGTAGGTTGTCAGTGTCTAAGCTGAAGAACACATTGCATATACCTGGATGGAGACACAATGTTACTACATGTTACTACATGCACAATTGGAGTATTTCCTCATGGTCTCGTTTCACAGACTGTAAAATGACTTACTTTATTTGGAGAAATTAATTATAAACAATTGACCCTGCTAATGCCACATCCATATTTGATGGTGGTCTGTGCATCAAAGGGTATGTCTAGACTACAGGCTTTTGTTGATGGAAGTTCTGTCAACAGATACTGTCGACAAAGCTTCTGTCAACAAAGAGCATCTAGACTACATCCAGTTCTGTCGACAAAGCAAGCCACTTTGTCGACATGAGAGTGTAGATGAAAAGGACAGTGTAGATTCAATAATGCCTTCTGTCGACAGAACTCTGTCGACAGAAGGCGTTATTCCTCGTAGAATGAGGTTTACAGCCGTCAACAAAACTGCTGAGTTCTGTCGACGTTATGTCGACAGAACTCAGCGGCAGTGTAGACGCAGGTATAGTTTTGTCAACAAAAGTCCACTTTTGTCGACAAAACCCTGTAGTCTAGACACACCCAAAAAGTTCTACACGTCATGGTATGGTGAACCCTTCCTATACCTGTAGGAAACACAAGTAGGAATTGCAATTGAATCTTGGGTTAAGGAATCTGTGCTCTAGGGTGTTCCACATTCACCCCATTGCTCAAAATCTGAGAGTGGAAAAATAATCTTTGCCATGATATGTACCAGAGGGAAACTTCCCAACCAGAACTCATCTCAGGAAAAAGACCTGGGTGTCTCCTAGCAGTTGAATGGAAACACCTCTTTCTATGCACTAGAAAGCAAAATATAATCTTGGGATACCTAAGGATTGCGGTGGGGAAAAATCTGCTCTGGGCACATGGTGATTTTGGTCACCCAGTCGCTATAAAGGATATAGCAGATAGAAAGAAAGACGGTCGGTAGGAATAGGGAAGGCTGCCATATGCAGACAGTTTGAAATGTCTGGGGCTGTCCAGTTCAGAGAAGAGACACAGAAGAGGACATATGACAGAGGAAGGGAGAATAAAGAATGGAATTAATTGCCTAAGGTAGACTGAGAACAATTCCCAACTGGTAACATTTATAGACACTTGGGTTACGTCGACATTGGCAAGTTTTAGTGCAAATACTTTTAACGCAAGAGTTTTTGCGTTAAAGTATCTGCTCAGAGAGCACTGGAATGTGTTTTTGCACAAGAGATGTGCTTTTGCGCAAAAGCATCTGTGCCAGTGTAGACACTCTCTTGCACAAGAAAGCTCCGATGGCCATTTTAGCCACCGGGCTTTCTTGTGCAAGAAATTCATGTTTCCTGTCTACACTGACCTCTTGCGCAAGAACAGTTGCGCAAAAAGGCTTTTTCCTGAGCAGGAGCATCATGGTTCTGGTGCAAGAAGCACTGATTTCACACATTAGAACATCAGTGTTCTTGCGCACGAACTCCCCGCCAGTGTAGACAGGCAGCAAGTTTTTGCGCAAAAGCGGCCGATTTTGTGCAAAATCATGCCAATGTAGACACAGCCTTAGTGCTTCAAAAGGGACTGGTTCCGCATATCTGAAGTAAAAAAAAAATAGACCAAAAAACCAGGAATGAAATTTGGAAGTTCTTGAAAAAGAGTTTATTAAACAGCACAAAAGATCACCTTTCACAGTCAAGATAGTGGACAGTTTTGGGTGAAAACCTGTATTATTGCTAAAGTTGAGGTGTAACCCGCACATATTCTGGGTGTTGTACAGTATCCCATTTAGTGACATTTAAACCACTTACAGAGACAATAATGAGTCTGCTTTACTGCCTTTGCTGGAAGCCAGCTGGCTTTTAGTTCATGCTGTAGAGCAGTGGTTCCCAAACTTTTCGGTATCACACCCCATTTTTGATTTTTGAGACATCCTTGCTCTCCCCCACCCCAGTAACAGCAAAACTTGTTGAGTAACAAAAACCGGAACTGACCGGGGCCAAAAAACCAAAAATAGCAGCAAAACTTAGGGTGGGGATTGATGGCGGGGAAGGAGTCTGGGTCACCTCCTGCCCCCCCTGGAATTTCTTCATGCCCCCCAGTTTGGAAACCCACGATGTAGAGGTTCATGAACTAAATCCAGAGGTCTTAGGTTCGATTCTGCCTGTCAACATTACTGAAGCAGAAATTTTAAAGAAAAAATATAGATCAAAAGGGAAAATAGTAAGCAACATAACTAGGAAGTTATGAAACTTGATAAGGCATGTTAAAGATACTGAGGAAATTCCATGCTTCGCAGGACTACGTATCACAAAAAAGAAGTTATTTAGTAAATTAAGAACAAAGGAATCCTAGAAAAGGGGTTAGGTCAGCTTCTAGAGGGTGAAAGGAATCTTGTTAATCTGTCTGAAAAGATAGACGTGGTCAAGAAATGCATTTTTCTTCATTGGCAAATATGCAGAGTAAGGTACACATATCACAGTGACAGAATGCGTTTAAGTCTATTAAGTATGAAAGAGTAGAACCTTAAACTGACATACACCAGAGTTACCGACTGTCCACACAACTGCACATCTCATTCAGAACCGGAAGGGTGCAATGAGGCAGCAAAGCAAAAAAATAAAATAAAATAAAAAAAAATGAAAAGGCAAATATAGGAATCATAGAACCATAGAGCTGGAAGAGACATCAGGAGTCATCAAGTCCAGCCCCCTGCCCAAAGCAGGACCAATCCCAGCTCAATCATCCCAGCCAGGGCTTTGTCAATCCAAGACTTTAAAACCTCTAGGGATGGAGATTCCACCACCTCCCTAGGTAACCCATCCAGTACTTCACCTCCCTTCTAGGGCAGTACTGTGGTAAAGAGAAAACTAAATAAAGATTAAAGGAATTTAAGAAAAATTATGTTACGAGATTATGAAACAATGGAAAAGCTGGCATAGGTTTTGTTCAAAAAAGATAGGACTGTTATTGATGGCAGTCAACAACATGGATTGTGGGAAAAAGCTTGCCAGTTTAGAGTACATGTTTAGTTCACCAGGGAAATGGTAAACATGCAATAGACTTTGATTTCTCGGAGGCATTCCATTTAGTAACAGAAAACATCCCTATTAAAAATTAAACACTATAAAATATGGTTTGAGCACATTTTAAATGGCCCAAAAAAGTGGCTAACTTAAGAGACCTTGGAAAACAGCTGTAAAAAGGCTGGTGTCTGCGAATGGGGCTGTTTCTAGGGGGATTCTACATGGATCAGTTCTAGACCTGATGCTAGCCAATGTTTTCATCTGTGATTTATCAGCAGGAATGAAATCAGCACAGATACAATTCACGGAGGACCCAGAGATTGGAGGATTGGTTAAAATAAGGAGGCCAGGGCAGCCATGCCAATTGATGGGGAAGATTTGGGGAGCTGGGCCCATGCAAATAAAATATTCTAACGCAGTCACATGCAAATTATGCTCTCAGAAGAAGGAATTCAGGGCCAGCCCACAGACTAGGGCACTGTGTTATGGAACCCAGGGACCCTGAAAAGTATTTGGGGGTCACTGTGGACAATCAGCTCATCATAAGCTTGCAATGTGATGACGTGTCCAAAAGGAAGGAGGGATCTCAGGGTGGATGAGTAGAGCAGTGGTGAGTTGGAGCAGGGGAAGGATTCTCTCTGCACATGGCACTGGTGAAACTAACGTATGATACACCTCATCCATGAGAAGTAACGGTAGTTCGAATTAGAGATCCTAATTCGAACTACTTACTCCATGTCGCATGTAGCCACGGGCACAGAGTTCAGACTAAGGGGGATTTAAAAATGGCGGCTCCCGAGAAGATGCAAATGAAGCCTGGGATATTTAAATCCCGGGCTTCATTTGCAACCCCGGTTGCCCTCATTTGCCTACCTAGCTTGAACTAACGAGCTAGTGTAGACATACCCTAAGAGACCCCCTTAAAGGAAAACATTCCTTTTCTCTCACATAGTTTTCCCTTTCTTTACTTCTAACTATTTGATGAACTATTTTTAAGAGAAACAACTCCAGCAAAATAAGTACCTTAGGGTATGTCTACACTACCCTGCTAGTTCGAACTAGCGGGGTAATGTATGCATACTGAACTTGCTAATGAAGCCCGGGATTTGAATTTCCCGGGCTTCGTTAGCATAAAGCCGGCGCCGCCTTTTTTAAAAGCCGGCTAGTGCGAACCCCGTGCCGCGCGGCTACACGCGGCACGGGCTAGATAGTTCGAACTAGCTAGCTATTCCGAACTATCTGTACACCTCATGGATAATTCGAACTATCTAGCCCGTGCCACGTGTAGCCGCGCGGCACGGGGTTCGCACTAGCCGGCTTTTAAAAATGGCGGCGCCGGCTTTATGCTAACGAAGCCCGGGAAATTCAAATCCCGGGCTTCATTAGCAAGTTCGGTATGCATACATTACCCCGCTAGTTCGAACTAGCGGGGTAGTGTAGACATACTCTCAGTAAGATAAAATCCTTTGTGTTGCCTAAAATCTTTGACCACATATTTTTTTTTAAAGTTGCAGAAATGTTATAAGCATGTCTATTGTTATGGAGATCAGACAAAGTAAACTAAAAGTGTTCCTTTTTTTTCTAAAAAGCAATGAACATCTTTATGAATACACTAATCCTCTGTGACTGATCAATTTAGAATTATGTCTGTGTTCCACCAAGTTTAAAATATGTCGTAATCCAGAATGGGTGTTTCATGAAGGTTTAAGAGTACATTTAAAATATAAAATCAGCTTAGAAATACCAATTAACAACAATAAAACAGCGAAGAGCTGCATCATGTATTCTGTAACATTTAATGTTGTGTTCAGCAGCACAGATGACTTGCCCTTACCTTACGTAGTTCTTGCAAATAAATCTCGGACAAACTTTAGGGTGCATCAAAAAACCTGTGATAGGCATTTTTATGCTCAAGTTTAGTGCTTTCAATTATGCACTTTTCTTCACCATCTGGTATATTCTGGAAAATAAGCTCTTTTTTAAAATGAAATTGTAGAAGAGGGTTATTTTTTCAAATGTTGTTTGTTTCATTTGGACTCAGGGAGTTGACTCGAGGGTAGTACAGGCCGGACCACTGGCAGAGAAGGTGGGTTGGGGAGCTTGTGATGTGTGTTACCACATTTGACAAATGACGATGAAAAATGGGAGAGAGAGCAGAAAGGAGCCACATTTATTCCAAGCTGGAGAAAATGACGGAGAGTGAGAGAGTTCCGGGTTGACGGTATTTACATGGATGGCAGAGGTCTTCCTGTCTGCACAGATAATCCATCTCCCTGAGAGATGGTAGCTAGGTCAATGAAATAATTCTCAACTCCATCGAATGTTGCCTTGAACAGAGTCCATGCTAATGGGAATGGATCTTTGCCCTTGCCAAAAATTTAAATAAAAATGCAATTCTGGTTTGCATGAGTGGAGGCAGAGCATACAAGCCATGGGAGATGGAAGAATCCCTCTTCTCTCACCCTCAGCTGGAGCACTGTGTCCAGTTTTGCTCACCAGTGTCTAGAAAGGATGCAGTGAAATGGGAAAGGATCCAGAGGTGAGTAACAGAAACGATCCGAAGGACGGAACGCCAGCCATGCGAGCAAAGGCTGGAGAAACGGCGTATGTTTCGTTTGCAAAAGAGAAGATTAAGAGGAGACTCAAACACTTTTAAGGTCGCCATCAAGAGACAGAGACAAGTTATTCTCTCTTGCCACACAGGGCAGGAAAATAGGCAATGGGTTCACAGCACGGCAGATTTAGATTGCAACTCAGGATCAATTTCCTAATGATAAGAGGAGAATAACAATAGAACAGAGGCCTGGGGGAGATATGGAAGCTCCTTCACTGAAGGATTTCCAAAGGAGCCTGACTAACCAACAATCCTGGATGACTAAAACCAAACACAACCTGTATCTTGGCAGCAGATTAGACCAGCTGGCCCGTGTGCCCTGTAGCTGTATGGTGCTCTGATATAAAAACCTAGTGCAGACCAGACCTTACGCACACACAAAGTGGACTCAGTACAGAGATAAGTGGGTGAAATTTAGAAGCCTGCTCGATAGAGGAGGTCAGGCTCGGTGATCTGATGACCCCGTCTAATAGTCCCTATGAATCCATCGATAGACAGTATAGATCAGATATTTATTTGTACGGGCGCATCACACACAAACAAGGGAACATTCAGCCATACTGAGCATATAAAACAGATCAAAGAAATTGGCATGAGAACTCCTTACCACAAGCACCATGGAGCAAAGAGTTGGGCTGAATGCCAATCAGAAACTGACTGGCTATGGTAGGTGGTGCTGGCGGCATGACCGTTAGTTTAGGCTGGCGGACGGCTTCCATGAGAATGTCTCATTTTCAGCTGCTTGTCAGTTTGCTGAGCGTTAATCATTTGGCCTGAAATTTCCCGAACTCTCAGCCCAGAATCTGCAGCAGCGTCCCACGCCGAGAGCCGGCACGGGGCTGTGCACTGGTTATAACCCAGCTCTGGGCCGTCCCAGTGGGGTTCGCTCAGCCTCTAATGGAGAAGCAGCATCTGAATGTAAACAGGCTGTAGAGAGGAGACTCCCTAGACAATGTCTCTCTTTCCATGTCTGCTCTTCTGGGCTCTTTATCCAGCTCTAGGAATAACCAGCAATGAAGAGCCTTTCCCAAAGGGAGATGGGAACTCTCGGGGTTTGTGCTGGGTCAGAGAGGAGTTGGCTGCTCTGTGCATTTCTGTCTATTGAAATAGTATCATTATTTAGTAAGAAAATATAGGATAATGCCTTCCTCTCCGCAGGGTCTGATATGTGGTGAGTGCCCAGGGTGGCTGGATAGATCATAGCAAGAAACATCTGGAGAAATATGAGTGAGGGGAATCATGAGCTTTCTCTGCAGATACGTGGGTCTGTAGCTAAGGCATCAGAGATCAGTAGTTCTCATCAATCACTAGCATCCTACTCTGCGAGCACTGTCTCGAGAGACGTGTGTGAGCATGTCAAGGAGAAACTGGACTCACTGTCTAGCAGGACTGTTTGTTAGGCGGGTGAGATGGACGGCCTCAGGGTGCAACCTGTGACAAGGATATCGCTGAGCTCTCTAACATACCAAATTGGCTCCCACTTACACTGTGAGTCTGTGGCAAGCCGTGATCTTTTTCAGGTCTTGCACTTACACAGCCATACACAGAGTGGGACTTTCAAGTGCCAACAATAGAGAAGATCCAGCCAATTCCACAGAGTTTTCCAACCTAGGATGCCAGAGCTATGTAATGTTGCCCTTATCAGAAGCTGGATCAGTATCCATTTATTACCCATCCCGTCCCTCCCTCAATGTGGAGGGGACAATGCACCATTACCTGTTCCTGAGCAAAATCCCCCTTTGCATTTCCAACAACACACTGTTCTAGGTAAAAGAAATAGAAACAGAATTATTTCGTACAGAAAGATTGATTTTAATAGTGATAAGCAACATTGTACAGATCAAAGTTGGTTCTCTAAGAAATAAACAACATTGAAATCCAAGTTGGTACACAGGAAGGAATTTGAAAAAAAAGTAATATTTCATCCTCGTTATGCAAACAGTCAACTTCCCACCCTATGATTCTATGATTCTAAGTAATGACTTCAGTACCACCTTTTATTCTTTTGCCATGTGGGGGAAGCTTCATTCTCAAAGCAATAGCACCCAGTACAATTATTAGAAATGTACAGACACAAGATGGACTACAGTGTCACATGAGCTGGTGACAGGCCTTTGCACGCTTCAGTGAGTCATAGACGGTGACATTACACATATCCTGGTTAGAATGGTCACAGGAGTCCCCATCTGGAGTATTGCGTCCAATTCTGCTTCTCTCCCCCCATTACTAACAGATGGTTGATGCCTTTGAGAGAGACTCGCAGAGGGCAACACAAACGATTAGGGGTTGGAGCACATGACCTATGAAGAGAGGCTGAGGGATTTTGGCTTATTCAGTCTGCAGAAGAGAAGAGTGAGGGGGGATTCAATAGCAGTCATCAACTTCCTGAAGGGGGGTTCCAAAGAGAATGGAGCGAGGCTGTTCTCAGTAGTGACGGATGGCAGAACAAGGAGCAATGGTCTCAAGTTGCAGTGGGGGAGGTCTAGGTTGGATATTAGGAAAAACTATTTCACAAGGAGGATGGGGAAGCACTGGGATGGGTTCCCTAGGGAGGGGGTGGAATCTCCATCCCTAGTGGTTTTTAAGTCCAGGCTTGACAAAGCCCTGGCTGGGATGATTGACTTGGGTTGGTCCTGCTTTGGGCAGGGGGCTGGACTCCATGACTCCTGAGGTCTCTTCCAGCCCTCAGATTCTAGGATTCTATTAAACAATCCCTCTGCTTTTCAGAGCACAATAGATACCCAGATCCAGGTAGACACAAAACAACACCTACATGTCACTCCCTACCTTAGTGTCCCCACCATTCTGGAGAAATTCTGAAGTTTGGTCTCAGTATGTTAAGATGTCCAACGCCAACCTCCTGCAAGTCCTAGCTTGTCCTCCAGCTGGAGTGTGACTCTCTGCCACAGCCACAGCCCTGCAACCAAAATGTCCCCTCTGCCATCTTAGTGCCACGCTCTTGCCCCAGCTTCTTCTAGTACAGCAAGCCTCTGTGTTTTTCAAGGGGTGGACCAACCCCTCCTCCCTCTAGTCCCTCTTCTGGGGAGGTTCCATCCCTTCTACACCCACTTCTCAACAAAGGAGAGGAAGAAAACTGGATTTATGTTGTTACTCCTTGCTTCTGTTCGGGCCATTCTCATTGGGTACTGATCATCTTTAATGATGATGTCCTTGTTGAGAGATACCTCCACCCTGTCTCCTTCCTCTTAGTACAAGAAGCATGAGGAACAAATACAGTAAAATCCCAAAGGCGTGAGAATAGTGATTGTTCATGCAATCAAACATGAGTTAAGAGTGCGACACAGTATATTCATGTCCATGAGTCCATTTCATAAAGCATGGGGGACATACATTTGAATGGACTAACAGAAAATAGCTCCCCAACAGCAATATCTATAGATACTTAGTCCTTCAAAAGGGCTAATTCCCGCAAAATGGAAGGAAATGATCAGTATAGGAGTTCCTTAAGAAGACTTTATTAGATATGTAAACCGCTATAATTCCACAGTCCAAGAAGTGGGCCACTTTGGCTAAAAATCTGGTTTAATGGTAAAGTGAAGACAGCAATATGGGTGGGGGAAAAGGGGAGCACAAGGCCAAGGAAGGGTTAAGCATCCTGCAGGATAAAAAACCCAAATTTATCCTTTAGGAACGTACTTGTAGATAGTGCATACATATCATTACATGTTAACTAGATAAATATAGGGTTCCTCTCTATGCTGTGATTATCGCTCCTTGACATGTATCTACAGATGATGGGACATTGTCTTACATTAATTGTTTTACCTAATTAAGAACATAAGAACATAAGAACATAAGAACGGCCGTACTGGGTCAGACCAAAGGTCCTTCTAGCCCAGTATCCTGTCTGCCGACAGTGGCCAGCACCAGGTGCCCCAGAGAGGGTGGACCGAAGACAATGATCAAGAGATTTGTCTCCTGCCATCTCTCTCCAGCCTCTGACAAACAGAGGCCAAGGACACCATTTTATCCCCTGGCAAATAGCCTTTTATGGACCTAACCTCCATGAAATTATCTAGCTTCTCTTTAAACTCTATTATAGTCCCAGCCTTCACAGCTTCTTCTGGTAAGGAGTTCCACAGCTTGACTACACACTGTGTGAAGAAGAACTTTCTTTTATTAGTTTTAAACCTGCTCCCCATTAATTTCATTTGGTGTCCTCTGGTTCTTCTATTTAGGGAACTAATAAATAACTTTTCTTTATCGGCCCTCTCCACACCACTCATGATTTTATAGACCTCTATCATATCCCCCCTCAGTCTCCTCTTTTCATTATGAGTGATGCCTTGGAAACAGAACTATATGGCAGATTACAGGATTACAGGATTGCCTGTTGTTCAGCCAAAGGCTCTGACTTTAACAGGGTTCACAAAAGAGCTAGATCAATTGTGGATCAATTGGGGGAGAGGTATAGCTCAGTGGTGTGAGCATTGGATTGTGAATTCAATCCTTGAGGGGGCCATTTAGAGATCTGGAGCAAATCTGTCAGGGATGGTACTTGGTCCTGCTATGAGGGCAGGGTGGAGGACTGGACTTGATGACCTCTCCTCTTCCAGCTCTATGAGATATGTGTATCTCTACATATTACATTAATTCCTGGAGGTTAGGTCCATCAGTAGCTATTAACCAGCCTGGGTAAAAATAGGGTCCGTAGCCTCTGTTTGTTACAAGCTGGGAATAGGTGACAGTGGAGGAACTACTTAATGTTTCCCTGTTCTGTTCATTCCCTCTGGGGCATCTGGCATTGGCCACTGCTGGCAGACAGGACCCTGGGCTACATGAACCAGTATGGCCATTCTTATGTTCTTAAAAGAAGCCTGCATCGGTATAAAAGGCCCATTGGAACTGATCCTTTTTATCTCAGATCTGCTTAATGTTTCATACAGAGTCAGCCTAAGCTGTAAGCACTGAAATCCCAGCCTTCAGATTACCTGCCCTGAGCATGATGTTGGATACTGGACAGTAAACTACGGACTAAACTCTGCAGCTACAAAGCTCACAATCTACACTGACCTGTATTTATGTCTACATATATTGATCTTTTAACCAATGTTCTGTCTCGTTTATTATTTAATAAATGTTAGTTTAAATAATAAGGATTCCAGTAAAGAAGGCCCAGTGCCACTTCACCAGCCCGCTCTCCCAGAGCTCAGTCTGAGACCCAGAGAGACAGGAGGAACTTTAAGATCCTTTATAAGTACAGATTAGAAGAAATCTGTCCCGGATCTGCCTGGTCCTCACCCCGTAGATGATCGGGTTGAGCAGGGGGGGCACCAGGACATGCACACTGGCGATGAGAATGATGAAATGCAGGGGCACATTGTGACCAAACCGGTATGTGAGGGCGGAGAAGACAATTGGGATGTAAAAGGCTAAGATGACACAGACATGGGAGGTGCAGGTCCCAAACGTTTTGAGCCGGGCGTCCTTGGTGGGGAGGCGGAAGATGGCTCTGAGGATTTGGATGTAGGACATGACGATAAGAAACACATCCATGCCAATCACAGACAGTGCTTCAGAGAGGCCGTAGTAACTACTGATGCGGTTGTCGGCACAGGCCAGCTTCACCACGGCAATGTGGTCACAGTATATGTGGGGGATGAGGTTGGTTCTACTGTATGGCCACTGCCTGGCCAACAGGGGAAAAGGCAGTATGAGCATGGTGCTACGAAGCACTATGGCCAGGCCAATCTTGGTCACATTGTTGTTTGTTAGGATGGTAGAATGCCTCAGGGGATGGCAGATGGCCATGTAGCGATCATAAGCCATGCCCACGAAGATCCCAGACTCCATTGTTGAGAACCAGTGAATGAAGTACATCTGGATGAGGCAGGCACTGAAATCAATCTCCCGGGAATTGAACCAGAAGATACTGAGGATTTTGGGCAGGATACATGTAGACGGGACCAGGTCGGTGACAGCCAGCATGCAGAGGAAATAGTACATGGGTTCATGGAGGCTCGGCACTGTCTTCACAATAAACAGGATGGTGAAGTTCCCCAAGATGGTTATGACATACATGGCACAGAAGGGGATGGAGATCCAGACATAGGCCGCTTCGAGGCCAGGAATGCCCAGCAGGATGAAGGTGGAGGAGTTGATTAAATCAGTGGTGTTGAAATCTGAAATAGAGCACATTAGGGAAGAAGGTGTCCGAATCTGAGGCAGAAAGGTATCCCCTGCATGTGTCTTCCTTTCCCCTGACTTCCTGTACGTGCCTTGAATCTAGGGTGATAATCCCAGTACAAGTACCTGAATGGAGAGATAATGTTAATATTAGACATGATGTGCACTAGAGGAGGCTGTTCTCATGGGTGAAACCGATTATTTGCTCTTCACGCAGTGCAAGTGACATTTTCATTATTTAGAGAAATGAATTATGACCAACTGATCCTACCAGTGCCAGTTGAATATTGAAAAGTGCTCCAGGCCCTAATAATTCCTGCATGTCTTTGTGTGGGAAACTGTCAGAGGCACCTGTGACAGACACGGGTATGGATATTATGGATTATCCCTTATTTTCTGTTAATGCAATGAAAGCCAGGTTAGGGAGTCCAAACTGTAGGAGGTTCTTCTTTCACTTGCTTGCTCGTGAACTGAGATTGAAAAAAAAAGAAATTTGTCAGGGCACGTACCAGGGAACCATCCTAATGAGAACATACTTCAGGGAAAAGACCCAGGAGACATTGATAGCGGTTCCACAGGACAAACTGTGCTTTTCCCAGTAGTACCCAAAGACAATATTTACATGCTTACATAAGAACGGCCAGACGGGGTCAGACAAAATGTCCATCCAGTCCAGGGTCCTGTCTGCTGACAGTGGCCAATGCCAGATACCCCGGAGAGAGTGAACAGAATAGGGAACCGTCTCGTGATTCCCTCTCCTGTCATCCATTTCCAGCCTCTGACAAACAGGGACTAGGGACACCTTTCCTACCCATCCTGGCTATTGAGGGACCTCTCCTCCATTAGTTGCTCCCTCTCCTGTCATCCATGCTTAAAGAATGAGATGGAGAATATCATGTAGGTGGCCACTGACCTGCAGAGAAATCAGTCAGGGGCCGCACACAAGTGCTAAGCAAAACTAACTAACTAACTAACTAACTAACAAAGGCTGTGTCCAGACTCCATGCCTCCTTCGACGGAGGCATGTAGATTAGCCACATCGGAAGAGGGAAATGAAGCCGCGATTAAAATAATCGCGGCTTCATTTAAATTTAAATGGCTGCCCCGATCTGCCGATCAGCTGTTTGTCGGCAGATCGGGAGAGTCTGGACGCGATGCCCCGACAAAGAAGCCTTTCTTCATCGGCACAGGTAAGCCTCGTGAAACCAGGTTTACCTGTGTCGATGAAGAAAGGCTTCTTTGTCGGGGCATCGCGTCCAGACTCTCCCGATCTGCCGACAAACAGCTGATCGGCAGATCGGGGCAGCCATTTAAATTTAAATGAAGCCGCGATTATTTTAATCGCGGCTTCATTTCCCTCTTCCGATGTGGCTAATCTACATGCCTCCGTCGAAGGAGGCATGGAGTCTGGACACAGCCTAACTAACTAACTAAAACTCTATTCATGTGGCCCTCACACATCAGAGTCTAGGGAGCCCAGGCTGGTAGATTTTGTGTGCTTCAGCCTCACATCCGTCCCCAGGCCTGGGGTTCGTTTCCCCTCCTCTACAGCATGAGCTATAAAGCCAGCTGGATCCGAGCTAAGGCTAAAGAGCAAACTCATTCTCGCTCTCTGTACGTGGTCTAAGTGCCACCACATGGGACCATGACCCACACCCCAGAAGTGTGTGGGTGACATATGCACTCATTTGCACATAGCTAGCATTGAAGACATTTTTGAGACGGGCTATGACAATGAGGATTCTGTCCTATTTGGACATACTGAAAATCTTAGACTGTCTAGCTTTCAGAAGACACAAAGAAGGAGCCATATGATGGAGATCAGAATCCATAATGGAGCTGAATCCATTCAAATGAGCAGACAGAGACGAGTTCCCAATTAGTAAGAGCTTCAGATACTTGGTGCTTCCAAAGGCCTAGTTCCTCAAAGTCTAGGCAAATTATCAGTAAATCGGATTGGAAGGAAAAATTCAGAGAAACAAATGGGAATGAAAATTGGGTGTTCCTTAAGTAGAGTTGATGAGACAGGATTCCATGGTCAAGGAGTTGGACAACTTTGGCTCAAAAACCGATTCGGTGAGAAATGGAAGGTAGCAAATTGGTGTGTAAGTAATCTATAATAAATGGAAAGAAAGAGTGAAGAGAGAGCAAGCGATAAACATTGAAAGTGGTGAAAGTTGATACAGGACATTAAATATATGAGGAAACAATCTATGCTTGGCAGGGCGGGAAGACTTCTTACTCTGATTCCTGTAACCCTGATTATACAAGGAATAAAAGAAGTCATAGGAAGAGTGCTCTGTTCTGAAATAAAAGCTGTGTAGACGCTCCCTATTTTGAATAAGCTATTTCAAAAAAAGCTATGCTATTTACATAGTTCAATTTGCATTGCTTATTTAAAGTTAAGCCCTGCTGTGTAGACATGCCCTTAGAAAAAAATAAAAGGAACAGTTAAAAAAAAGAGTTGATAATGTTAGGAAGAAATGCAAAATTTGGAATAGTCTTCCTGAACAAAAGATTGCTGGGCTATTATTAATGCCAGTAAACAGTATGGTTTTGAGGAGCAGGTCTTGTAAAATAAAACCATTTACATTCTTTAATGAGAGTAAATATTTGATGGAACAAGAGAACCATGCAGATGCATCCAACTTTGATTTCTCTGAAGGAGTTATTTAGTAGGGGAGAACATTCAGATTAAAAAAATGAACAGCATGCAATATCAATCGACCACGCTATAAATGAAGTAAAAGCTGGCTAACCGGTAAATCTCAGAAAGGTTTTATAAGTGGGATTCATGCAGATAAGATGTTTCAATACAATCAAATGGAAAATTTCCCTCTCGGGTACAGGTCTGACTCACAACCCATGACACTATATTTTGGAGCACACAGACCTTGAAAAAGATTTAATGGTTGCTCTGGACACACAACTCATCTAGAGCTCCCAGTGCAATGTTGTGTCCCAAAAGACTGCTGGGATCCTTGGATGCATAAACAGAAGCGGTGAGATGGAGCAGAAGGTCTGTACCTCTGCACGTAGCATTGATGAAACTGACAGGCTACGTCTAGACTGGCAGGATTTTCCGCAAATGCTTTTAACGGAAACGTTTTTCCATTAAAAGCATTTGCAGACAAGAGCGTCTAGATTGGCACGGATGCTTTTGCGCAAAAGCACTTTTCACCATTGGGGCTTTTTTGCGCAAAACAGTCCTGAGCTGTCTACACTGGCCCTCTTGAACAAATACATTTGTGCAAAAGGGCTTTTTCCCAAACGGGAGCATTATAGTATTTGCGGAAGAACACTGACAATCTTACATTAGATTGTCAGTGTTCTTGCGCAAATTCAAACGGCCAATGTAGACAGCTGGCAAGTTTTTCTGCAAAAGCAACTGCTTTTGCGGAAAACTTGCTCGTCTAGACGCAGCCACAGATTATTGCCCCAGGGTCCAACGTAAAAAATAATGTGAATCGGATTTCAATTGTGCAAGAACTTTTATATGAACATCATGGGGCAACACTTTGCAAGTATTTATCACATTATCTCTTGAACTATTCATAGTGTGAGACTCTAAGTTTAGTTTACAGAAACAAAGATCCCCTGAGGTAAGTGGTTCTGTGCACTTGGGTTTAATTGAGAAAATTCCCATGAATGGGTAGCTGATTAGCCCAAAATTGCAATGTTATTTGCTCTCTCCTTCAGAACTTAAATGCTTTGACTCTATCCATGAAGAAAGGGTGTCAAAAGAGGAGGGAGAAAACTTGTTCATCTTGGCCTCCGAGGATAGAACAAGAAGCAATGGGCTTAAACTGCAGCAAGAGAGGTTTAGGTTGGACATTAGGAAAAAGTTCCTAACTGTCAGGGTGATCAAACACTGGAATAAATTCCCCAAGGAGGTTGTGGAATCCCCATCTCTGGAGATATTTAAGAGTAGGTTAGATAAATGTCTGTCAGGCATGGTCTAGACAGTATTTGGTCCTGCCATGAGGACAGGGGACTGGACTCGATGACCTCTCAAGGCCCCTTCCAGTCCCCGTATTCTATGATTCTATGATTCTAGGAAAGTAGATCATATATGTATAATTACTGTGTCTCACAACCCACAAACAGGAGAACCTTAAATTCCATGGAAAGTCTGAACAAATAACACCGACGGGAAAAATGTGCATATATGTCCCATGGAACTCCGGGCCACAGACATTATTGGAGCAAAGGGAGTAGCATAGTGGGATTCGGGAATGGATTGGTCATTGTAGATGGACCTAGAGGTCCTAAGATCGTTGGCACCTTCAACTGGGAGACAAGCTTTTCAGTTGCTTACAAGTCTGCATAGTGTAAGCATTGGGACTGAAAATTCCCATGCAGGGGGTCTCCATTGACTTTCAGATTGTTTTGAATGTTTCAAAATGCAGGACAATGTAGCACTTTAAAGACTAACAAGATGGTTTATTAGATGATGAGCTTTCGTGGGCCAGACCCACTTCCTCAGATCAAATAGTGGAAGAAAGTAGTCACAACCATATATACCAAAGGATACAATTAAAAAAAATGAACAAATATGAAAAGGACAAATCACATTGCAGAACAGAAGGGGGATGCGGGGGGGTGGGAAGGGGGAGGAAGGACATTGGACAAACATCTCAGACACTTCGCCAAAGGATTAATGCCCACAAAACAGATATCAGACAAAATCACAAAGAGAAAACAGTTTCTTGCCATTTTAACCAGAAAGGACACTCTCTAAATGACTTAGCCACCTGCATTCTGCTACAAAGACCTTTTACATCTGCACTTGAAAGGGAATCCTCTGAACTGTCATTCATGTTAAAATTCGACACTTGCCAACAAGGACTTAACAAGACTTTGAACTTTCTCACCCATTACCAAGACAGTTTCCCCAATTATCACCTGTAATACCATTAACTCACAAACATCCCACTCTCCTTACCTTTAATATCAGCAATTCACAGACACTTACCTTCCTTCCTTCCCCTTCCCACCCCCCCGCATCCCCCTTCTGTTCTGCAATGTGATTTGTCCTTTTCATATTTGTTCATTTTTTTTAATTGTATCCTTTGGTATATATGGTTGTGACTACTTTCTTCCACTATTTGATCTGAGGAAGTGGGTCTGGCCCACGAAAGCTCATCATCTAATAAACCATCTTGTTAGTCTTTAAAGTGCTACATAGTCCTGTATTTTGCTTCAACTACCCCAGACTAACACGGCTACATTTCTATCACTATTCTTGAATGTTTCAGACACGCGAATTTGGCCAATTTCTCGAATGAGGATGGGTGAAGCCTTGCCCAGGATGAAAAATTCTTACAGCTGTTCCAGTGAGAAGGCCAAAAGCATCCCCTGTTTCCAGCAGATAAAAGTCAAGTAACCCCACCCCTTTCCCCTGCAAGTAGCCAGATCCCTGGGATGCATAGGGAGGAAGTGACCATGTCTGTGCATTCATACACAGCTGGCCTTTGAGGTCTTTTCTCAAGTCTCACTCCAAGGGGAGTTTTCCCTCAATGGCGTCTGAGCAAAGTAACGGCCAGCGCCTCAGAATCTAGCCTTGCATTGTACATTGACTAACATCCTTTGTACTGAGAGAGTTACCAGCCACTGAAAGGCAGCTGCCTTAGAGCTGGAGGCCAGTTGCTGAGGTGGGGTAAGGGGAGAATCAGCCAGGAGGGACATTTTGCCCGTAATACTGGAGATTCATTCCCCAACTGACTTCCTCACTCATCCACCCCCCCCCCACCTTGCACTGGGTTTGTGGGGTAGAGGAGCTCCTCAGCTAGAGCTGGTACCTGTGAGTGCTGAGAGGGACGTGTCTTCCGTGGAAATCCCCCTCAGGCAGCCGTGTCCCGCACCTCTCTCAGCCCAGCGTCTGCAGCAGCGTCCCGCGCCGAGAGCTGGCACAGGGCTGTGCACCATTCTTAATATAGCTCTGTGCACTCCCAGTGGGATTGGCTTAGCCTTTAGAGGAGAAGCAGCTACTGGATGCAAACAGGCTGGACATTGGAGACACTCTCGTTATTGTCTTGTTCCATGTCAGTGCTTCTGTGCTATTTATCCAGCTTTAGTAGTAAACAGCAATTAAGGGATCCTACCAAAGGAAGATGAGAACTCTTGGGCTCTCCCCTGAGGTACAGAGAAATTAGCTGCCCTGTGTATACTTAAAAATTATAGTTGGTTAATAAAAAAAACAAGGGATAATGACTAGGTCTCCATAGCCTCTGATATCCTGTAAATGCCAAGGGTTGCTGAGTAAATAGTAGACGGAAAAAGCCAGAAAAAGATGCCAGAGGGAAGACATGGACACTTTCTGTAGACACATAGCGAGGTGGCTATAAGATCAGAGGTCAGTAATTCCCAGCAGTAACTATTAGACTGTGGAGAAGATTTTAATCCAGGATCCTCAAAATATCTAGCAAAGGAAATTCACTATAAACTTATCATCATTATATGGATAATAAACTTAGTCATAGAGAGTTGACGTGGCCAAGGTCACACAGAAAACAACAGAGCAAACTCAGGCTATGTCTGCACTATAAAGTTTTTCCGGGATAGCAGAGATATCCCGGAAAAACTCCACCGCATCCAGGGAACGTGTCTGCTCTTCCACTTTGTTTTTTTTGTGGAAGAGCAGACACGATCTTTCAGAAGTCCTGCCTCCCTCATTCCATGAGGAAGAGGGCTCTTCCAAAAGACGAGGTTTTTCCATAATTTGGCCCATTGTTGAAAGGCCAAATTTTGGAACAGGCTTTTCTGACAAAACCATCAAAAAATGTATGCAAATTGTGGAGTACAATTTACGTACCTTTTTTCAATAAATCATTGTACTCTAGACATAGCCTCAGTAATCTGACTTCTTTGTTGTAACCATGATCCCTCTGTAAGTAACTGTGTGCATGACCAGAGGCAAATGGATTCATGGTCTATCAGGGCTTGTTCATTGGGTTTCAAAATTTGAGGTAAAAAAATGGGAGCAAGTATATTCAGCAAACCACCCTCTTGCCATTGATACCTTGCATGTCATACTTTGTATCAAATTCGTCATCATGGCACATATGGGTGTTGCTTTGGGGCACCAAATGACACACCTGCCTTCTTAGTTTACTTCCCATGTGTCTATCACTGGTTAACCTAAGTCCTTGTTACTTTTTGACTATACAACTCCCATGTGTTGGAAACATTACAGGGTTGCCCACAGGTATTCTTGCAAGGTTCTTTGTCCAATTTCTCATTTTGTAAAGCATACTAGTGATCTCACAAGTCAGGGAGTCTTAGTGTCCAAAACTCTCACCTCTTTCTATCCCTGTTCTGACCCTTCTGGCCAGCTCCCACAGCTGCCTGCTGCCTGGAGAGTCTTCAGTCTGGTAATTAAACAGTGAAAAAATGTTCCATCTCATCAGCCCTATTAGGAGAACATAATTTTGTTAACAAGCCATCCAAGTAATAATGGAGCCATTTAACACACATTTGCCATCACCCAGGTATCTACTGTCAGTCTCTGAATTTGCTGACAAAGGGTATGTCTACACTACAGCGTTATTTCAAAATATCTAAGTTCGAAATAGTTATTTCAAAATAGCTTAATTTGAAATAAGTTATCTGCACACAAAATGCATTTCGAAATAGCGTTTTGCTATTTCAAAATAGGTATCCACACTGAGTGGACACTGAATCATATTTAAGGCCAGTCGGAACCAGGTCCAGCAGGGCATCAGGTTGGGAGTTACTTTGTGTGGCTACTGCCTGAGGCTATGTGAGGCCTGTGCATAAAGAGAAATGCAAAGTGCTCCACTTAGGAAGGAACAATCAGTTCCATACATACAAGATGGGAAGTGACTGTCTAGGAAGGAGCATGGCGGAAAGGGATCTAGGGGTCATAGTGGACCACAAGTTGAATATGAGTCAACAGTGTGATGCTGTTGCAAAAAAAGCAAATATGATTCTAGGTTCTATCAACAGGTGTGTTGTAAGCAAAACTCGTGAAGTCATTCTGCCGCTCTACTCTGCGCTAGTTAGGCCTCAGCTGGAGTACTGTGTCCAGTTCTGGGCGCCACATTTCAAGAAAGATGTGGAGAAATTGGAAAGGGTGCAGAGAAGAGTGACAAGAATGATTAAAGGTTTAGAGAACATGACCTATGAAGCCAGGCTTCATGAACTGGGCTTCTTTAGTTTGGAAAAAAGAAGATTAAGGGGGGACATGATAGCGGTTTTCAAATATCTAAAAGGGTGTCACAAGGGGTGTGTTTAGACTACATGCCTCCTTCGACGGAGGCATGTAGATTAGCCAGATCGGAAGAGGGAAATGAAGCCGCGATTAAAATAATCGCGGCTTCATTTAAATTTAAATGGCTGCCCCGATCTGCCGATCAGCTGTTTGTCGGCAGATCGGGGCAGTCTGGGCGCGATGCGCCAACAAAGAAGCCTTTCTTCATCGGCACAGGTAAGCCTCGTGAAACCAGGTTTACCTGTGCCGATGAAGAAAGGCTTCTTTGTCGGCGCATCGCGTCCAGACTGCCCCGATCTGCCGACAAACAGCTGATCGGCAGATCGGGGCAGCCATTTAAATTTAAATGAAGCCGCGATTATTTTAATCGCGGCTTCATTTCCCTCTTCCCATCTGGCTAATCTACATGCCTCCGTCGAAGGAGGCATGTAGTCTAGACACACCCAAGGAGGAAGGAGAAAAATTGTTCCTCTTGGTTTCTGAGGACAGGACAAGGAGTAATGGGCTTAAAGTGCAGCAGGGGAGGTTTAGATTGGACATTAGGAAAAAATTCCTAACTGTCAGGGTGGTCAAATATTGGAATAAATTGCCAAGGGAGGTGGTGGAATCTCCCTCTCTGGAGATATTTAAGAACAGGTTAGATAGACATCTGTCAGGGATGGTGTAGACGGAGCTTGGTCCTGCCTTGAGGGCGGGGGGCTGGACTCGATGACCTCTTGAGGTCCCTTCCAGTCCTATTATTCTATGATTCTATGATAAAGGGACCCCCCCCCCCCGACAGCCAGTTCTCAGGTTTCCCTGATTGCTTGCCTACCTCGATGAGGGACAGCAAAGCATTTTGTCTCTGCGTGCTCTGGTTGCCCTCACTTGGGACACCGCAGCACTCTGCAACATGGAGCCAGAGCCGCCCCTGGACACTCTGGTGCGTCTCTTGGACACATTACTGTGAGCCTGGCTGCACTTTCTGCAGGTTGCTATCCGAGAGGTCCATCAGGGGGGCTGTCAGCATCCAAGAGGCCCTGCAGGAGAGCTTCCACCCTGAGGATCACTAAAAGCCACCCTGGTCTGCCCAACTGGGGGCTTGTGCCTCATTCCTCCCTCAAGTCCTTCCACTTACCCCTCCCTAACCCCCCTTCCTGATGTAAAATAAAATACACGTATTTTCATGAACACAAACTCTCTTTATTTAACAAAACTGGGGGGAGGGGAAATGAAACTCTGGTGAGACTGGGGAAAGGAGGCAGGAAAGAGGAAGAGAGAGGGTGGGAGAGGGGAGGGGGAAACCTGGGAGGAGGGAACTGGAAGGGAGAAGCAAGGGGAAGAAGCTCAGGGCTCAGGGTTGAGGGTCTCGCCAGACCAACTTGATTTTCATGCAAACCTGCTCCTGGGTTTGCATGTGGCCTTTGGTGGCCCGGCTGGCAGCTATCCTGCCATAGATGGCTGCGTTCCTCTGTCTAGTGCGGAGATCATGGATGTCAGAGACCTCCCCCCCCCCAAACCTGAATAAGGATCATGATCTCCACCCTGGACCAGGAAGGTGCCCGTCTTCTCCGGGCCCTGGCAGGCTCCTGGGAGCTGGCAGACTGCTCCTGGGGAGCGGTGGAGGGCTGGGCTGCCAGTGGCTTGCTGGCTCATGTTTTGAGGCCACTGGAGCAGGGACAGTGGCTGCTGGTTCTGGGATGGCAGGCTTGGAGCTGGCACAGGCACTGTGGCCAGAGTCAACCCCTTTAAGGGCTCTGGGGAGGGGGAGAAGGAGAGGAGTGTTCTTGATTGAGGCCAGAGTAGCCACCAAGGCACCCTGAGAAGGCTGGAGGCCCCCTATTTCAAAATATGTGTCTACACAGCACTTATTTTGAAATAGCAATTTCTAAATTGGCATTATTCCTCATGGAATGAGGTTTACCAAATTCGAAACAAGTGCTCCTCTATTTCGAATTAATTTAGAAATAACAGAATGGCTGGATAGAATAACGGCTGTTATTTCGAAATAACTTTACTGTGTAGACATACCCAAACTGTTATGCTCTACTGTAATATTGATTCAAAACATGTTAGTCTGCAGGACCATAGTTTAACATTTGCTTTCAAATATTTCATTAGCGTGTGGCTGAAGAGTATAGAATCATAGAACTCTAGAGCTGGAAGGGACCTTGAGAGGTCATCGAGTCCAATCACCTGCCCTCATGCAGGACCAAGCCCCTATAAAACCTGCTTTTGAATATCTCCAGTGATGGAGAGTCCACAATCTCCCTAGGCAATTTATTCCAGTGTTTAACCATCCTTGCTTCTAAAGTTTTTCTGGCTTCTCTATCCATCCCTGTAAATTTAATCTTCCTCCTTTTATCCTTCTACCTCTACCCCACCCCTTAAATGGAAACATTCCTTTTCTTCCAGATAGTTTCCCTTTCTTTACTTCTGACTATTTGATGAACTATTTTAAGAGAAACAACAACGGCAAAACCAGTACTTTAGCAAGATAAAATCTTTTGTGTCACCTGAAATCTTTCACTGCATATTTTTTAAAGTTGCAGAAATATTATAAACACATCTATAGTTATGACCAACAAGAAGTCCTGTGGCACCTTACAGACTAACAGATGTATTGGACCATAAGCTTTCATGGGCAAAGACTCACTTCCCCATGAATACTCATGCTCCAATAAATCTGTTAGTCTATAAGGTGCCACAGGACTTCCTCATTGTTTATGCAGATTCTTACTTACACAGACAGAGACAGTAGAGTAGGGGGGAGGGATAGCCTAGTGGTTTGAGCTTTGGCCTGTTAAACCCAGGGTTATGAGTTCAATCCTTGTGGAGGCCATTTGGGGCAAATATTTTTCAGGGATGGTACTTGGCCCTGCTGTGAAGGCAGGGGACTGGACTCAATGACCTTTCAAGGTCTCTTCCAGTTCTAGGAGGTAAGCAATCTCCATTAATTAAATCATTAGGTTGGGGAGCATGCCGTGTATGTTACCTAGCTGTAAGAAGTGAATAACAATGGAGCAGATACCAGGGAGAGTCATGGAAGCTCCTTTAATGAAGGTTTTCCAAAGGCACCTGGGGAATTGGAATAGGACCATGCACTGTTTATAATACAGCTCTGGGCAGTCCCAGTGGGGTTCCCTCTGCCTCTAATGGAGAAGCAGAACCTGAATATAAACAGGCTGCAGAAAGGAGACTGTATATCTGGGATTCTGGGCTCTTTATCCAGCTTTAGGAGTAAACAGCAATTAAGGGGCTTTCCCGAAGGGAGAGGAGATCTCCCAGAGTTTATGCTTGGTCAGAGAGGAGTTGGCAGCTCTGTGTATTTCTGTATATAGTTGTTTAGTAAGAAAATACAAGATAATGCCTTCATCTCCACAGGGCCTGATACTCGGTGAGTGCCCAGGGTGGCTGGATAGTTCACAGTGAGACACGTCTGGAGGAATATGATTGAGGGGAATCATGAGCTTTCTCTGCAGATACAGGGGTCTGTGGCTAAGGCATCAGAGATCCGTAGTTCTCATCAGTCACTAGCATCCTACTCTGTAGCACTGTCTCGAGCGACGTGTGTGAGCATGTCAAGGAGAAACTGGACTCACTGTCTAGCAGGATAGTTTGTTAGGTGGGTGGGATGGATGGTTTTGGGGTGCCACCGGTGACAAGGGTACCACTGAGCTCTCTGACATACCAAAATTGGCTCCCACTCACACTTTGAGTCTGTGACAAGCCACAATCTTTTCCAGGTCTTGCACTTACAGAGCCATGCACAAAGTGGGCCAGCAATAAAGAAGCTACAGCCAGTTCCACAGAGTTTTCCACCATAGAATGCCAGAGCTAAATAATGCTGCCCTGATTGGAAGCCTGATCAGTATCAGTTTATTACCCATCCAATCCCTCCCTCAATGTGGAGAGGACAATGTGCCATTTCCTATTCCTGAGCAAAATTTCCTTTTGCATATATATTAGGTAATAGAAAACAGAATTGTTTAGTACATAAAGATTGACTGTAAGAGTTAGAAGTAATAGCATACCAATCAATCAAAGTCAGTTATCTAAGAAATAAACAAAATTGCTATTTGTATACACCAGTAAGAACTTGGTAAAAAAAAAAAGAAGTATCTCATCCTCATTGTGAAAACAGTTCACCAATCTTTCATGCATAGCCGAGATATTCCTGTAGCCTGGGAATAAAGCCACAGTTGAGTCCTTGCTCAGAATGTGTTTCCAGGGGTTGAACTTGAAATACACTGAGGCCAAGTGTCTATATCAGTTCCACGTTTTTTTACCTTCTGCCACGTAGAAGGAGCTTCTTTTTTTTTCCAAGAAAAAGCTCCCGGCACAAATATTAGAATGGCACAGGCACACAATGGATTCCAGTGTCACATGAGCTGGTGCCATTCCCTTACATGTTTCAATGAGTCATAGCAGAGGCCTTTTCACGTATCCTTGGCAGAATGATCACAGGAATAGCTATACCATGGGAATACGATTCTTCTATGGACTTTAATGTATTCCTTGGCAAAAAAGGACCTGAGGATTGCAGTGGATGAGAAGCTGGATACGAGTCAACAGTGTGCTTTTGTAGCCAAGAAAGCTAATGGCATATCAGGGTGCATTAGGAAGAGCATGGCCAACTAATCCAGAGAAGTGATTATTCCCCTTTATTCAGCTCTAATGAGGCCACATCTGGAGTATTGCATCCAGTTCTAGGCCTCCCATTAAAAAAAGGATGTGGACACTGGAGAAAGCCCAGCGGAGGAAACAAAAATAATTAGGGGGCTGGTGAAGTAGACTATCCAGAGCTTCAAAAAGATTTAATGTTGATAAATGTAAAGTAATGCACATTGGAAAAAATAATCCCAACTATACATACAAAATGATGGGGGCTAATTTAGCTCCAACTATGCAAGAGAGAGATCATGGAGTCATATGGCAAGTTCTCTGAAAACATCCATTCTGTGCAGAGGCAGTGAAAAAAACAAACAGAATGTTAAGAGTCATTAAAAAAGGGATAGAGAATATCTTATTGACTCTATATAAAACCCTGGTACATCCTCATCTTGAATACTATGTACAGATGTGGTCAACTCAACTCAAAAAAGATATCTTGGCATTGGAAAAGGTTCAGAAAAGGGCAACAAAATATTAGGGGTTTGGAATGGTCCTATATGAAGAGAGCTTAAAATACTTGGACATTTCATCTTAGAAGAGAGGAAACTATGGGGGTGGAAAAAGTGAATAAGTAAATAAGGAAAAGTTATTTACTTGTTCTCACAATATAAGAACTAGGGATCACCAAATGAAATTAATAGGCACCAGGTTTAAAACAAACAAAGGGAAGGTTTTCTTCACTCAGTGCAAAGTGAACCCGTGGAACTCCTTGCCAGAGGATGTGCTGAAGGCTAGGACTTTAACAGAGTTTAAAAAGATTTAGATAGATTCATGGGGGTTAGGTCCAACGTTTGCTATTATCCAGGATGGGTGGGAAAGGTGTCCCTAGCCTCTGTTTATCTGGAAATGGATGACAGGGGAGGGATCACATGGGGATTACCTGTTGTGTTCCCTCCCTCTGAGGCATCTGGTATTGGCTACTGTTGGCAGACAGTCCGTTCTTATGTTCTTATGTTATGGTTGAATTAAGATTACCAACTTTGGCTATGTTAAGTTTGTAGCTACATTTGAAGTACCTTAACTCAACTTTTAGTGCTGTGCACACTGCAGGAAGTGGAAGGGAGGACACTCTTCCTTTGACTTCCCTTACTCCTTGTGGAAGCAGGAGCACCGCTCTTATTTTGAATTAGCATGTCTTCACTAGACCTACTCATTCAAACCCTTGACAGTAGCAACTTGGATCTTCTTTGTACTGTAGACATACCATTAGGGCTTCAAAAGGACTATTTCCTCCAAATGTGAATATAATTTTGAGGTTCATTAGATAGGTAAAAAGCGATAATTCCACAGTCAAGGAAGTGGGCAACTTTGGCTAAAAATCTGGTTCAGTGGAAAAGCGAAAACAGCAATTTAGGTTGTGGAGCAGAGGGAGGTGGCATCACAGGGCCAAGAAAAGGTTAAGCATCCTGCAGAATAAAAGACCCAAATTAAATCTTTAGGGACGTACCTGTAAATGGTGCATGTACATAAGAACATAAGAACGGCCGTACAGGGTCAGACCAAAGGTCCATCTAGCCCAGTATCCTGTTTACCGACAGTGGGCAGCGCCAGGTGCCCCAGAGAGGGTGGACCGAAGACAATGATCAAGAGATTTGTCTCCTGCCATCTCTTTCCAGCCTCTGACAGACAGAGGCCAAGGACACCATTTTATCCCCTGGCTAATAGCCTTTTATGGACCTAACCTCCATGAAATTATCCAGCTTCTCTTTAAACTCTATTATAGTCCTAGCCTTCACAGCCTCCTCTGGCAAGGAGTTCCACAGGTTGACTACGCACTGTGTGAAGAAGAACTTACTTTTATTAGTTTTAAACCTGCTACCCATTAATTTCATTTGGTGTTCTCTAGTTCTTCTATTTAGGGAACTAATAAATAACTTTTCTTTATCTGCCCTCTCCACACCACTCATGATTTTATAGACCTCTATCATATCCTCCTCAGTCTCCTCTTTTCTAAGCTGAAAAGTCCCAGTCGCTTTAACCTCTCCTCATATGGGACCCGTTCCAAACCCCTAATCATTTTAGTTGCCCTTTTCTGAACCCTTCCCAAGGGTATTTAGCTTTTCTTGTTAGACGTTAACAATATAAATACAGGGTTCTCCTCTATGCTGTGCTTATCGCTCCTTGAAGTGTATCTGCAGATGATGGGCAATGGTCTTATGTTAATTGTTATAGTAAATTACCATTAATGCCTTGAAAACAGGACTATATGGCATGTCCAGGATTGCCTATTGTTCACCAAAAGGTTCTGAAATGTGAAGAGAAACCTGTATCTGTATAAAAGGCCGTTTGATCCCTTTTATCTCAGATCTGCTTAAGGTTTCATGCAGAGTCAGCCTAAGTCAGAAGGATTGAAACTCCAGGCTTTAGATAAACCACCCTGAGCATGATGTTGGACATTGGACAGTAAACTATGGACTAAATTTTGCAGCTACAAAGCTCACTATCTACAATGAAGTGTATTCCTCTGTGTACATATCTTTTAACCAATGTTTTATTGTATAATAAATGTTAGTTTCAATAAGGATTCCCGTTAAGAGGGTTGGCACGATTTCACCAGCCAGCTCTGTACATGACTCAGTCTGAGACCAAAAGTGCCAGGAAAAAAATCTTTAAGTTCCTTTATGAGTAAAGATTTGAAGCAATCTGTCCCGGATCTGCCTGGTCCTCACCCCGTAGATGATGGGGTTCAGCATGGGGGGCACCAGGAGGTACACATTGGCAATGAGAATGACGAAATACAGGGGCACATTATGACCAAACCGGTGTGTGATGGAGGAAAAAAGAGTTGGGATGTAAAAGGCTAAGATGACACAGACATGGGAGACGCAAGTCCCAAAAGTCTTGACCCGGGCATCTTTTGTGGGGAGGCTGAAGATGGCCCTGAGGATCTGGGTGTAGGACATGATGATAAAAAACACATCCATGCCAATCACAAAGAATGCCACAGCGAGGCTGTAGTAACTACTGATGCGGATGTCGGCACAGGCCAGCTTCACCACAGCGATGTGCTCACAGAAAGAGTGGGGGATGATGTTGGTTCCACTATATGGCCACCGCCTTGCCAGCAAAGGATAAGGCAGTATGAGCATAATACCACGCAACAACACAGCCAGGCCAATCTTGGTCACATTGTGGTTTGCCAGGATGGTGGAATGTCTCAGGGGATCACAGATGGCCACGTAGCGATCATAAGCCATAGCCATGAAGATCCCTGATTCAATTGCGGAGAAGCAGTGAATGAAGTACATCTGGGTGAGGCAGGCACTGAAATCGATTTTCCGGGAATTGACCCAGAAGATGCTCAGCATTTTGGGAAGGATGGATGTAGATAGAACCAGGTCGGTGATGGCCAGCATGCAGAGGAAATAGTACATGGGCTCATGGAGGCTCGGCTCTTTCTTCACAATGAACAAGATGATGAAGTTCCCTAAGAGGGCTACGGTGTACATGACGCAGAAAGGGATGGAGATCCAGACATGGGCCATCTCCAGGCCAGGAATGCCCAGCAGGATGAAGGTGGAAGGGTTGATGAAATCAGTGGTGTTGGAGTCTGACATGGAGCACATTAGGGAAGGTGTCCGAATCTGAGGCAGAACAGTGTCCCCTGCATGTATCTTCCTTTCCCCTGACTTCCTGTATGTGCCTAGTGTGATGATCCCAGTACAACTACCTGAATGGAGAGATAATATTAATATTAAAAAACCTTTAAAAACAAAGTATGGTCCTGCAGTACCCTAGAGACTAACAAAACATGTAGATGGTATCATGAGCTTTCGTGGGCACAGCCCACTTTGGTCCCCGTACAAATACCTTATATATTAATGTTAGTATATGACACGACATGCACTAGAGGAAGCTGTTCTCATGGGTGAAACTGACCATTTGCTCTTCACACAGTGTAGGTGACATTTTCATTATTCAGAGAAATGAATTATGAACAACTGACCCTACTAGCACCAGTTCCATATTGGAAGGTGCTCCAGGCCCTAATAATTCCTCCATGTCTTTGTATGGGAAACTGTAAGAGGCACCAGTGGGAGGGACGGGTATGGATTCGGATTATCCCTTATTTTCTGGTAATGCAAGGAAGGCCAGGTTAGGGAGTCCAAACTGTAGGAGGTTCTTCTTTCACCCCCTTGCTCATAAACTGAAATTGAAAAAAAAAGTAAGTTTGTCAGGGCACGTACCAGAGGAACCATCCTCATGATCAAGGTAAAGACCCAGGAGACGCTGATAGCGGTTCCACGGGACAAACTGTGCCTTTCCCAGTAGTAGCCAAAGACAATATGTACATGCTTACATAAGAATGGCCAGACTGGGCGAGACCAAAGGTCCATCTGGTCCAGTGTCCTGTCTGCCAACAGTGGCCAATGCCAGATGCCCCATAGGGAATGACCAAGCGATCCCTCCCCTGTCACCCACTTCCAGCCTCTGCCAAACAGGAACTAGGGACACAATCCCTGCCCATCCTGGCTATTGATGAATATCAATTCTCCTCCATGAATTGATCCCTCTCCTGACATCCATGCTTAAGGAATGGGATGGAGAATAACATGTTGAACCTGGGACTTCCAGGGTGTGTCTAGACTACAGGGTTTTGTTGACAAAACTATACCTGCGTCCACACTGCCTTTGAGTTATGTCGACATAATGTTGACAAAACTCAGCAGTTTTGTCAATGTATGTAAACCTCATTCTACGAGGAATAACGCCTTTTGTCAACAGAGTTCTGTCAACAGAAGGCATTATTGAATCTACACTGTCCTTTTCGTCTACACTGTCATGTCGACAAAGCGGCTTGCTTTGTCAACAGAACTGGATGTAGTCTAGATGCTCTTTGACGACAGAAGCTTTGTCGACAGTATCTGTCGACAGAACTTCTGTCGACAAAAGCCTGTAGTCTAGAAATACCCCCAGAACTTAGTGCGTGAGCCTCTACAGCAGGGGCAGGGAAGCTTTTTTAGGTAGGGTGCCGCTGACCTGCAGAAAAACGCGTCGGGGACATCACACAAGTGAGAAGCCAAGGAGGAGAAAGACACTCCCCACATTCTCCTCACACACTCGAGTCTAGCAGGCACAGGCTGGTAGATTTTGTGTGCTCCAGATGCACATCCAGTCCTGGGCCTGGGGTTCCTCACCCCTTCTCTACAGCTTGAGCTATAAAGCCAGCTGGCTCCCCGCTAAGGCTGTAGAGCAAACTCATTCTCTCTCTCTGTATGTGGTCTAAGTGCCACCATAGGGACAGTGAGCCACATCCCCATCGTGTGTGAGTGACATATGCTCTCGTTTGGATGTAGCTGGCATAAAAGGAAATTCTGACACGGGCTGTGACAATGGGGATTCCGGATGATGGATGTTTCCAGACCAGAGAGTTCTGGACTAAAGAGGTTCAACCAGTATAATTCATGCCAGACGACAGCCTGGTTTATGAGGAACAGGTCTTGTAAAATAAAATTACTTACGTTCTTTAATGAGAGGAAAGATTTGATTGATGTGCAAGGGAACTGTCATGGCTGTCCCCCTCTGGCACAATGAATGCAGAAGTGGGGCCTGCAAAACACCCCAAAATCTGATCTCTGCAGGCTTTGGTGCAAAAACTCCCCCCAAAATCCTAATACCCAGATTTTGGGGAATCTGCTGACACCATCAAGTGCTTTTGAACTCACAAATGGGGGTGGACGCTTGAAACCAACCCCAGGGCACCCCAAGATCTTTTCCCCAAAGAGCTTGAAAAGAAAAGACAAAATACACGCTGCACTCTGTGATTGCTGTCCCTTCGTCAGATGCATGCGGATCCCACAGACAGATTTTCCTGAGTTACTTAAAAAAAACACTTTTATTATTAAAACAATACCCCACTTACAAGCATAGCTGGAATGGCTAGATGGTAAGAGCCACCAATTAATATACACAGGGAGGATTCCCCCATGGACCAAAACTTAGTTACAAAAGAGAGGAAAAACCATTTCTAACAGCACAGACATCAGATCCAAATTCTCAAAACAGAGAACAATAAAACCTGATGGATTTATCTCGACTTTACCCTACTTTACACATTATGAAGAGTCTTTTTCTTGGAAAGAGACATGTCTTCTGTCTCCCTCAGTATCTAGAGAGCCAACTGGCTCAGAGACAAAGGAGGGAAGACCCCAAAATTCCTTTGTCTCAGTTTGAAATCCCTATCTGCATTTCTATTGACTGAGCAAATACCTGGCTAAGTACATAGACATAGTTAACCCCTTAGGGTGTGTCTAGACTACCCCTCTCTATCGACAGAAAGATGTATATAAGACACGTTGAAATGGCTAAAGAAGCAGGGATTTGAATATCCCACTCTTCGTTAGCATAAACGTGGCCACCACCTTTTTTCAAAGTGGAGTTTTTAAAAAAAATGGCAGTCTACATGCAGATCTGTCGAAAATAAACCCTTTTTCGACAGATCCTGTAAATGTCATTTTTTTAGGAATACAGGATGTCAAAAAAGGGTTTATTTTCAACAGATCCGCATCTAGACTGTCAATTTTTTTCTGAAAAAAAATCTCTTTTGAAAAAAGGCGGTGGCCACGTTTATGCTAACAAAGCGTGGGATATTTAAATCCCTGCTTCATTAGCAATTTCAATGTGCTTGATTTGCATCCCTCTGTCAGCAGAGGGATGCAACCTAGATGGAGCCTTAGTCCCCAGGCTGCTGGCCATCTCTCATGGTCATGACAGGAATCATGCAACTTTGATTTCTCTGAAGCATTTTCTTTAAAAGGGGAGAACATTTAGCTTTAAAAAAATGAACAGTATGTAATATCAGTCGACCACACTTTACGTTAAGTAATAGCTGGCTAACTGGGAGATCTCAGAAAGCAGTCGTCAATGGGCCATTGGTAGTCAATGGGGATATTTCTAGGCAGTTTCTGCAGGGCTGTGTTCCGAGCCTAATGCTACTCTGTATTGACCTCATAAATCCTCTGCAATGAAATAGAAAGACCACTACCAATACAATTTTTGGACAACCAAAAGATTAGCAGAGTGGTTATAATGAGCAGGCCGGGGTTAAGTATTCTGGGGGTTCGATTTGAGGACTCCTGAGGTCTCTTCCAACCCTAGGATTCTATGATTCTATGAATATTTTGTAAGCGGGACCCGTGCAAACAAGATTTTTCAATACAATCAAATGCACAATTACTCTCTCAAATGCAGGTCTGGCCCACAGACTATGACATAACATTATGGAATGCAGGAACCCTGAAAAGGATTTCATGGACACTCTGGACAAACAACTCATCGCAAGCTCCCAGTGCAATGCTCAGGGCAAAAGGATGGATGGGACTCTTGGATGCATGAACAGAGGAGTGATGAGTTGGAGCAGGAGAAGGATTTTACTTCTGGACATGGCATTGGGGAAACAGACGGGGGTCCACATTTATTGGAGATGGTGCAGAAAAGAGACAGAAATATCATCTGAGACCGAGAAATCACCCGTCAGTGACGGACACTTAAAGAGCTTCATGTAATTTTTCTTCTCAAAACGACCGTCACGTGGAGACTTCCATGGGGAGAAAATTGTGAGTTTTAATGGGCTTCTCTAGTGGGAAGGAAAGGGAAGGTCCAACAACTGGAAGAGGAAGCCAGACTTACTGCAATCGGAAGCAAGGGCCGAATGTTTAGCACTGAAGGTGACTAACCTTTGGAACACACTGCAAGTGGCAAATTTTCCAACGTCACAAGAATACAGATCTAGACCATTTGCTTTTCTGGAAGATTTGCTTGAGAGCTCGTTTACACTTCACACACTACAGCGATACTGCCAGAGAGCTTCAGCATAGGTTGTGCTTATGCTGACAATTGTGGTTCTCCAGTCAACATAGATAAATCCACCTATCTGAATGGTGGTAGCGAGGTCAAGGGAAGAATTCTTCCAGGGGTGTGGAATTTTTTTTTCTGTTGCAAAATAAAGGAGATAAAATTCTTCTTGCATTAGCAGAGGCATAGGATGCAAGTCCCAGTAGATGATGATACCACACTACTCAGCACTGGTTAGGACTCAGTTGTAACACTATGTCCAACATAGTGGTGGGGTGGCTTCCCCCCACGGCCTAGGGCGCTCACCTGGGAAGGACAGGGTTGTGGGTTCTAGTCCTGGGTGGGGGTCAGGGCCAGAGGGATAAAGGGCACCCTGACGGTAAGGTGGTGGGGCAGTTTCCCCTGTGGCCTAGGGGATAGGGCACTCGTCATCTATAGGAAGGAGGTAGAGCAGTTGTAAAGGATCCAGAGTTAAGGGGCAAAGATGTGAAAAGGGATGGAATTTCAATCCTAGTTGCTACCTGAAGGAACGGGGTCCATTTAAGTTGGAAAAGAGCAGATTGATGAGGGTGATCTTCAGAGACTTGCAAGGCTGCCATGAAACAAACATGCAGAGACGTTGTTCTCTCTCGCCACAGAGGGCAGCACAAGAGGTGATGGGTCAAACTGCAGCAGAGCTGATGAAGAATAAATCTCAGGGAAGAAAAATCCTGTCCTTAGGGACTGCAGGACAGAGCCAGATGCCTTTAGAGATCGTGGAAGCTCTTTTGCTGTCCACAGGATGGTAGAGAGCCACCTGTCTCTACTGATTCAGGCACCACAAATCCTGCATTTTGGCAGAGGGTCAGACAAGCTGACCCATGTAAAACTGGATTAGGATTTAGGATTCTATGAGTTACTAACCTAGGGTGGACCAGGCCTTAGTCAAACAGAACACATTGGGGGTCAATAGAGAAATAACAGGGTGAAATTCAATGCCCTGTGTTACAAAAGAAGTCTGACAGAATTATCTCATGAACCCTTCAGAACTTAAAATTTATGACTCTGCCAATGACGAATGTAGACCAGCCATTTTGCCTCACAACCTACAAACAAGGGAACCTTACATTTCACGGAAAAGTCTGAACATACAACATGTTCATGGAGGGGAAAAATGAGGAAGTATGTCCTGTGCAACTCCCGGCCACAGACATTACTGGAGCAAAGAAAGTAGCGTAGTGGGATTCACAAATGGATTGGTCATTGTATATGGGCCTAGGGTCACCACTTTCAGATAGAGCCATTGGACTCTTCCACTGGGAGACAAGCTTTTCAGTTGCTTATACGTTTGCCATAATGTAAGTGTTGGGACTTGAATTTCCCATGCTGGGGGTCTCCATTGACTTTCAAAGATTGTTTCAATATTTCAGACATAAGAATTGGGCTAATTTCTCAAGCGAAGATGGGCACAGCCTTACAGCCATTCCAGTGCGAAGCCTGAACGCATCCCCAGTTCCCAGCAGATAAATGTCAGGTAACACCCCGCTCACCTGCAGATCACTGAGATGCAAGGGGAAGAGATGACTGTGTCTGTGCATTCACACACAGCTGGCCCCTGAGGTCTTTCCTCAGGTCTCACTCCAACAGGAGTTTTCCCTCAATGGTGGCTGAACAAAATACTGGCCAGCGCTTCAGAATCTAGCCTTGCGTTGTACATTGACTAACATCCTTTGTACTGAGGGAGCTACTAGTCACTGAAAGGCAGCTGCCTTGTGGCTAGAGGCCAGTTGCTGGGGTGGGGCAGGGGTGAGAATCAGCCAAGAGGTACATTTTGCCCATAATGCTGGAGGAGATTAATTTCCTGACCGACTTCCTCACTCATCCATCACCCCCACCTTGCACTGGGTGTGTGGAGCAGGGCAGCTCCTCAGCAGGAGATGGTACCTGTGAGTGTTGAGAGGGACGTGTCTTCCCTGGGATTCCCCCACAGGCAGCCGCGTTCTGCACCTCTCTCAGCCCAGCGTCTGCAGCAGCGTCCTGCGCCGAGAGCCGGCACAGGGGTGTGCACTGGTTTATAACACAGCTCTGGGTCATCTCTGTGGGGTTAACTCAGCCTCTAGGGGCAAGGCAGCATCTGGATGTAACCAACCTGGAGACTGGAGACACTCTAGTTAATGTCTCTATCCACGTCTGGGCTTCTGGGCTACATATCCAGCTTTAGCAGGAAACAGCAATTAAGGGACCCTCCCAAAGGAAGACGAGAACTCTTGAGCTCTCAGCTGAGGTACGGAGAAATTTGCTGCTCTGTGTATACTTACAAATTATAGTTGATTAATAAAGAATAAAAACAGCCAGACTGGGACAGACCAAAGATCCATGTAGCCCAGTATCCTGTCTGCCAACAGTGACCAATACCAGGTACCCCTGAGGGAGTTAACAGAACAGGAAACCATCAAGAGATCCCTCCTTGTCACCCATTCCCAGCCTCTGACAAACAGAGGCTAAGAACACTATTCCTACCCATTCTGGCTAATAGATATTGATGGACCTAACCTTTAGGAATGCATCTAGCTCTTTTTTGATCTCTGTTAAAGTCCTGGTCTTCACTGCATCTTCTGGCAGGGAGTTCCACAGGTTGACAGTGCACCTCATGAAGAAAAACTTCCTTTTGTTTGTTTTCAACCTGCTACCTATTCTTTTCATTTGGTGACTCCTAGTTATAGGATAACGTTAGAGGTGGTGAAATTGCTATTTGGTAACTGCTCATCTTGCAGTCCAGTGTCCAGGTGGGGTACCCAGGGTTGGGATGCCTCAGGAGACTGAAATTTTGGATTCCAGTTAACCAGTGTCATGAGACACAATTTTATATTGGTTGAGAATTTGAAAGTGGAAGGCAGCTTGGGTGACAGGGATCACGAAATCATACAGTTCATGATTGTAAGGAATGGTAGAAGGGAGAACAGCAGAACAGAGACAATGGATTTCATGAAGGCAGACTTTAGTAAGCTCAGAGAGCTGGTAGGTAAGGCCCATGGCAAGCAAAACTTTGGCTATGTCTATACTACACATTTTGAGAAAGATGTGGAGAAATTGGAGAAGGTCCAGAGAAGAGCAACGAGAATGGAAGTGGAGGTGGGTGACAACCTGGGAAGCAGTGATCATGAGATGGTAGATTTCAGGATCCTGACCAAAGGAAGAAAAGAGAGTAGTAAAATACACACCTTGGACTTCAAAAAAGCAGATTTTGACTCCCTCAGAGATCTGATGGGCAGAATCCCCTAGGATGCTAATATGAAGGGGAAAGGAGTCCAGGACAGCTGGCAGTATTTTAAAGAAGCCTTATTGATGGCACAGAAAGAAACCATCCCGACGCGTAGCAAGAGAGACAAACATGGTAGGAGACCGGATTGGCTTACAGGGAAAATCCTTGGTGAACTTAAGTACAAAAAGGAAGCTTACAAAGAGTGGAAACTTGGACAAATGTCCAGGGAGGAGTTTAAAGTTATAGCTCGAGAATGCCGGGGGGTTATCAGGAAGGCGAAAGAGCAAGTGGAATTGCAACTGGCTAAGGATGTGAAGGATAACAAGAAAGGTTTCTACAGGCATGTTAACAAGAAGAAGGTGATCAGAGAGGGTGTGCGGCCCTGTGACGGGTCGCGCCGCCCCCACACCCCACCCGGCGGCCCGCCCCGCACTCAGCCCGCGATCGCGCTGGCTCTCCTGGGCGCCACCCAGGGAGTGCGGCAATCCTGCAGGGCCTGCTCCTCTGCCGCGACCTGGATAACGGGCGGCGCGGCGGGGGTGGGGAGACGTCAGGACGTCCACGTGAGGCGGGGGCAGAGCCTGGTGACGCGGCGTCTGGCGTCACCAGACCCGGACGCACGGCGGGGGAGGAGCCTGGTGACGTGGCGTCTTACGTCACCAGGACCGGACGCCGGCGGGGGATTTAAAAAAGGGGAACAGGGAAAGACAGGAAGGGAGGACGGAGGAGCAAGGAGGAGGAAGGAGGGAGACAGAGAGCGAACGGAGGAGGAAGGAGCGGAGAGGGAGGAAGGAGCGGAGAAGGAGGAGGAGGGAAGAACAGAGGAGGAGGAGAGAACAGCAGAGGAAGGAGGCACGGAACACAGAAGGAGAGGCACGCAGCACAGGAAGGAGGGAAGTGGGGTAGCACAAGTGGTGAGGGGGACTACGTAGAAGGGGGGGAAGCAGAGACGACGGGGAGCAGGACGGGCTCTCCCGTTACAGGCCCCTAATGGATGAAGGAGGTAACCTAGTGACAGATGATGTGGGGAAAGCTGAAGTACTCAATGCTTTCTTTGCTTCTGTATTCACGGACAAGGTCAGCTCCTGGACTTCTGCGCCAAGTTATGCAAGATGGGATGAAGATGGACAGCCCGTGGTGGATAAAGAACAGGTTAGGAACTATTTAGAAAAGCTAAACGTACATAAATCCATGGGTCCAGACTTAGTGCATCCGAGGGTACTGAGGGACTTGGCAAATGTCATTGTGGAGCCTTTGGCTATTATCTTTGAAAAGTCATGGAGATCAGGAGAAATCCCGGATGACTGGAAAAAGGCAAATGTAGTGCCCATCTTCAAAAAAGGGAAGAAGGATGATCCAGGGAACTATAGGCCGGTCAGTCTTACCTCGGTTCCTGGAAAAATCATGGAAGGGATCCTTAAGGAATCCATATTGAGGCACTTGGATGAGAGGAAAGTGATTAGGAATAGTCAGCATGGATTCACAAAGGGCAAGTCGTACCTGACCAATCTGATTAGCTTCTATGATGAGGTAACTGGCTCGGTGGACATGGGGAAGTCAGTGGATGTTATATACCTTGACTTTAGCAAGGCTTTTGATACGGTCTCCCACAATATTCTTGCCAGCAAGTTAAGGGATTGCGGATTGGATAAATAGACGGTAAGATGGATAGAAAGATGGCAAGAAGGACGGGCCCAGCGGGTAGTGATCAATGGCTCGATGTCAGGATGGCGGTCGGTTTCTAGTGGAGTGCCCCAAAGTTCGGTTCTAGGACCAGTTTTGTTCAATATCTTTATTAATGATCTGGATGAGGGGATGGATTGCACCCTCAGCAAGTTTGCGGATGACACTAAGCTCGGGGGAGAGGTAGATACGCTTAAGGGCAGAGATAGGGTACAGAATGACTTAGACAAATTGGAGGATTGGGCCACAAGAAATCTGATGAGGTTCAACAAGGACAAGTGTAGAGTCCTGCACTTGGGACGGAAGAATCCCAAGCATAGTTACAGGCTGGGGACCAACCAGTTAAGTAGTAGTTTTTCAGAAAAGGACCTGGGGGTTACAGTAGAAGATAAGCTGGATATGAATCAACAGTGTGCCCTTGTAGCCAAGAAGGCTAATGGCATATTAGGTTGCATTAAGAAGAGCATTGCTAGCAGATCCAGAGATGTCATCATTCCCCTTTATTCGGCTTTGGTGAGGCCACATCTGGAGTAATGTGTCCAGTTCTGGGCCCCCCACTACAAAAAGGATTAGGGGTCTGGAGCATATGACTTATGAGGAGAGGCTGAGGTAGTTGGGTCTGTTTAGTCTGCAGAAGTGAAGAGTGAGGGGGGATTTGATAGCGGCCTTCAACTTCCTGAAGGGAGGTTCCAAAGAGGATGGAGAGAGGCTGTTCTCAGTAGTGACAGATGGCAGAACAAGGAGCAATGGTCTCAAGTTGTGGTGGGAGAGGTCCAGGTTGGATATTAGGAAAAACTATTTTACTAGGACGGTGGTGAAGCACTGTAATGGGTTACCTAGGGAAGTAGTGGAGTCTCCATCCCTAGAGGTGTTTAAGTCTCGGCTCAACAAAGCCCTGGCTGGGTTGATTTAGTTGGAATTGGTCCTGCCTAGAGCAGGGGGCTGGACTTGACCTTCTGAGGTCTCTTCCAGTTCTATGATTCTATGATTCTAAGGTAGAACAGCAGAACAGAGACAATGGATTTCAGGAAGGCAAATTTTAGTAAACTCAGAGAGCTGGTAGGTAAGGCCCATGGCAAGCAAAACTTTGGCTATGTCTATATTACACATTTTGAGAAAGATGTGGAGAAATTGGAGACGGTCCAGAGAAGAGCAACGAGAATGATGAAAGATCTAGAAAACATGAACTATGAGGGAAGGCTGAAGGAATTGGGTTTGTTTAGTTTAGAAGAGAGAAGACTGAGGGGAGACTTGATAGCAGTTTCAGGTATCTAAAAGGGTGTTAGAAGGAGGAGGGAGAAAATTTGTTCTCCTTTGCCTCTGACAGGACAAAAAGCAATGGGCTTAAACTACAGCAAGGAGGTTTAGGTTGGACAGTAGAAAAAAAAACCCTTCCTTTCTGTCAGGGTGGTTAAACACTGGAATAAGTTGCCTAGGGAGGTTGTGGAATCTCCCTCTCTGGAGATATTTAAGAGCAGGTCAGACAGACACCTGTCAGGGATGATCTAGACAGTGCTTGGTCCTGCCATGAGGTCAGGGGAATGGATTGATGACACCTTGAGGTCCCTTCCAGTTCTAGTGTTCTAGGATTCTATATTTGTTACCGACTTGGTATAATGTAATGATGGAACAACCACCAGAGTCTGTCCTTTTTCTCAGGAGTTTGTCCTGAATTTGGCTTCCTCAGCGGTGTCCCACTGAGGCACAGTGACACATGGAACGAGGTGTACAGCTAGTTCAGATTAGGAAGCCTAATCCGAACTAGGTAGTCCTTGCCGCGTGTAGCCGCGGCACGGAGTCCAACCTAGCTAGCATTTAAAAATGGCGCCGGCCGGATTTATGCAAATGAAGCCCGGGAAATTCAAATCCCGGGCTTCATTTGCAACTCCGTATGACTAAATTACCCCCCCTAGTTCGAACTAGGGGGGTAGTGTAGACATACCCTTTCTTAGTCTCTCTCATGGTTGAGAACAGCCCGGAACTGTGGTATTTTCATTGCCATTGGCTGGGGATCTTCCCTAATATCAATGGGGCTTCAGGCAATTACAGCTGAGCATTCAGAATGGCTCATTTCAACAGAGATAAAGCATCAGCAGAGACCAGTGAGCTGGGAGGGAACAATCCCAGTTCTACCACGGAGTCGCTGGGTCACAGCGGATAACTCACTTCCTCGCTCTCGGTCACAGCCTCTCTCTGTATGAAACGGAGATGATTATTTATTATTTCTAGTGCGCTGCTACCAACACAGGGCTCATCCGGGCTTCGACTCACATGCCAGATGGATTCCCCCATATGTCACGATGAGATAAAACCATAAAGTCAGCAAATAATTTAAAGTTTCTTTGATTGGCAAGTCACTGTTTCTCCAAAAAACGCCATGTCACCAGCCAACACACCAGGGAGTGTGGGTTGAGATCCACAGCCTCAGGAGAAATCTTTAGTCCCTGTATGAGTAAAGAACTGAAGCAGCCTGTCCCGGATCCGTTTGGTCCTCACACCGTAGATGACGGGGGAACACACTTAGAAAATTCAGTCATCTGAAGAAGTGGGCTACATGTTTTGCTAATGTAACCAGATAACTTGTTGTTTTTTAAGTTTATCCTGTTCAGACTAACTCGGCTACCATCCTCTCCAGGTGAATTCCAGAACTAGTTGGGGTTTGTGAGCTTCCCACTCCTGGGAGGTGGGAACTCCTCAACTTCACGTCTCCTCCCACCCAGAGACCTACCAACCGGTCACAGCCAGTGGGGCCTCTTTGGGGGAACACAGGGTACGTCTACACTACAGCGCTAGTTCGAAGTAACTTAGTTCGAATTAGATAATTCGAACTAAGCTAGTTCGAACTAACGCATCTAGAACTAAAAATTAGTTCGAACTAGCGTTTTGCTAGTTCGAACTAGTAAGTCCACATTGAGTGGACTCTGAACAGGGCTTAAGGATGGCCGGAAGCAGTGCCGGCAGGGCATAAAAGGAGGACTTAGAGCATGGAGATGCTGTCTCAGGCTAGCCGAGGGCTGCGCTTAAAGGGTCCCGACCCCCACCCTGGACACACAGTTCTAAGGGGTGCCCCGCTTGCAAAGAAGTTCTGGCTTGGAGTGCCCTGAGTGCCCACACTGGGCACATCACACCACTCGGCCATCAGCCCGGCTGCACTTGCCACAGGCTGCCATCTGGGGAGAGGGAGTAATTGGGGGGCTGCAGGAGAGCTTCCACCCCCAGAAGCCCTCAGAGCCAGCCCAGTCCTCCCCATCGGGGGCTCGTACCCCATTCCTCCCTCACCTCCTTCCACTTACCCTTCCCTAGCCCCCCTTCTTATTGATGTACAAAATAAAGATAACGTTTCTTCCAACATTGACTCTGTCTTTATTGAAAAAAACTGGGGGAGACTGGGAAAAGGAGGTGGGAGAGGGGAAGAGAGAGGCTGGGAGAGGGGAGGGCAACTAACATGATCAGGGGTTGGGAACAGGTCCCAGATGAAGAAAGGCTACAGAGACTGGGACTGTTCAGCTTAGAAAAGAGGAGACGGAGAGGGGACAGGATAGAGGTCTCTAAAACAGGGGTTGGGTGGAGAGGGTGCATTCAGAAAAGTTCTTCCTGAGTTCCCATAAAGAAGGACTAGAGGACACCAAAGGAAAGGAATGGGTAGCAGGCTTGAAACTAGTAAGAGAAAGTTGTTGTTCTTGACAAAGCAAATAGTTAACCTGTGGAACTCCTTGCTGCAGGAGGCTGTGAAGGCTAGAACTAGAACAGAGTTTAAAGGGAAGTGAGATAAAGTGATGGAGGTTGGGGCCATGGAGTCCTATTAGCCAGAGGGTAGGAGTGGTGTCCCTGCCCAAAGTTTGTGGAAGGCTGGAGAGGGATGGCACGAGACAAATGGCTTGGTCACTGTCTTCGGTCCATCCCCTCCAGGGTCCCTAGGGTTGGCCGCTGTCGGCAGACAGGCTACTGGGCTAGATGGACCTTTGGTCTGACCCAGGACGGCCATTGTAAGCTCAGGGCTCAGTGTCGGGGGTCTCAGTGGACCCCCTTGATTTTCATGCACACCTGGTCCTGGGTGGCCAGGCTGGCAGCTCTCCTGCCCTAGACGGCCACTTTCCTGTGCCTAGTGCGGAGATCATGGACGAGTTCCACGATGTCCGCACTAGCCCAGGAAGGTGCCCGCCTCTTGCGGTCCAGGGCAAGCTCCCGGGAGCCGCCAGCCTGGTCCCGGCAAGAGGGGGTGGGCTGGGGGGCATCGGGTGGGTGGCTCTGTGCCGTGCCAGGTGCAGGGTCTGCTAGCTGGGTGCTGGCAGGCTTGCACCTGGCACGGGCACCGTAGCCAGCCCGTGCCCCTTTAAGGGGTCCGGGGCTGGGAGGGGGGCATAGAGTTTCCCTGGTGTTGGCCAGAGTGGCCACCAGGGAAACCTGGGGAGGGCTAGCCTCCCACTAGTTCGAACTAAAGGGCTACACACCCCTTAATTCGAACTAGCTAGTTCGAACTAGGCGTTAGTCCTCATAAAATGAGGTTTACCTAGTTCGAACTAAGCGCTCCGCTAGTTCGATTCAAATTCGAACTAGCGGAGCGCTAGTGTAGCACCTATTAAAGTTAGTTCGAACTAACGTCCGTTAGTTCGAACTAACTTTGTAGTGTAGACATACCCACACTGAGTGCTGAGGATGATGTTGGTTCTGCAATATGGCCACTGCCTCGCCAGGAAGGGATAGGGCAGTGCAAGGATGCATCCACATAACAGAATGACCAGGCCAATCTTCATCACCAGGGAGTTTGTCAGGATGGTGGAATGTCTCACGGGATGGCAGATGGCCACGTAGTGATAGCACAGGTTGTACTGTAGCTAAGACCAAAGCAGACTGTGAAGAGCTTCAAAAAGATCTCACCAAACTAAGTGATTGGGCAACAGACTGGCAAAAGAATTTTAATGTTCATAAATACAAAGTAATGCACATTGGAAAAAATAACCGCAACTATACATATAATATGATGGGGCCTAATTTAGCTACAACTACTCAAGAGAGAGATCTTGGAGTCATTGTGGATAGTTCTCTGAAAACATCCTCTCGGTGTGCTGCAGCAGTCAAAAAAGCAAACAGGATGTTAGGAGTCATTAAAAAAGGGCTATAGAATAAGACAGAGAATATCTTATTGCCTCTATATAAAACCATGGTACACCCACATCTTGAATACCAGGTACAGGTGTGGTCTCTTCATCTCATAAAAAGTATATTGGCATTGGAAAAGGTTCAGAAAAAGGCAACAAAAATGATTAGGGTTTTAGAACTGCCGCCATAGGAGGAAAGATTAATTAGAAGGGAACTTTTCAGATTAGAAAGGAGGAGACTAAGGAAAATATGTTAGAGGTCTATAAAATCATGATTGTTGTGGAAAAAGTGAATAACGGAATATTATGTACTTATTCCCATAATATAAGAACTAGGGGCCCCCAAAATAAATTAATAAGCAGCAGGCTTAAAACAAACAAAAGGAAGCTTTCCTTCATGCAGCACACAGTCAGTCTGTGGAACTCCTATCTCCTCTCCTTCCCTATGTCCTTGGTGTTTCCATGTATGATGACCACCAGCTCTTCCCCAGCAACACACATATGTCTATCTAGATGTTACAAGAGATCCACAATCTTTGCACCTGGCACAAAAGTCACCAGTGGTTCTCCCACTCAGCGCAAACCCAGCTATTTAGATTTCTGATGTTTGAATCCCCCATGGACCATTTTTTGTTACTATGTGGAGTTCCATCCCCCGCAGAGGTAGCCTCAGTAGGAGAGGATGACATGACATCAACTCAAACGAGTGTCCCAGCTGCTCCAATGTGATGTTCTCCTTCCTTGCTTCTTCTGCCTCTCCCAGCTGTTGTTCTCCCAGTTTCACAGCTGATCCCCTGCCCTGCCTCACAAAACCTGGCTCATGCCAAAGGGCGCCCAGCCCACACCCAGTGCAGGGACCATCCCTGTAATAGACGCCAGCAGGGAGGTACTGAAAAACTAAAAAAAGGAAATGACACACTGAATTCATTTTTCATGGCTTTGTAGCAGAGCGTTAGGGCCCACACGCAGTACGAAGCACAATCTTGCCTTTCTGCATCACAGCCCTGCCCCCAATCTCTAACTGGGGTTGTACGTGAGACCTGGCTTCTCTCTCTGCTCCTGCCCAGTGTGTCGGCTCCAGCGCTGCATCCTCCTGGCCCTCAGGCCAGGCTCCTGGTCAGACTGCAGCAGCTCCCGTCCCAGCCCTGGAGCAGACGGAATCAAGATGGCGAGGTACAGAGGTGGAGGTGATCCAGTGAGTGATGGGGGTGGGGAAGTGAGGAGAGAGCAGGGTTGGTGTTTTGGGAAAAGAGGGTAGAACAACAGCAGAAGGATTTGGGGGAAGAGCTGAATCATAGAACACTAGGACTGGAAGGGACCTCGAGAGTCATCGAGTCCAGTCTCCTGCCCTCATGGCAGGACCAAATACTGTCTAGACCATCCCTGATAGACATTTATCTAACCTACTCTGAAATATCTCCAGAGATGGGGATTCCACAACCTCCCTGGGCAATTTATTCCAGTGTTTGACCACCCTGAAGGGAATCTGAAGGGAAGAAAGGAGGCAGGGAAAGGGGCTTCAGTGCTCAAGTTACCAGGAATTTGAAAGTGGGAAACTCCATGAGTGAATGAGTTGAGCACAGACCAATTGCACGGTTTGTCCCACGGACACAGCATAGTAAGGCCAGCCCAGGGTTCAATGTCACTTTCACGTTATAGTCAAATTCAGAGAGCAGGGCCCAGCACCATGTCGTCAATCAGCTCTTCTCTGATCTCAGTCTCAGACACAGAGCAACATTAGAAATTCTTAGGAACCCTTTTGAGTAAAGAGCCGGAGCAACCTGTCCCGGATCTGTTTGGTCCTCGCCCCATAGATGATGGGATTTAGCATGGGGGGCATCAAGGCACACAAGTTGGAAATTAGAACTTGGAAATGCCGGGGCACATTCTGGCCAAAGCGGTTCGTGAAGGAGATGAAAAGCATGGAAATGTAGAAGGCTAAGATGGCACAGATGTGAGAGCCGCAAGTTCCAAAAGTCTTGAACCGGGAATCCTTTGTGGGGAGGTGGAAGATGGTCCTGAGGATCTGTGTGTAGGACAAAGCAATAAAAATCGCATCCGGCCCCATCACACAGAATATGACAACGAGGCCGTAGTAACTACTGACACGAATGTCAGTGCAGGCCAGGCTCACCACAACTATGTGTGAGCAGTACGGCTCAGGAACGATGTTGGTTCTACAATATGGCCACTGCCTTGCCAGGAGGGGGAATGGCAAGGAAAGTATGGCACCACGCAGCAGCACGGCCAGGCTGATCTTGGCTACAGTGGAGTTTTTCAGGATGATGGAATGTCTCAGGGGATCACAGATGGCCACGTAGCGATCATAAGCCATGGCCGTGAGTGAGCCAGACTCCATCAGTATAGACCACTGAATGAAGAACATCTGGGTGAGGCAGGCACTGAAATCGATCTCCCTGGAATTAAACCAAAAGACGCTCAGCATTTTGGGCTGGATGGACGTACACACCACCAGGTCGGTGACGGCCAGCATGCAGAGGAAATAGTACATGGGCTCATGGAGGCTCCGCTCCATCTTCACAATGAAAAGGATGGTGATGTTCCCCAACATTACTATGACGTACATGGCACAGAAGGGGATGGAGACCCAGATGTGGGATGCCTCCAAGCCAGGGATGCCCTGCAGGATGAAGATGGAGGGGTTGGTGAAGTTGTTTCTGCTGGAATCTGACATGGAGAAAGGGAGAACGTGTCCAGCTTGGATGCAGAATAGTATCACCTTCAAATCAATATTCCTCTGATGTCTTGTATGTATCCTGGGTCTCAGGTGACGGTTACAGCACAAACGCCTGGATGGAGAGACAATGTTCGTATGAGACACGACATGCACTGCTAGGGGCTGTTCTCATGGGTGGAGCGTATTGGTCACTCTCCACACACTGACCAATGACATTTTGACTATTCAGAGAAGTGAGGTATGAACAAGCTACTAACACCCATTCCACATTTTATGATTGTCCATGTGTCAAGAGTGCCAATATGCTGTGATGCAGGAAACCTGAATAGGCTCCAGTAGGAAACACAAGTGAGGATACTCGTTACACGTCTTTGTTCCGTAGTGCCCAAGCTACAGAGAACCTGTTCTAGTAAGTTCACAATTCAGCCTGTTTCTAAAAATCTCAGCGTGGGGAAATGCGAAACGAAGACACGTACCAGGGGCAAACATCCCAACCAGAACACCCCTCGGGACAAGTCCTGGGCATCATTGCTGGTAGCTCAATAGAACCGAACCGTGTGCAACACAAACACTATTCAGGTGCCAAAGGAACAGGGAGGTTGTGGAGCTGTCATGGGGTCGTGCGCCCTTTACACCTTATGGAGGGGAAAATATGGCCTGGCGGCCGAGTCTGTGCTGCACCTTGTCTGTGGGGTCAATATGGCCCAGCTGTCTAGTCTGTGCTGCACCTTGTCTGTGGGGTCAATATGGCCCAGCTGCTAGTCTGTGCTGCACCTTGTCTGTGGGGTCAATATGGCCCAGCTGTCTAGTCTGCACTGCCCCCTGGCTGGGGTCAATATGGCCCAGCTGTCTAGTCTGCACTGCCCCCTGGCTGTGGTCAATATGGCCCAGCTGCCTAGTCTGTACTGCCCCCTGGCTGGGGTCAATATGGCCCAGCTGTCTAGTACAGAGCTGGCCAGGTTAGGAGAGAGTTGAGAACCTGGTCTGGGATTAGTTAGTGCCAGTAACCAGTATGATGTCTGGAAAACTCCTCCACTAATACGAGTGCACATCTGGTTGAGAAGGGAACTGAGCAGATGCAAGAGACTTTGATTTCCCTGAGGCGTTTGATGTAAGAGGGAAACCTGACAGACCAAAAGTGCACATTCTGCAATAGCAGAAGAGCTCCTGTAAAGTGGACACAATGTACTGACCTCTGGTCACTCCCAGATCCCAGAGAGCTGACGTCCATGGGCCCATCCGCCAATGGGGCTGTTTCCAGCGAGGCCCTGCAGTGATCTCTTGTAGGTCTCGTGCCCTAACATAGCTTTATCATTGGCAGAAGTAAATGGAAAATATCTGGAGATAAAATCTGTGCCTGAGCCGAAGGCCGGCAGAGGGGTCACAAGGAGGAGGCCGGGGCAGGCACCGATGGATCCGGAGCGCTGGCTGAGCGGGGCCCGTGCACACACAGGGTTTGATACAGTCACGTGCAGGCTGCAGACAAAGGAAATCTGAGGCGGTTCCACAAGGCCAGGTGCAGAGTCCTGCCCCGAGGCCAGAAGGCGACAATCTCTGGGCAGTGACACACAGCCGGCTTCTCTGGTCCTTGCCCAGTTCTTGCTCCCAGGGGAGTTTTGGCTCCATGGGTCTGAATCAAATCTGAGCCATGGCCAGAGAATACTGTCCGGCCTGGTCCATCTACTAGCACCTTTCATCCGACAGGATCCACTTTGCACCTAAAATGCAGCAGCCTGGGGCTGGAGGCCATTTGCAAAGAGGGACAATTTGGCCAATAACAGTGGATTAAAACTCATCCCCCCTTGGGGCAAGGGTACCTGAATGTTTAATGTCTGGGCAGAGTAGAAAGGACCCAGACTTACCCTCTCTCCCACCACTCCCACAGTGCACTGGGTTAGTCGAGCAGTTGTGCTCCTCAGCTACTGCTGGTACCTGTGAGTGCTGAGAGGGACATGTCTTCCCTGGGAACCCCCCTCAGGCAGCCGCGTCCCGCACCTCTCTCAGCCCAGCGTCTGCAGCAGCCTCCCACGCCGAGAGCCGGCACAGGGCCATGCTTGGTTATATCACAGCTCTGGGCCGTCCCAGTGGGGTTGGCTCAGCCTCTGGGGAGAAGCGGCATCTGGATGCAAACAGGCTGGGGAGCAAACACTTTCTAGCCAGTGACTCTCCAGGGACCCTTCCATGTCTGGGCTTCTGGGCTCTTTATCCAACTCTAGGAGTAAACAGCAATTAAGGGGCCTTCTCAAGAGCGGAGGAGAACTCCTGGGCTCTGGGCTGAGTCAGAGGAATTGGCTGTTCTGTGCACTTGTGTGTATTGTAAAAGTACTGTTCACTACTAAGAAAACCAGGGATAATTCCTAGGTCTTCATAGGCCCTTGTGCCTTGTCAATGTGCAGGCGGGACAGGTAGAGAGTGAAGGCACAGATCTGGAGACCGATAACTGTGAGGGGTCAAAACCACTTTCTGGAGGACCCCCTATTAACTATGAATAGAAAAACATTTACCACATTCAGGGTGTGTCTAAACTACATGCCTCCGTCGACGGAGGCATGTAGATTAGCCAGATAGGCAGAGGGAAATGAAGCCGCGATTAAAATAATCGCGGCTTCATTTAAATTTAAATGGCTGCCCCGCTCTGCCGATCAGCTGTTTGTCGGCAGATCGGGGCAGTCTGGACGCGCCGCGCCGACAAAGAAGCCTTTCTTGATTGGTACAGGTAAACCTGGTTTCACGAGGCATACCTGTGCCGATCAAGAAAGGCTTCCTTGTCGGCGCGGCGCGTCCAGACTGCCCCGATCTGCCGACAAACAGGTGATCGGCAGAGCGGGGCAGCCATTTAAATTTAAATGAAGCCACGATTATTTTAATCGCGGCTTCATTTCCCTCTGCCGATCTGGCTAATCTACATGCCTCCGTCGACGGAGGCATGTAGTTTAGACGTACCCTCAATGTGCCATGCCCACTGCTTTATACGATCCAGGGCAGTGTTCATTAAACCAACCCCCAGAATCAATCCCAGAACCATCTCCATGCTTACCAGGGAGAGCCGGCAAAGTCGTTCCCAGGACCTTCTGGAGACGGGGCAGATTACCCGGGTTTTCTATTCCCCTGCTCATGTAACACCAGGTCAGCCTGAGGGATCTGCCCATTCTCAGCAGGCTCTGGATTTGCCCCAGGCTCCAAGGAACAGGCAGCTCTGGGCCTTCCATGAACGCTCGCTGAACGACAGGACCTGACTCCTGGGTGTGACTTTCTCGGCACAGTGTAAACCAGCACTTCGGGACTGTTGAGTGACAACAACATGGGGATTTGATTCCAATTTTTTCCCGTATTTTATTGCATCATCGGCATGTATGGGTACAGTGGAACCTGATGAGATCCCTACGGGACTTGTGATCATGAGCCTTGTTCTGTCTTGGGCTGTGTTGCTAGTTGTAGTGAGAGAAACTTCACCCGCTGTGTTGGCCTGTCATGAACAAGATGAGCCAGCCATCCAAACTGGTCACCTCTTCCTTAGAAACATCTTCTTGACATGTCTCTGGGAAAGCCTTTACGTTACCCACCTGAACAAAACCAGCCCTTTGGATGCTGCTTGACCTGGAACTGGCAAACTCCCACACCACCTTTCTAGAGGAAGGGCAAGTTGTCTTCCCTTCTCCCACCTAACCACTGCCGCTGACTCCTACTTCCTCCCAGTATGTTTCACTCCCTGATGCTGGTGCACCTCAGTTCCGAGAATGTAACCCCACAGCCTTCGCCTCGGGGTTCACAAGTTGGCAGGTTGTCCCAGATGTAGGCGCTATAAGCACTTGAATCCATTGGTGTTTCCTGATACCCATCAGTTTCCACAGAATCATAGACCCATCCAAAGTTAAAGTTAAATGCGAGCTCAAAGGATCATTCAGGCCAATCTCCTGCTCAAAGCAGAACCCAATAACCCCTGTCATGAGACAGAATTTTTTATTGGCTAAGATTTTGAAAGTGGAAGGAGTTTGGGTGAGAGGGATCATGAAATCTACAGGCCATGATTGTAAGGAATGGTGGAAGGGAGAACAGCAAAACAGAGACAATGGATGTCAGGACGCAGATTTTAGTAAACTCGGAGAGCTGGTAGGTGAGGCCCAAGGGAAGCAAGACTTTGGCTATGTCTACACTACACTGTTCTTCTGGAAAAGCTACTCACATTGCAAATTGCAATATACATTTTCCGCTTCTTTTTTTGGAAGAGATTTTTCTGACATTTGGCCCAGCTACACTAGGCTGTACATAAGGGGAAAACCCTTTCTTAGATCATCTCCTCTTCCTCTTAAAACAAGGTTTACAGGCTACAGAAAAAGTTCGTCTGTTCCTCCAAAAAATTTTTTGGATGACCAGGCACATTCCCTGGACAATCATGGTTGATTGCTAGTCCCCAACTGGAGACACCTGGGGGATGGGCACTATCGCCAGAGGCCTAGGAGGGAAAATACTTTCTTCTGGTGCAGTGAAGTGTGGGGTATAGCCAAATGGTGCCAGCAACTTTCCCTGCTTGGGCGAGTCCACAGCCGTTCTGAACCCGCAGCGACGGGGCAGGAGCCATGCGTGTTGTGTTATTCCCAGTTTGTGTATTTTCCGGAAGGCGGGTTTCATGTAAATCTGTGCCCTGATTACTTATCTGACCAGTTACACAGTGGGCTGGCTGGCTGGGATCCGCAGCAGGAAAGGGGCTGCCTGGACTCCAACTGAGGATCCAGCACAAATGGAGAGATGGGTCAGGCTCAGCATATGGTGTAGATTTGGGGATCAGAGACACTCCCTGAGACATTAGTGAATTACATCTAAGCTTGTGGGATCCCCAAGTGTGTTCTGAGTATGTCCAGTGTAGACTGAACTGTTCCCTTCTTCTCTTTGGTTTTATGTTTGTTGTAACTGTGCAGACAATGTCGGTGGGTTATAAAATGGCTTTGTTATGCTCTAAAACAGATTACTTGTTTCTTCATCATAAGATTTTTAAAGTGATTTAATTAAATTCATTCCTGTCCTTCCTTTCGGGACTTGCATATGGGGGAGGCTGATCCTGGGCATTCCTTGCTCAAATTTCTTCCAGCCTGAATGCTGGGTCTCCAGTGACTTTCTATGGGAGCTGGGGAGAAGGACGGGAGGGGGTTAGACATTGAAGGATAGCGAAGTCTGGCTCACTCAAAATTATAATAATAGAGACTTGAGAATTACTTAGAATTCCCCTCTGAATTCTTCTGAGGAATTTTGCTGTTAGTTATAATATATTACTTCATTTATATATATTATTATGATAGCAAGGTTCTGGAAACTTCCACCCAATAAGGGTTAAATTCCCTATAGAACAGAGGTGAGGAACCTTTTTGGAATCAGGAGCCAAAGACCAAGAGAAAAATCAGTCAACGTTAATCTGTGGTACAGACAGACAACATGAAGTGCTAATTTGTCCACATCAACTGAGTAGTCCTTAAAAAGACTGGGTCTTTTCAGCTTAGAAAAGAGGAGATTAAGTGGGGGATATAATAGAGGTCTATAAATCATGATAGGTAGGAATAAGTGAATAAGGAAAAATTATTTACCTGTTCCCATGACAGAAGAACTAGGGGACATCAAATGCAATTAACAGGTAGCAGGTTTAAAACAAACAAGGACATTTTTCTTCACACAGCACAGAGTCAACCTATTGAAATCCTTGGCAATGGATATTGTGAAGACCAGGATTTTAACTAGGTTCAAAAAGACCTGGTCAATTTCAGGGAGGTTCGTTCCATCAGTACTTATCTGCCAGCACAGAATCATAGAATCACAGAATGCCAGTACTGGACGGGACCTCGAAAGGGCATCAAGTCCAGCCCCCGGCCCTCATGGCATGCCTCAGTACTATCTAGATCAGTGTTTCTGAAAATGTTTCCTTAAATCACTTTGAGAAACACATTAACTGGCCGCCCTGGGTTGATTATTTACGAGCACTACAGCCATGGAACCTCACGGCTCCTATAGACTCTGTTTTCTCCTTTGCAGCCAAGCAGAGACATGGGAAAATACTTTCCATTGAAGACGTACTGCCCAGGGTAACATATTCTTACTGCTCAGGAGAGACAGACTTGAAAGCCTTTGCAGGTTGACATCTCAAAAGTACAAGTGGCAGTCAGTTTGGTATGACACAGTGTCACGCTGAGACAATTCAGTAAACTCCACGAATAATTTAAAGTTTCTTTGATTGGCCAGTCACTGTTTCAGGGAAGATACCATGTCATGAGCTGGTCCACCAGAGAGATCTTTCTAAGATCCACCACCAGGGGAGAAAACTTCAGTCCTTTTATGAGTAAAGAGCTAATGCAGCCTGTCCCGGATCTCTTTGGTTCTCACACCATAGATAATAGGGTTCAGCATGGGGGGAACCAGGAGGTACGTGTTGGAAATGAACATTTCGTAAAGAAGGGGAATATTGCTACCCAAACGGGACACCAGGGAGCTAAATATAGTTGGGATGTAAAAGGCTGATATGACACAGATGTGTGAACCACACGTCTCAAAAGTCTTGAGACGGGCATCCTTAGAGGGAAGGCTGAAGATGGTCCTGAGGATCTGAATATAGGACAGAATGATGAAAAACACATCCAGACCGATCCTGCAGGACAGCACAAAGAGGCCGTAGTAACTACTGATGCGGGTGTCAGCACAGGCTAGTTTCACCACGGCCAAGTTCTCACACTGAGAGCTGCTGATGATATTGGTTCTGCAATATGGCCACTGCCTCGCCAGGAAGGGATAGGGCAGTGCAAGGATGCATCCACGTAACAAAATGACCAGGCCAATCTTCATCACCAGGGAGTTGGTCATGATGGTGGAATGTCTCACAGAATGGCAGATGGCCACATAGCGATCCAAAGCCCTGGCCACGAAGAAGCCAGACTCAATCAGTGAATGAAGAACATTTGGGTGAGGCAGGCATTGAAATCGATCTCTCTAGAATTTTGGGCAGAGTGGACGTACACACCACCAGGTCGGTGATGGCCAGCGTGCAGAGGAAATAGTACATGGGCTCATGGAGACTCGAGTCCTTCTTCACAATAAATAGGATAGCAAAGTTTCCCAAGATGGCTATGATGTATATGGTGCAGAAGGGGATGGAGATCCACACATGGGCTGCCTCCTGGCCAGGAATGCCCAGTGAGATGAAGGTGGAGGGGATGATGAAGGCAGTTGTGTTCGTATCCATTCTGGAGTAGGGAAGAAGCGATGAAACTCTGTAGCAGAATGGCGTCTCTGACTTGAACCAGATGCTCTGTGGTGATTGTGGATGTGCCCGGATTCTAGGGCGATGGTCACCGTATAATTGCCTGGATGGAGACACAATGTGAACATGAGATACCACGTGCACTAATGGAGGCAGTTCTCCTGGGTGAAGGAGATGGTACTTTCTTCACATTCTGACAAATGACACTATCCAGAGACATGAATTATGGACACTAAACCCTAGAATCATAGAATCCTGGGAATGGAAGAGACCGTAGCAATCATCGAGTCCATGCCTGCCTGAAGCAGGAGCAACCCCAACAAAACGATCCCAGCCAGGGCTTTATCAATCCAGGACTTAACAACCTTTAGGGCTGGAGATCCCACCCCTTCCCTAGGAAACCAATCCCAGTACTTCACCACCGGCCTAAGGAAATAGTTTTTCCTAATATCCAACCTAGACCTCCCCCACTGTAACTTGAGACCATTGCTCCTTGCTCCGCCATCCATCACTACTGAGAACAGCCTCTCTCCAGCCTCTTTGGAACCTCCCTGCAGGAAGTTGAAGGCTGCTCTCAAATCCCCCCTCACTCTTCTGCAGACTAAAACAGCCCCAATCCCTCAGCCTCGCCTCGTAGGTCATGTGCTCCATCCCCCTCATCATTTTGGTTGCCCTCCACTGGACCCTCTCCAACGTATCCACATCCTTTTTAGAACAGGGGCCCCAGAACTGAACAGAATACTAAAGATGTGGCCTCACCAGAGCCAAATAAAGAGGAATAATCACTTCTCTAGATCTGCTGGCAATACTCCTCTTAATGCAACCTAATATGCCATTCGCCTTCTTGGCTACAAGAGCGCACCGGAGATGGAGCAGTGGAATGACCAGCAGTGGCTCCACAACTTCCAAATGGGGAAGGAGACATTTCTTGACATAATGCAGCTGCCTTGGGCTACAGGACAACTGCAAAGAGGCACAGTTTGGCCAGTAACACTGGGACAAACACTTCCTCCCCTGTGGCAGGGGCCCCAGAACGGCTAGTGTCTGTGAAAAGCAGAAAAGACCCAGACTTACTGTCTATCCCATCACATCCACAGTGCAATGAGTGACTCAAACAGGTGAGCTACAAAATGTGAATTATAACCTATCCTTTAAATCAGCTTCCTTACCTAATGACTGGAAGACAGCTAACATGATGCCAATATTCAAAAAAGGGCTCTAGAGGTGATCCTGGTAATTACAGACCGGTAAGTCTAGTGTCAGTAACGGGCAAATTAGTTGAAACTATAGTAAAGAATAAAATTGTCAGACACATGGTTGAACATAATTTGCTGGGGGAAAGTCAACATGGTTTCTGTAAAGGGAAATCCTGTTTTACTAATCTGCTAATCTGCTGGAGTTCTTTCAGGGGGTCAGCAAACATGCGGGCAAGGAGGATCCAATGGGTATGGTGTACTTAGATTTCAAGAAAGCCTTTGACAAGGTCCCTCACCATAGGCTCTAAAGTAAACTAAATTGACATGAGAAGAGGGAAGGTCCTTTCATGGATTGATAACTGGTTAAAATACAGGAAACAAAGGGTAGGAATAAATGGTCAGTTTTCCGAGTGGAGAGAGGTAACTAGTGGGGTCCCCCAATGATCTGTCCTGGGACCCATCCTATTCAACTTATTTATAAATGATCTAGAGAAAGGGGTAAACAGTGCATGGGTAAAATTTGCAGATGATGCAAACTGTTCAAGATACAGAAAGCCCGGGGATTAGATCGTGCCGGTTTTCTAAAAATTCCAGGTATCTGAAGGGGGATGGGAGCTGTACGGGGGCTAGGATGTGGCCTGCTAGCGGGGGCCATGAGAGGGGCAGGATGCAGTCTGGTGTGGGAGGGTGGAAGCCGGGGGACAGTGATAGCAGGGGCGGCATGCCAGGAGCAGAAGCTGTGAGGGGGCTGAACTGCGGCGAGGCAGGGGGCAACAGGTGTGGGGTGGGCTGAACTGCCAGGGCGGCCATGAGCTCTGTGGGTGCTGGGCTACCAGAGAGGAGGCCAGGAAGCGTGGCGGGGGCAGGATGCCAGGAGGTACAGGGGTCTTTTTGCCCTTCCCTCAGGTACATGCTGCACGCAGATCTGGCAGGGGTAGGGGGAAGCGTCTGAGAAGCGACCTAGCTTAGAGTGCTTAAAGCGACAGTTTCCTTTTCTTTCTTTTTTTTGCTTTTAACAACTTTTTTCCTGGCTCAGAAATTTGCTGGTTTCTAAAGTTTACCACCGAGTTTAAGTGCTGGATAGCACAGGTTGTACTGTAGCTAAGACCAAAGCAGACTGTGAAGAGCTTCAAAAAGATCTCCCCAAACTAAGCGATTGGGCAACAGACTGGCAAAAGAATTTTAATGTTCATAAATACAAAATAATGCACATTGGAAAAAATAACCGCAACTATACATATAATATGATGGGGCCTAATTTAGCTACAACTACTCAAGAGAGAGATCTTGGAGTCATTGTGGATAGTTCTCTGAAAACATCCTCTCAGTGTGCTGCAGCAGTCAAAAAAGCAAACAGGATGTTAGGAGTCATTAAAAAAGGGCTATAGAATAAGACAGAGAATATCTTATTGCCTCTATATAAAACCATGGTACACCCACATCTTGAATACCAGGTACAGGTGTGGTCTCTTCATCTCATAAAAAGTATATTGGCATTGGAAAAGGTTCACAAAAAGGCAACAAAAATGATTAGGGTTTTAGAATTGCCACCATAGGAGGAGAGATTAATTAGAAGGGAACTTTTCAGATTAGAAAAGAGGAGACTAAGGAAGATATGTTAGAGGTCTATAAAATCATGATTGTTGTGGAAAAAGTGAATAAGGGAATATTATGTACTTATTCCCATAATATAAGAACTAGGGGCCCCCAAAATAAATTAATAAGCAGCAGGCTTAAAACAAACAAAAGGAAGTTTTCCTTCATGCAGCACACAGTCAGCCTGTGGAACTCCTATCTCCTCTCCTTCCCTATGTCCTTGGTGTTTCCATGTATGATGACCACCAGCTCTTCCCCAACAATACACATATGTCTATCTAGATGTTGCAAGAGATCCACAATCTTTGCACCTGGCACAAAAGTCACCAGTGGTTCTCCCGCTCAGCACAAACCCAGCTATTTAGATTTCTGATGTTTGAATCCCCCATGGACCATTTTTTGTTACTATGTGAAGTTCCATCCCCCGCAGAGGTAGCCTCAGTAGGAGAGGATGCCATGACATCAACTCAAAGGAGTGTCCCAGCTGCTCCAATGTGATGTTCTCCTTCCTTGCTTCTTCTGCCTCTCCCAGCTGTTGTTCTCCCAGTTTCACAGCTGATCCCCTGCCCTGCCTCCCAAAACCTGGTTCATGCCAAAGGGCGCCCAGCCCACACCCAGTGCAGTGACCCTCCCTGTAATAGACGCCAGCGGGGAAGTACTGAAAAACTAAAAAAAGGAAATGACACATTGAATTCATTTTACATGGCTTTGTAGCAGAGCGTTAGGGGCCCACACGCAGTACGAAGCACAATCTTGCCTTTCTGCATCACAGCCCTGCCCCCAATCTCTAACTGGGGTTGTACGTGAGTCCTGGCTTCTTTCTCTGCTCCTGCCCAGTGTGTCGGCTCCAGCGCTGCATCCTCCTGGCCCTCAGACCAGGCTCTTGGTCAGACTGCAGCAGCTCCCGTCCCAGCCCTGAAGCAGACGGAATCAAGATGGCGAGGTACAGAGGTGGAGGTGATCCAGTGAGTGATGGGGGTGGGGAAGTGAGGAGAGAGCAGGGTTGGTGTTTTGGGAAAAGAGGGTAGAACAACAGCAGAAGGATTTGGGGGAAGAACTGAATCATAGAACACTAGGACTGGAAGGGACCTCGAGAGTCATCGAGTCCAGTCCCCTGCCCTCATCGCAGGACCAAATACTGTCTAGACCATCCCTGATAGACATTTATATAACCTACTCTGAAATATCTCCAGAGATGGGGATTCCACAACCTCCCTTGGCAATTTATTCCAGTGTTTGACCACCCTGAAGGTGGCAGGGAATTAGGGGCTTCAGTGCTCAAGTTACCAGGAATTTGAAAGTGGGAAACTCCATGAGCAGATGAGTTGAACACAGACCGATTGCTTGGTTTGTCCCACGGACACAGCACAGTAAGGCCAGCCCAGGGTTCAATGTCACTTTCACGTTACAGTCAAATTCAGAGAGCAGGGCCAAGCACCATGTCATCAACCAGCTCTTCTCTGATCTCAGTCTCAGACACAGAGCAACAGCAGAAATTCTTAGGAACCCTTTTGAGTAAAGAGCCGGAGCAACCTGTCCCGGATCTGTTTGGTCCTCGCCCCATAGATGATGGGGTTTAGCATGGGGGGCATCAAGACACAAAAGTTGGAAATGAGAACTTGGAAATGCCGGGGCACATTCTGGCCAAAGCGGTTCGTGAAGGAGATGAAAAGCATGGAAATGTAGAAGGCTAAAATGGCACAGATGTGGGAGCTGCAAGTTCCAAAAGTCTTGAGCCGGGAATCCTTTGTGGGGAGGTGGAAGATGGCCCTGAGGATCTGGGTGTAGGACAAAGAAATAAAAAACGCATCCGGCCCCATCACACAGAACATGACAACGAGGCCGTAGTAACTACTGACACGGATGTCAGCACAAGCCAGGCTCACCACAACTATGTGTAAGCAGTACGGCTCAGGAACGATGTTGGTTCTACAATATGGCCACTGCCTTGCCAGGAGAGGGAATGGCAAGGAAAGTATGGCACCACGCAGCAGCACGGCCAGGCTGATCTTGGCTACAGTGGAGTTTTTCAGGATGGTGGAATGTCTGAGGGGATCACAAATGGCCACGTAGCGATCATAAGCCATGGCCGTGAGTGACCACTGAATGAAGAACATCTGGGTGAGGCAGGCACTGAAATCGATCTCCCTGGAATTAAACCAAAAGACGCTCAGCATTTTGGGCTGGATGGACGTACACACCACCAGGTCGGTGACGGCCAGCATGCAGAGGAAATAGTACATGGGCTCATGGAGGCTCCGCTCCATCTTCACAATGAAAAGGATGGTGATGTTCCCCAACATTACTATGACGTACATGGCACAGAAGGGGATGGAGACCCAGATGTGGGATGCCTCCAAGCCAGGGATGCCCTGCAGGATGAAGATGGAGGGGTTGGTGAAGTTGTTTCTGCTGGAATCTGACATGGAGAAAGGGAGAACGTGTCCAGCTTGGATGCAGAATAGTATCACCTTCAAATCAATATTCCTCTGATGTCTTGTATGTACCCTGGGTCTCAAGTGACGGTTACAGCACAAACGCCTGGATGGAGAGACAAGGTTCATAAGAGACACGACATGCACTGCTGGGGGCTGTTCTCATGGGTGGAGCGTATTGGTCTCTCTCCACACACTGAACAATGGCATTTTGACTATTCAGAGAAGTGAGGTATGAACAACCTACTAACGCCCATTTCACATTTTATGATTGTCCATGTGTCAAGAGTGCCAATATGTTGTGATGCAGGAAACCTGAATAGGCTCCAGTAGGAAACACAAGTGAGGATACTCGTTACACGTCTTTGTTCCGTAGTGCCCAAGCTACAGAGAACCTGTTCTAGTAAGTTCACAATTCAGCCTGTTTCTAAAAATCTCAGAGTGGGGAAATGTGAAACCAAGACACATACCAGGGGCGAACGTCCCAACCAGAACACCCCTTGGGGCAAGTCCTGGGCATCATTGCTGGTAGCTCAATAGAACCGAACCGTGTGCAACACAAGCACTATTCAGGTGCCAAAGAAACAGGGTGGAGAATTATCTGGTCTGGACATTCCCTCAATTTTGGTCACCCAGTCACTTTGAAGGATAGAGCAGATGGAAAGAGGGTTTCCCAGAAGGGCTATGAGAAAGGAGGAAGCTGCCCTACGCAGACAGACGGAAATGTCTGGGAATGTTTAGAGAAGAGTTGAAAGAGCAGGCATATGACAGAGAACCCCGGACTTCAGATAAGACGATTGACTCCCTCAGAGAGCTGATGGGCAGGATCCCCTGGGATGTAACGCGAAGTGGAAAGGAGTCCAGGAGAACTGGCAGGATTGTAAAGAAGCCTTATTGAAGGCTCAGGAACAACCCGTGCCGATGTGCCGTAAGAAAAGTAAATATGGCAGGTGACCAGTTCGGTTTAGCAGTGAAATCCTTGGTGAGCTTAAGCAGAAAAAGGAAGCTTATAAGAAGTGGAAACTTGGACAGATGACTAGGGAGGAGTATACCTATATTGCTTGAGCATGCAGGGGGGTAACTAGGAAGGTAAAGCACTATTGGAATTGCAGCTAGCAAGAGATGTGAAGGGAAACAAGAAAGGTTTCTACAGGCATGTTAGCAATAGGAGGGTGAAACATGTCAATGTAGACGTAGCCAAGCAGTTAGTTCTTAAGGGATAGTTTATGAGAGAGCTAAAGAGCCTCACTTCCACAGTCAGAAAAGTAGAGGACAAGAAACTGCTGCAGTCCCGAAGCACAGGCAGCAATTAAGGAGGGGGAGCAATATGGGAAAAGGGAAAAATCCATAGCAAACCATGCAAATTGGACATGATAGAAATTCTTAAGGGATATCAAGAACATAAGAACGGCCGTACTGGGTCAGACCAAAGGTCCATCTAGCCCAGTATCCTGTCTGCCGACAGTGGCTAGCACCAGGTGCCCCAGAGAGGGTGGACCGAAGACAATGATCAAGCGATTTGTCTCCTGCCATCCCTCTCCAGCCTCTGACAAACAGAGGCCAAGGACACCATTTTATCCCCTGGCTAATAGCCTTTTATGGACCTAACCTCCATGAATTTATCCAGCTTCTCTTTAAACTCTATTATAGTCCTAGCCTTCACAGCCTCCTCTGGCAAGGAGTTCCACAGGTTGACAACACAGCTGTGTGAAGAAGAACTTTCTTTTATTAGTTTTAAACCTGCTACCCATTAATTTCATTTGGTGTCCTCTAGTTCTTCTATTATGGGAACTAATAAATAACTTTTCTTTATCAGCCCTCTCCATACCACTCATGATTTTATAGACCTCTATCATATCCCCCCTCAGTCTCCTCTTTTCTAAACTGAAAAGTCCCAGTCTCTTTAACCTTTTATCAAGGACAGTGATATCCTGGCAGAGCTGAGGATGTCCAAAGTGAGATTATTAAGTATATTAAGAACAAAATAAAAAAGGATCAGCCACTTCCTAGAGGGAGAAAGAAAAGTCACTGATGTTACAGGAAAGCTTGATGTAGTCACAAAATATTTCTGTTCTGCATTCATAAAGAGGCACTTTGAGGCACTCAGGTCACATGAGGTGACGCAATACATTCCTATCATTCAATAAGGCTGTTAAACAGCATCTAACATAGAAACTTGGGGTGGCAAACCCAGGAGTTGTGAACAGAGTGATCAAAACCACACCTTGTTTGCACCCACAAATGCACAATCAGTCAGCAGCAGAGCCAGAATATAGTAAAGCCTGATGTGTGCTAAACAGAAACTATTACACAGAAACAGAACGGCTGTGTCTACAGTGTCATGATTTTGTGCTAAAGCCTGTCTACACTGGCGGGGAGTTGTTGCGCAAGAACACTGATGTTCTAATGTGTGAAATCAGGGCTTCTTGTGCAAGAACTATGATGCTCCCACTCAGGAAGAAGCCCTCTTGCACAACTGTTCTTGTGCAAGAGGCCAGTGTAGACAGGCAACATGAATTTCTTGCACAAGAGAGCCCTATGGCTAAAATGGCCATCGGAGCTTTCTTACCCAAGAGAGTGTCTACACTGGCACAGATGCTTTTGCGCAAAAGCACATGCCAGTGTAGACACCCTCTTGTGCAAATACTTTAACGCAAAAACTCTTGCGTGAAAAGTATTTGCACAAAATCTTGCCAATGTAGATGTAGCCCTTACGTACAGAACTGGCCAGGTTAGGAGACAGTTGAGAACCTGGTCTGGGATTAGTTAGTGCCAGTCACCAGCATGATGTCTGGAAAACTCCTCCAGTAATACGAGGGCACCTCTGGCTGAGAAGGGAACTGTGCAGATGCAAGAGACTTTGATTTCCCTGAGGCGTTTGATGTAAGAGGGAAACCTGACAGACCAAAAATGCACATTCTGCAATAGCAGAAGAGCTCCTGTAAAGTGGACACAATGTACTGACCTCTGGTCACTCCCAGATCCCAGAGAGCTGACGTCCATGGGCCCATCCGCCAATGAGGCTGTTTCCAGCGGGGCCCTGCAGTGATCTCTTGTAGGTCTCGTGCCCTAACATAGCTTTATCATTGGCAGAAGTAAATGGAAAATATCTGGAGATAAAATCTGTGCCTGAGCCGAAGGCCGGCAGAGGGGTCACAAGGAGGAGGCCGGGGCAGGCACTGATGGATCCGGAGCCCTGGCTGAGCGGGCCCGTGCACACACAGGGTTTGATACAGTCACGTGCAGGCTGCAGACAAAGGAAATCTGAGGTGGTTCCACAAGGCCAGGTGCAGAGTCCTGCCCCGAGGCCAAAAGGCGACAGTGTCTGCACAGTGACACACAGCCGGCTTCTCTGCTCCTTGCCCAGTTCTTGCTCCCAGGGGTCTGAATCAGATCTGAGCCATAGCCTGAGAATACTGTCCGGCCTGGTCCATCTACTAGCACCTTTCATCCGACAGGATCCACTTTGCACCTAAAATGCAGCAGCCTGGGGCTGGAGGCCATTTGCAAAGAGGGACAATTTGGCCAATAACAGTGGATTAAAACTCATCCCCCCTTGGGGCAAGGGTACCTGAATGTTTAATGTCTGGGCAGAGTAGAAAGGACCCAGACTTACCCTCTCTCCCACCACTCCCACAGTGCACTGGGTTAATGGAGCAGTTGTGCTCCTCAGCTACTGCTGGTACCTGTGAGTGCTGAGAGGGACGTGTCTTCCCTGGGAACCCCCCTCAGGCAGCCGCGTCCCGCACCTCTCTCAGCCCAGCGTCTGTAGCAGCCTCCCACGCCGAGAGCCGGCACAGGGCCATGCTTGGTTATATCACAGCTCTGGGCTGTCCCAGTGGGGTTGGCTCAGCCTCTGGGGAGAAGCGGCATCTGGATGCAAACAGGCTGGGGAGCAAACACTTTCTAGCCAGTGACTCTCCAGGGACCCTTCCATGTCTGGGCTTCTGGGCTCTTTATCCAACTCTAGGAGTAAACAGCAATTAAGGGGCCTTCTCAAGAGCGGAGGAGAACTCCTGGGCTCTGGGCTGAGTCAGAGGAATTGGCTGCCCTGTGCACTTGTGTGCATTGTAAAAGTACTGCTGACTACTAAGAATACCAGGGATAATTCCTAGGTCTCCATAGGCCCTTGTGCCTTGTCAATGTGCAGGCGGGACAGGTAGAGAGTGAAGGCACAGATCTGGAGACAGATAACTGTGAGGGGTCAAAACCACTTTCTGGAGGGCCCCCTATTAACTATGAATAGAAAAGCATTTACCACGTTCAATGTGCCATGCCCACTGCTTTATACGATCCAGGGCAGTGTTCATTAAACCAACCCCCAGAATCAATCCCAGAACCATCTCCATGCTTACCAGGGAGAGCAGGCAAAGTCATTCCCAGGACCTTCTGGAGACGGGGCAGATTACCTGGGTTTTCTATTCCCCTGCTCATGTAACACCAGGTCAGCCTGAGGGATCTGCCCATTCTCAGCAGGCTTTGGCTTTGCCCCATGGCTTCCACTCTCCAAGGAACAGGCAGCTCTGGGCCTGCCATGAACGCTCGCTGAACGACAGGACCTGACCCCTGGGTGTGACTCTCTCGGCACAGTGTAACCCAGCACTTCGGGACTGTTGAGTGACAACAACATGGGGATTTGATTCCAATTTTTTCCCGTATTTTATTGCATCATCGGCATATATGGGTACAGTGGAACCTGATGAGATCCTATGGGACTTGTGAGCATTGATCTGTTTTGGGCTGTGTTGCTAGTTATACTGAGAGAAACTTCACCCGCTGTGTTGGCCTGTCATGAACCAGATGAGCCAGGCATCCAAACTGCTCACCTCTTCCTTAGAAACATCTTCTTGACATATCTATGGGATGGCCCTTACGTTACCCACCTGAACAAAGCCAGCCCTTTGGATGCTGCTTGACCTGGAACTGGCAGACTCCCACACCCCCTTTCTAGAGGAAGGGCAAGTTGTCTTCTCTTCTCCCACCTTACCACCGCCGCTGAGTCCTACTTCCTCCCAGTGTGACCTTCCCCCAAGGAATCACTCCCTGATGCTGGTGCACCTCAGTTCCGAGAATGTAACCCCACAGCCTTCGCCCCGGGGTTCACAAGTTGGCAGGTTGTCCCAGATGTAGGCGCTATAAGTACTTGAATCCATTGGTGTTTCCTGATACCCATCAGTTTCCACAGAATCATAGACCCATCCAAAGTTAAAGTTAGATGCGAGCTCAAAGGATCATTCAGGCCAATCCCCTGCTCAAAGCAGAACCCAATAACCCCTGTCATGAGACAGAATTTTTTATTGGCTAAGATTTTGAAAGTGGAAGGAGTTTGGGTGAGAGGGATCATGAAATCTACAGGCCATGATTGTAAGGAATGGTGGAAGGGAGAACAGCAAAACAGAGACAATGGATGTCAGGACGCAGATTTTAGTAAACTCGGAGAGCTGGTAGGTGCGGCCCAAGGGAAGCAAGACTTTGGCTATGTCTACACTACACTGTTCTTCTGGAAAAAGCTACTCAAATTGCAAATTGCAATATACATTTTCCGCTTCTTTTTTTGGAAGAGATTTTCTGACATTTGGCCCATCTACACTAGGCTGTACATAAGGGGAAAACACTTTTTAAGATCATCTCCTCTTCCTCTTAAAACAAGGTTTACAGGCTGCTGAAAAAGCTCCTCTGTTCCTCCAAAATTTTTTTGGAAGATCAGGCACATTCCCTGGACAATCATGGTTGATTGCTAGTCCCCAACTGGAGACACCCGGGGCATGGGCACTGTCGTCAGGGGGCTGGGAGGGAAACTCCTTTCTTCTGGTGCAGTGCAGTGTGAGGTTTAGCCAAACGGTGCCAGCAACATTGCCTGCTTGGGCGAGTCCATAGCCGTTCTGAACCCGCAGCGACGGGGCAGGAGCCATGTGTGTTGTGTTATTCCCAGTTTGTGTATTTTCTGGAAGGCGGGTTTCATGTAAATCTGTGCCCTGATTACTTATCTGACCAGTTACACAGTGGGCTGGCTGGCTGGGATCCGCAGCAGGAAAGGGGCTGCCTGGACTCCAACTGAGGATCCAGCACAAGTGGAGAGATGGGTCAGGCTCAGCATATGGTGTAGATTTGGGGATCAGAGACACTCCCTGAGACATTAGTGAATTACATCTAAGCTTGTGGGATCCCCCAGTGTGTTCTGAGTGTGTCCAGTGTAGACTGAACTGTTCCCTTCTTCTCTTTGGTTTTATGTTTGTTGTAACTGTGAAGACGATGTCGGTGGGTTATAAAATGTCTCTGTTATGCTCTAAAACAGATTACTTGTTTCTTCATCATAAGATTTTTAAAGTGATTTCATTAAATTCATTCCTGTCCTTCCTTTCGGGACTTGCATATGGGGGAGGCTGACCCCTTGCTCAAATTTCTTCCAGCCTGAACGCTGGGTCTCCAGTGACTTTCTATGGGAGCTGGGGAGAAGGACGGGAGGGGGTTACACATTGAAGGACAGTGAAGTCTGGCCCACTCAAAGTTATAAAAATAGAGACTTGAGAATTACTCAGACTTCCCCTCTGAATTCTTCTGAGGAATTTTGTTGCTAGTTATAACATATTACTTCATTTATAAATATTACTATGATACCAAGATTCTGGAAACTTCTACCCAATTAGGGTTAAATTCCTTATAGAACAGGGATGAAGAACCTTTTTGGAGTCAGGAGCCAATGACCTAGAGAAAAATCAGTCAACGTTCATCTGTGGTACAGACAGACAACATGAAGTGCTAATTTGTCCAGATCAACTGAGTATTCCTTAAAAAGACTGGGTCTTTTCAGCTTAGAAAAGAGGAGATTAAGTGGGGGATATGATAGAAGTCTGTAAAATTATGATGGGTAGGAGTAAGTGAATAATGAAAAATTATTTACCTGTTTCCATGACAGAAGAACTAGGAGACATCAAATGAAATTAACAGGTAGCAGGTTTAAAACAAACAAAAGGACATTTTCCTTTACAAAGAATAGAGTCACACACAGACTCCTTGGCAATGCATATTGTGAAGACCAGGATTTTAACAGGGTTCAAAAAGAACTGGCCAATTTCATGAACATAAGAGCATAAGAATGGCCGTACTGGATCAGACCAAAGGTCCACCTAGCCCAGTATCCTGTCTGCCAACAGTGGCCAACACCAAGAGCCCCAGAGAGGGTGGACTGAAGACAATGATCAAGCAATTTGTCTCCTGCCATCCCTCTCCAGCCTCTGACAGACAGAGGCCAGGGACACCGATTCTATCCCCTGGCTAATAGCCTTTTATGGACCCAACTTCCATGAAATTATCTAGCTTCTCTATATACTCTGATATAGTCCTTGCCTTCACAGCCTCCTCTGGCAAGGAGTTCCACAGGCTGAATACACGCTGAGTGAAGAAGAACTTTCTTTTATTAGTTTTAAACCTGCTGGAGGTTAGTTCCATCAGTACTTATCTGCCAGCACAGAATCATAGAATTACAGAATGCCAGAACTGGAAGGGATCTCGAGAGGTCATCCAGTCCAGACCCCGGCCCTCAAGGCAGGCCCCAGTACTATCTAGATCAGTGTTTCTGAAAGTGTTGCCAGAAATCACACCGAGAAACACATTAACTGGCCGCCCTGGGTTAATTATTTATGGGCATCACAGCAATGGAACCACACTGCTCCTATAGACTCTGTTTTCTCCTTTGCAGCCAAGGAGAAACATGGGAAAATACTTTCATTGAAGATGCACTGCCCAGGGTTACATATTCTTACTGCTCAGGTGAGACAGACTGGAAGGCCTTTGCAGGTTGACATCTCCAAACTACAAGTGGCAGTCAGTTTGGTGTGACACAGAGCCCCAGCTGTACCTGAGTTCCAGGTGGCATCTTGACAAGACCCATCATAGATATGAGCCAAGTGGGGAAGGAGGAGCTCAAGGGACTAAAAGGACAAGACATAGAAGTGGCTCAGGGCTCAAGGGGAGACATGGAACAGGGCCCTGAGGAAAAAGGCGGGACAAGGGCAGGGTTTTGGGAGTCCAGTTACAACGAGGAAGTTGTCAACCCTATGAGTTGTGCACAGATGGATTCCCCAGTGTGTCACGCTGAGACAATTCAGTAAATTCCACACATAATTTAAAGTTTCTTTGACTGACCAGTTACTGTTTGAGGGAAGGTACCATGTCATGAGCTAGCCCTCCAGGGAGCTCTTTCTAAGATCCCACATTTTGGGAGAAAACTTTAGTCCCTTTATCAGTAAAGAGCCAACGCAGCCTGTTCCAGATCTGTTTGGTTCTCACACCATAGATAATGGGGTTCAGCATGGGGGGAACCAGGAGGTACGTGTTGGAAATGAACATTTCATAAAGAAGGGGAATATTGCTACCCAAACGGGATACCAGGGAGCTAAATATAGTTGGGATGTAAAAGGCTGATATGACACAGATGTGTGAACCACACGTCGCGAAAGTCTTGAGCCGGGCATCCTTAGAGGGAAGGCTGAAGATGGTCCTGAGGATCTGGATATAGGACAGAATGATGAAAAACACGTCCAGACCGATCCTACAGGACAGCACAAAGAGGCCTTAGTAACTACTGATGCGGGTGTCAGCACAGGCCAGTTTCACCACGGCCAAGTTCTCACACTGAGAGCTGCCGATGATGTTGGTTTTGCAATATGGCCACTGCCTTGCCAGGAAGGGATAGGGCAGTGCAAGGATGCATCCACGTAACAGAATGACCAGACCAATCTTCATCACCAGGGAGTTTGTCAGGATGGAGGAATGTCTCAAGGGATGGCAGATGGCCACGTAGCGATCAAAAGCCATGGCCACGAAGATCCCAGATTCAATCGCTGTGAAGCCGTGAATGAAGAACATCTGAGTAAGGCAGGCACTGAAATCAATCTCCCTGGAATTGAACCAGAACATTGCCAGTATTTTGGGCAGGGTGGAGGTGGACAGCACCAAGTCGCTGATGGCCAGCATACAGAGGAAATAGTACATGGGCTCATGGAGACTGGACTCCCTCTTCACAATAAATAGGATGGCAACATTTCCCAACATGACTATAGCGTACATAATGCAGAAGGGGACGGAGATCCACACATGGGCTACCTCCAGGCCAGGAATACCCAGTAAGATGAAGGTGGAGGGGTTGGTGAAAGCAGTTGTATTTGAGTCTGTCATGGAGTAGGGAAGAAGCGATTCAATTCTGAAGCAGAATGCTCTCTCTTACTTGAACCAGATGCTCTGCAGTGTTTGTGGATGGGCTGGATCTAGGGTGATTGTCACAGTGGAATTGCCTGGTTGGAGACACAATGTGAATATGAGACACCACATGCACTGATGGAGGCAGTTCTCCTGGGTGAAGGAGATGGCACTTTCTTCACACTGAAAAATGACACTATCCAGAGACATGAACTATGAACAACAGACCCTAGAATCAGAGAATCCTAGATTAGGAAGAGACCTCAGGAGTCATCAAGTCCAGCCCCCTGCCCAAGGCAGGACCAACCCCAACTCAATCAACCCAGCCAGGGCTTTGTCAAGACAGGACTTAAAAACCTCTAGGGATGGAGATTCCACCCCCTCCCTAGGGAACCCAGCCCAGTGCTTCCCCACCCTCCTAGGGAAATAGTTTTTTCTTAATCTCCCGCCTAGACCTCCCATTTTGCAACTTGAGTCCATTGCTCCTCGTTCTGCCATCTGTCACCACTGAGAACAGCCTCTCTCCATACTCCTTGGAACCCCTCTTCTGGGAGTTGAAGGCTGCTAACAACCTCTCCCTCCCCACCACAACCACTCTTCTCTTCTGCAGACTAAACAAACCCAAGTCTCTCAGTCTTTCCTTATAGGTCTTGCATTCCAGCCCCCTAATCATTTTGGTCACCCTCCATTGGACCGTCTCCAATGTGTCCACATCCTTTCTATAGTGGGGGGAAGGGGAGTGGGCCCAGAACGAGACAAAATGATGAGGAGGATGGAGCACATGAGGAAAGGCTGAGGGATTTGTGTTTGTTTAGTCTGCAGAAGAGGAGACTGAGGGAAGATTTGAGAGCAGCCTTTAACTTCCTGAAAGGAAGTTCCAAAGAGATTGGAGAGAGGCTGATCACAGTAATGACAGATGGTAGAACGAGGAGCAATGGTCTCAAGATTCAGTGAGGGGGGTCTAGGTTTGATATTAGGAAAAACTATTTCACAAGGAGAGTGGGGAAGCACTGGAATGGGTTCCCTAGGGAGGTTGTGGAATCTCCATCCCTAGAGGTTTTCAAGTGTTGGCTTGACAAAGCCCTGGCTGTGTTGATTTAGTTGGGATTGATCTTGTTTTGAGTCGGGGGCTGGACTTGATGACCTCCTGAGGTCTCTTTCAGCTCTATGATTCAATGATCAGCAAAACCGTTTGGGAGGAAAAGGTAGGCAAAAATATTGGAATGAAAATTGGGATTTTTTGAACTATTGTTTTATTAGTTAACTAACATTTTTGAGTCCATGATGAACAATGTGCACATGTTGTCTAACAACCCTTTTCAGTGGCTAATCAAGGCAGCACTTAGGGGAGAAACGGCACTGTATAATACATTGGAGAAAAGAAAAGTAGATAAAAAGCAATACAAACTGGAAATTTTTGAAAAATGGTGAGGGATGTTATAGATATCAGGTAAAACACTTAGTAGGATTAAGGATGAGAAAAAGAGGATATTAAGAATACCTGGGGGCGGGGGAAAGGATACCTTGGAAAATATTTTGACTATTTTCAAAGGGTGAAAGGAAAATTGCTCCCATTGGAGAAAAAATCCACATGTCCTAGAAATGGTTTTGTTCAGTATTTGGAAAGAAACATTTATGAAGAGCTCAAAAAGCATCTGCAGTAGAACGTTAGAGGTATGAACACCAGAGATATGAACTGACCGATCAGCCACACATCTCCTTCAGAGCCAGAACTGGGCAGTCAGGCAGCAATCAGCAGAGACCTCAGCCCTCCTGCCACCTCAGAAAGGAGGCCAATTGAGGACCGGTTCCATTAAACGTAAATTATTTTAAAAATTAAGGGAAAGTTCAAAATAAAAATGGTTGACAAGTTTAAGAAAGACTGGAAAGGCTGGTTTGGGATGTTTATAACATCAGTAATATTGTTAATGTTGTTCAGCCCTATGGTTTACGTAAAACTGGTCATATCAAATAAACAGCTTCATCTTTTTACAGGAGTACAGCTTTGGTTGATCAAGAGAACAGCAGAGCTGTAATAAACCTGCATTTCTCTGAGACATTTGCTTTAGTAGGGGAAGCAGATGAAAAATGGGCAAAACCCTGGTTTATCGACAGATTTCAAGTAGGGTTTCATAGGGATAATGTGTAGGTCTGATGTTTTAATCGATGTTCTGGAAACAAACAGAAAACCAGGGCTGATAACATTCTCAGAATGTTAGTGTTCAAATTGCAGAGAGCTTACAGTGAGGAGGCCAGGTATATGGGATGCATAGGTAGGAGCATTGTCAGCAGATTTAGTGAGGAAAGGACGTGGATGCATTGGAGAGGGTCTTGCAGATGGTAACCAAAATGATGAGGGGGCTGGAGCACATGACCTACGAGGAGAGGCTGAGGGATTTGTTTTTCGTTAGTGCACAGAGGAGAAGAGTGAGGGGGGATTTGAGAGCAGCCTTCAACTAGCTAATGGGGGTTCCAAAGAAGATGGAGAGAAGCTGTTCTCAGTGGTGGCCGATGACAGAACGAGGAGCAATGGGCTCAAGTTGCAGTGGGGGAGGTCTAGGTTGGATAGTAGGAAAAAAAACCAATTTCCTTAGGAGTGTGGAGAAGCACATCTGGAATACTGCATCCGATTCTGGGGGGCCCCAATTAGAGAAAGGATGTAGCTCCATAGGAGAAAGGGAGCAGAGGGCAACAAAAGTGATGAGGGGCCTGGACCACATGGCCTGTGAGGAGAGGCAGAGGGATGTGGGCTTATTTAATCTGCAGAAGAGAAGAGCGAGGGGGGAGTTGAGAGCAGCCTTCAACTTCTTGAAGGGGGGTTCCAAAGAGGATGGAGAGAGGCTGTTCTCAGTAGTGACAGAGGGCAAAACAAGGAGCAATGGGCTCATGTTGTAGTGGGTGATGTCCAGCAAAGGCACCGGGCTATTTACCAGCTTTGCAGAGCACAAAGGATCCCAGACTTACCCCCTCTCCTGCGGTGCCCTGGGTTTGTCGAGCTGGTGAGCTCCTCAGCCTGAATTGAGTACCTGCAAATAGTGAGATTGTCGTTCCTGGGAGCCGCCCACAGGCAACTGTGTCCCACGCCTCTCTCAGACCAGCACCGGCAGCAACGTCCCATGCCGAGACCTGGCACAGGGCTGTACAGCATTAATAATATAGCTCTGGGCCATCCCAGTGGGATCACTCAGCCCCTAGTGGTACGTGAGCATCTTGATGGAAAAAGACTGCAGACCAACCTGTCTGGGCTTCGGGGCTAGTTTTCCTGCTTTATGAGTAAACAGCAATTAGGGGACCTTCCCAAGAGGAGAGGAGAACTTGTTGGCTCTGGGCTGAGTCACAGAGGAATCGACTGCTCTGAGATTTTTTGTGCACTTAGAAATTATAGTTGATTAATAAGAAAACTATGGAGAATGTTTTAAATTAATGGAGATTGCCTATCTCCTCGAACCGGAAGGGACTTTGAAAAGTCATTGAGTCCAGTCCCCTGTTTTCACAGCAGGACCAAGTTCCATCCCTGACAAATTTTTGCCTCAAATCTCTAAATGGCCTCTGCAAGGATTGAACTCACAATTAGCAGGCCAATACTGAAACCACTGAGCTATCCCTCCCCCCATGTCTATGGCTGGCACCTAGGGGTCAAAGATGACAAGTTCTCCTCAATAACTTCCATCACATTCTGAAGCACCTTTCTCTGAATGGTACTGACAAGACCTTGCAAAGAAAAGGGAATGTGAACCGAAACACATATTGCAGCTAAGCAGGGAGACATGAATTTACCAGGCAGATCAAGGTGCAGGATGAGAGAGAGACAACCAGGGGACCTGACTTCTCTGCAGTACCCACAGTCCTTCCATGGCAGGAGCTAGTCATTGGGTGGGAGGCAGAGGAGAGGCTGGAAGAGGGAAGCTGAGCAGTCACCATCCTCTCCAGGGGAATCTGAGTGTTTTAGAACCAGCTGAAGGGCGTGAGCTCCCTGTTTATAGGACGTGTGAACTCTGAGACTCCACTTCTGCTCCCACCAGCCTAGTCCACACTAAAGAGGAAAGTCAACCTAAGCTGTTACACACCAGCTACCTGTGCTGTGTTGTTCACAGGCCTGCTTCAAATGTTAGGACTGAATAGGTGTTCTTAGTGAAATACCATGGACTGCCTCCGTTTACTCTACACACCTGAAATGCAGCTGCCTTGGCTTCAGGCCATCCACAAAGAGGAGCACTTTGGCCAATAACGCTGGGATAAACTCTTCCTCCCCCATGGCAAGGGCCCCAGAACGTTAGTGTCTGTGCAAAGCAGAAAAGACCAGACTTACTCTCTAGCCCATCTCTCCCACAGTGAAATGAGTTACTCACACAAGCGAGCTACAAAATGTGGTTTGTAACGTATCCTTTAAATTAGCGTCCATATCTAATGACTGGAAGACAGTTAACGTGATGCCAATATTTAAAAAGGGCTCTAGAGGTGATCCTGGAAATTACAGACTGGTAAGTCTAACGCTAGTACTGGGTAAATTAGATGAAACAATAGTAAAAAATAAAATTGTCAGACACATGGATGAACATAATTTGTAGGGAGAAAGCAACATGGTTTCTGCAAAAGGAAAGCATGCCTTACTAATGTATTTGAGTTCTTTATGGGGATCCACAAACGTGGACAAAGGGGACCCAATGGATATTGTGCACTCAGATTTCCAGAAAGCCTTTGACAAGGTCCCTCACCAAAGGCGCTTAAGTAAAGAAAAGTAAATTGTCATGATAAGAGGGAAGATCCTTTCATGGATTGATAATGAGTTAAAGGACAGGAAACAAAGGGTAGAAATAAATGGTCAGTTTTCAGAGTGGAGAGAAGTAACTAGTGGTATCCCCCAAGGGTCAGTCCAGGGACCCATGGCAAAATTTGCAGGATACAGTAAACCCGGGGATTAGATTGTGCCTGTTTTCTAAAAATTCTATGTATCTGAAGGGAGGGACAGGAGCTGTGCAGGGGCAGGGTTATGGCCTGTGGGGGGCAGGGGCTGAGCCACGAGAGGGGCAGGATGCAGCTTGGTGTGGGAGGGTGGAAGTCAGGAGGCAGCAATGACAGGGGTGGCCTGCCAGGGGGGAACCTGTGAGGGGGCTGACCTATGGGATGGGCTGGGCTGCCAGGGTGGCCATGAGCCATGGGGGTGCTGGGCTTCCGAGAGCCACGGTGGGATCTTGTCTTGCCAGGTAGGATGCCAGGAGGCATGCGTGTGTGGGGGGGGGGGGGGGCTGCTAAGAGCAACAGGGGGCCTTTTTCTCCCTCCCTCAGGTATTTGCTGCACACACATCTGGCAGGGGCAGGTGGATCATCTGAGAAGCAGCCCGGCTTAAAGTTCCAGTTTCCTTTTTTTTTTTTTTTGCTTTTGCTTTTAACAGCTTTTTTCCTGGCTCAGAAATTTGCTGGTTTCTAAAGCTTTCCAGCTAGTTAAGTGCTGGACAGCACAGGTTATACTGTAGTTTAAGACCAAAGCAAACTGTCAAGCACTTCAAAAAGATCTCACCAAACGCACTGATTGGGCAACAACATGGCAAATGAATTTTAATGTTCATAAATACAAAGTAATGCACATTGGAAAAAGTAACCGCAATTATACATACAGTAGGATGGGGCCTAATTTAGCTACAACTACTCAAGAGAGAGATCTTGGAGTCATTGTGGGTAGTTCTCGGAAAACATCCGCTCAGGGTCAGCAGCAGCCAAAAAGGCAAATAGAATATTAGGAGCCGTTAAAAAGGGGATAGAAATAAGACAGAGAATATCTTATTGCCTCTATATAAATCCATGGTGCTCCCACATCATGAACACTGTGTACAGATGTGGTCTCTTCATCTCATGAAAGGTATATTGGCATTGGAAAAACGGCAACAAAAAAGATATACGGGTTTGGAATGGCAGCCATAGGAGGAGAGATTAATTAGAAGGGAACTTTGCAGCTTAGAAAAGAGGAGACTAAGGAGGGATATGACGGAGGTCTATAAAATCATGACTGGTGTGCAAAAAGTGAATATGGGTATATTATGTACTCATTCCCATAATATAACATCTAGGGGTCCCTAAAAAAATGAATAGGCAGCAGGTTTAAAACAAACACAAGGAAGTTTTTCCTTCATGCAGCACATAGTCAGCCTGTGGAACTCCTATCTCCTCTCCTTCCCTATGTCCTTGGTGTTTCTATGTATCATGACCACCAGCTCTTCCCCAGAAATACACACGTTTATCTAGATGTTGCAAGAGATCCACAATCTTTGCACCTGACACACAAATCACCAGTAGTTCTCCCGCTCAGCACAAACCCAACTATTTAGAAGTCTCATGATCAAATCTTCCACTGCCTGTTTTTTCTTATGATGTAGGGTTCCATCCCCCACAGAGGTAGCCTCAGGATGAGAGGGTTCCATGACACCAGCTCGAAGGAGTGTCCCAGCTGCTCCAATGTGACGTTCTCCTCCCTTGCTTCTTCTGCTTTTCCCAGCCATTGTCCTCCCAGCTTCACAGCTGATCCCCTGCCCTGCCTCCAAAAATCTGACTCATGCCAAAGGGGTCCCAGCTCACGCCCAGTGCAGGGACCCTCCCTGGAATGGATGCCGGCTGGGAGGTATTGAAAAACTAAAAAAAGGAAATGACACACTGAACTCATTTTTCATGGCTTTGCAGCAGAGCATGTCCTGGCTTCTCTCTCTGCTCCTCTCTTTTGATCTGAGGAAGTGGGTCTGGCCCACCAAAGCTCATCATCTAATAAACCATCTTGTTAGTTTTTAAAGTGCTACATAGTCCTGTATTTTGTTTCTTCTCCTCCCCAGTGTGTCAGCTCCAGCACTGTGTCTTCCCTGCCCTCGGCCAGGCTCCTGGTCAGACTTCAGCAGCTCCTGTCCCAGCCCTGGAGCAGACGGAATCAGGATGGAGGGGTACAGAGATGGAGGTGATCCAGAGAGTGATGGGGGTGAGGAAGTGAGGAGAGGGTTGGTGTTTTGGGAAATGGGGGTAGAACAACAGCAGAAGGATTTGGGGGAAGAGGTGAAGGGAATCTTAAGGGAATAAATGGGGGAGGGAAAGCGGCCTCAGTGCTCAGGTTACCAGGAATTTGAAAGTGGGAAACCCCATGAGCAGATGAGTTGAACACAGACCGATTGCTCGGTTTGTCCCACAGACACAGCATGGTAAGGCCAGCCCAGGGTTCAATGTTACTTTTCCATTATAGTCAAATTCAGAGAGGAGGTCCCAGCACAACGTCACCAATCAGCTCTTCTCTGATCTCAGTCTCAGATGCAAAGCAACAGGAGAAATCCCTAGATACCCTTTTGAGTAAAGAGCCGGAGCAGCCTGTCCCGGATCTGTTTGGTCCTCGCCCCATAGATGATGGGGTTTAGCATGGGGGACATGAAGACAAATAAGTTGGAAATGAGAACGTAGAAATGCCGGGGCACATTCTGGCCAAAGCGGTTTATTAAGGTGATGAAAACAACAGGGATGTAGAAGGCTGAGATGGCGCTGATGTGGGAGCCACAGGTCCCAAAAGTCTTGAGTCGGGCATCTTTTGTGGGGAGTCTCAAGATGGTCCTGAGGATCTGGGTGTAGGACGCAGCTATGAAAATCGCATCTGGACCCATCACACAGAGTACGACAAGGAGGCCGTAGTAACTACTGACACGGATGTCAGCACAAGCCAGGCTCACCACAACTATGTGTGAGCAGTACGGCTCAGGAACAATGTTGGTTCTACAATATGGCCACTGATTTGCCAGGATGGGATAGGGCAAGGAAATTATGACCGCACGCAGCAGCACGGCCAGGCCGATCTTGGCTACAGTGGAGATTTTCAGGATGGTGGAATGTCTCAGGGGATCACAGATGGCCACGTAGCGATCAAACGCCATGACCGTGAGTGTCCCAGACTCCATCAGTAAAGACCACTGAATGAAGTACAGCTGGGTGAGACAGGCACTGAAATCGATCTCCCTGGAATTAAACCAAAAGATGCTCAGCATTTTGGGCTGGATGGACGTACACACCACCAGGTCGGTGACAGCCAGCATGCAGAGGAAATAGTACATGGGCTCATGGAGACTCAGCTCCATCTTCACAATGAATAGGATGGTAAAGTTCCCCAACATTACTGTGGCGTATATGGCACAGAAGGGGATGGAGATCCAGACATGTGCTGCCTCCAGGCCAGGAATTCCCTGCAGGATGAAGATGGAGGGGTTGGTGAAGTTGTTTCTGGTGGAACCTGACATGGAGAAAGAGAGAAAATGTCCAACTCGGATGCAGAATAGTGTCACATGAATCTTCCTCGGATGTCTTGTATGTACCCAGGGTCTCAGGTGATGGTCACAGCACAAATGCCTGGATGGAGAGACAATGTTCGTATGAGACACGACATGCACTGCTGGGGGCATGTGAGACATGAATAATCTACTAATACCTATTCCACATTTAAGATTCTCCATGTGTTAAGAGAGCCTGCATGTTGTGATGCAGGAAACTTGAACAGGCTCCAGAAGGAAACAAGTGCGGATACTCATTATACATCTTTGTTACTTAATGCCCAAGCTACAGAGTCCATGCTGTGGTAAGTTCACAGGTCACCCATTTTCTAAAAATCTCAGAGCGAGGAAATGCAAAACCAAGATACATAGAAGGGGTGATCGTCCCAACCAGAACACCCCTCAGGGAAAGTCCTGGGCATCATTGCTGGCAGCTCAATAGAACCAAGCCGTGTGCAACACAAACAGTATTCAGGTGCCAAAGGAACGGGGTGGAGAATTATCTGGTCTGGACATTCCCTCAGTTTTGGTCACTCTGAAGGCCAGAGCAGATGGAAAGAGGATTTCCCAGAAGGGCTATGAGAATGGCGGAAGCTGCCCTACGCAGACAGACGGAAATGTCTGGGAACGTTTAGAGAAGAGTCAAAAGAGCAGGCATATGACAGAGAACCCTTGACTTCCGAAAAGCCGACTGACTCCCTCAGAGAACTGATGGGCAGCATCCCCTGGGATGCTAATATGAAGGAGAAAGGAGTTCAGGAGAGCTGGCAGTATTGTAAAGAAGCCTTATTGAACGCTCAAGAACAACCCGTGCCGATGCGCAGTAAGAAAAGCAAATATGGCAGGCGACCAGTTTGGCTTAGCAGTAAAATCCTTGGCAAGCTTTTGCCTTCCTGATTACTTTCCTGCATGCTCAAGCAATATCTTTATACTCCTCCCTGGTCATCTGTACAAGTTTCCACTTCTTCGTCGGCTTCCTTGTTGTGTTTCAGCTCCGCAAGGATTTCCCTGGTAAGCCAAGCTGGTCACCTGCCACATTTGCAATTCTGGCCGTGCTCCTGTCTTGGACTCCATTCCCCTTCATGTTAACACCCCAGCGGATCCTATCTCAAACCTGCACCATCCTTTGTGGGAGAGGAATCGGAGGAACTGTCCTGGATTGAAGCGTCATTAGAGGAGGTTTTGGAAGAAATAGAAAAACTTAACAGAAAAACTTAACAGTAACAAATCTGCAGGACCAGATGGCATTCATCCAAGGGTTCTAAAAGAACTCAAATGGGAAATTGCAAAACTCTTAACTATGGTTTGTAATCTATCCTTTATATCGACTTCCGTACCTACCGACTGGAAGACAATTAATGTGACACCAATATTTAAAAAGGGCTCTAGAGGTGATCCACTGTCGGCAGACAGGCTACTGGGCTAGATGGACCTTTGGTCTGACCCAGTATGGCCGTTCTTATGTTCTTATGTACAACTGGAGTGGCTGCTAGTAAGGAGTGTGAAGGATAACAAGAAAGGTTTCTACAGGTATGTTAGCAAAAATAGGGTGATCCGGAGGGGCGGGCCCTATTGGATGAAGGAGGTAACCTAGTAACAGATGATGTGGGAAAAGCTGAAGTACTCAATGCTTTCTTTGCCTCTGCCTTCTTCAAAACAGGCCCAACAAACAACAAAACAGAACACCACTGCAGCCCGAACTGAAACCCCTCCAGGGCATTGTCACAAAACTACAACTTAGCCTGGAAAATAACCCCTCACTCTCACAAGCCTTGGGGGACAGGCCAGTCCTCACCCAGAGACAACCCCTAGAACTGAAACAAATTCTTTCCAGCAATCACACAGCACACCCACATGACACTCACCCAGAAACATGCCCCTGCCATCAACCTTGCTGCCAACTCTGTCCACTGACAGGATTTTTTTCCGGATTTTTCCTTCTGTTTCCCACCTCCTCGTCCTCTCTTTGTCTGCTATTTATTGGAGCCCTTTGCTCCATTCCTCTGAAAAAGTGGGTTGTGCCCACGAAAGCTCACGATCCCATCCACATGTTTTGTTAGAAATGTCCTGAGGCACCAAACGGACTTTTTTTACAGGTCTTTTCAGTTACAGACTAACACGGCTGCCGCTCTGAGCCTTTTCGTTCCCAACCAGTAACATCTAAATACACTTAGGCTGGGTCTAGACTGGCCAGTTTTTCCGGAAAATCAGCCGCTTTTCCGGAAAAACTTGCCAGCTGTCTACACTGGCCGCTTGAATTTCCGCAAACGTACTGACGATCTCATGTAAAATTGTCAGTGTTCTTGCGGAAATACTATGCTGCTCCCGTTAGGGCAAAAGTCCTTTTGCGCAAAAGGGCCAGTGTAGACAGCTCAGATTTGTTTTCCGCAAAAAAGCCCCGATTGAAAAAATTGCGATCGGGGCTTTTTTGCGGAAAAGCGCGTCTAGATTGGCCACGGATGCTTTTCCGCAAAAAGTGCTTTTCCGTGCCAATCTAGACGCTCTGTTCCGAAAATGCTTTTAACGGAAAACTTTTCCGTTAAAAGCACTTGCGGAAAATCATGCCAGTCTAGACACAGCCTTAGTGCTTCAAACGGCTTCCACCCCAAAGCAGAGGAAAACTGTCACCAATAGTGATTGGGAGCAGACTTTTAGACAGTAAAATGGGAACACAAGCAATTAGTTCTCAGGGAAGAGTTTGTAACAGCCCCAGAGCCCTGAGATGCCAGAGGAGGAGGTGACAGTGTCTGGGCAATGACACACAGACGGCTTCTCTGGCTGTTGCCCAGTTCTTGCTCCCAGGGGAGTTTTGCCTCTGTGGGGTCTGAGTTAACTCTAAGCCATAGCCTGAGAATACTGTCCTGCCTTGTCCATCCACTAGCATCTTTCACCCGACAGGATCCACTTTGCTCCTGAAATGCAGCAGCCTGGGGCGAGAGGCCGTCCGCAAAGAGGGACACTTTGGCCAATAACACTGGATTGAAACACATCCCCCTTAGTGCAAGGGCACCTGAATGTTTAGGGTTTGGGCAGAGAAGAAAGGAGCCAGACTTACCCTCTATCCCATCATTCCCACAGTGCACTGGGATAGTTGAGCAGGAGAGCCCCTCAGTTAGACCTGGTACCTGTGAGTGCTGAGAGACACGTGTCTTCTCTGGGAATCCCCCTCAGGCAGCCGCGTCCCACAGCTCTCTCAGCCCAGCGTCTGCAGCAGCCGAGAGCCGGCACAGGGCTGTGCTTGGTTATATCACAGCTCTGGGCTGCCCCAGTGGGGTAGGCTCAGCCTTTGGGGAGAAGCGGCATCTGGATGCAAACAGGCTGAGGAGCAGGGACTTTCTAGCCAGTGACTCTCCAGGGTCCCTTCCATGTCTGGGTCTCTAGGCTCTTTATCCAGCTCTAGAAGTAAACAGCAATTAAGGGCCCTTCCCAACGGGAGAGGAGAACTCCTGGGCTCTGGGCTGAGTCAGAGGAATTGGCTGCCCTGTGCACTTGTGTGTATTGTAAAAGTACTGTTGACTACTAAGAATACCAGGGATAATTCCTAGGTCTCCATAGGCCCTTGTGCCTTGTCAATATGCAGGCGGGACAGGTAGAGAGTGAAGGCACAGATCTGGAGACAGATAACTGTGAGGGGTCAAAACCACTTTCTGGAGGGCCCCCTATTAACTATGAATAGAAAAGCATTTACCACATTCAATGTGCCATGCCCACTGCTTTATACAATCCAAGGCAGTGTTCATTAAACCAACCCTCAGAATCAATCCCAGAACCATCTCCATGTTTAACCGGCAGAGCAGGCAAAGTCGTTCCAAAGACCTTCTGGAGACGGGGCAGATTACCCGGGTTTTCTATTCCCCTGCTCATGTAACACCAGGTCAGTCTGAGGGATCTGCCCATTCTCAGCAGGCTCTGGATTTGCCCCATCGCTTTCAGGCTCCTTGGGATTGGCTGCTCAAGGCCTGCCATGAACGCTGGTTGGACAACAGGACCTGAGCCCTGGGTGTGACTTTCCTGGCACAGTGTAAACCAGCAGTTTGGGACTATTGAGTGACAACAAGGTGGGGATTTGATTCCAATTTTGTCTGTGGGTAAGAAGTGGAACCTGTTTTCTACGCCTGTCATGACAATGAGAGATGGCCAGCAGCCTGGGGACTAAGGTGTTAACTATGCCCCTTACCTAAGCCAGGTAGAGTCAGCCAGTAGGAATGAAGGTAGAAATTTCAAACCGGGACAAAGGAATGTTTGGGGTTTTTTCTCTCCTTTGTCCCTGGGCAGTTTGCTCTCCAGCTAGTGAGGGAGACCGATGGAATCTCTCCTTCGAAGAAGAGTCTGTTCACTGTGCGTGTATCTAAACTACATGGCTCCATTGATGGAGCCATGTAGATTAGGCTGATCGGCAAAGGGAAATGAAGCCGTGATTTAAATAAATCTCGCGCCGACCTGAAAGCCCTTTATCGACCTCCCCGTTATGCCTCGTAGGATGAGGTTTACCGGGGAGGTCGATAAAAGGCTTTCCTGTCGACAGGGGAGCGTCCAGACTAGCGCGCTGAGCCGACAAACAGCTGATCAGTTTGAAGCAGATTTTGGAATCAGTCGGGTACTAAGGTAATCCAATTAAAGGGTATTTGGAACTTAAGGGTTAATTGCATCTAAAAGCCAATTAGGGAGGGCAGTACATGCTGATGGTACATGCTGTGGTCTCCTCTCCTCAAAAAAGATATTTTGGCCTTGGAAAGGGTTCAGAAAAGGGCAACTAAAATGATTAGGGGTTTGGAATGGGTCCAATATGAGGAGAGGTTAAAGCGACTGGGACTTTTCAGTTTAGAAAAGTGGAGACTGAGGGGGGATACGATAGAGGTCTATAAAATCATGAGTGGTGTGGAGAGGGTGGATAAAGAAAAGTTATTTATTAGTTCCCTAAATAGAAGAACTAGAGGACGCCAAATGAAATTAATGGGGAGCAGGTTTAAAACTAATAAAAAGAAAGTTCTTCTTCACACAGCGCGTAGTCAACCTGTGGAACTCCTTGCCAGAGGAGGCTGTGAAGGCTAGGACTATAAGGGTATGTCTAGACTACATGGCACCATCGACGGAGCCATGTAGATTTGTTTTTTTGGCAAAGGCAAATGAAGCCGTGATTTAAATGATCGTGGCTTCATTTACATTTACATGGCTGCCGCGCTGAGCCGACAAACAGCTGATCAGCTGTTTGTCGGCTCGTGTGCTAGTCTGGACGTTCCCCCTGTCGACAAGTTTGCAGATGACACTAAGCTAGGGGGAGAGGTAGATACGCTTAAGGGCAGAGATAGGGTCCAGAGTGACTTAGACAAATTGGAGGATTGGGCCACTAGAAATCTCATGAGATTCAACAAAGACAAGTGTAGAGTCCTGCACTTGGGACGGAAGAATCCCAAGCATAGTTACAGGCTGGGGACCAACCAGTTAAGTAGTAGTTCTGCAGAAAAGGACCTGGGGCTTACAGTGGATGAGAAGCTAGATATGAGTCAACAGTGTGCCCTTGTAGCCAAGAAGTCTAATGGCATATTAGGATGCATTAAGAGGAGCACTGCCAGCAGATCCAGAGATGTCATTATTCTCCTTTATTCGGCTTTGGTGAGGCCACATCTGGAGTATTGTGTCCAGTTCTGGGCCCCCCACTACAAAAAGGATGCGGAAGCATTGGAGAGGGTCCAGCGGAGGGCAACCAAAATGATTAGGGGTCTGGAGCATATGACCTACGAGGAGAGGCTGAGGGACTTGGGTCTGTTTAGTCTGCAGAAGCGAAGAGTGAGGGGGGATTTGATAGCAGCCTTCAACTTCCTGAAGGGGGGTTCCAAAGAGGCTGGAGAGAGGCTGTTCTCTGTAGTGACAGGTGGCAGAACAAGGAGCAATGGTCTCAAGTTGTGGTTTGAGAGGTCCAGATTGGATATTAGGAAAAACTATTTTACTAGGAGGGTAGTGAAGCATTGGAATGGGTTACCTAGGGAAGTAGTGGAGTCTCCATCCCTAGAGGTGTTTAAGTCTCGGCTTGACAAAGCCCTGGCCGGGTTGATTTAGATGGGATTGGTCCTGCCTAGAGCGGAGGGCTGGACTTGACGACCTTCTGGGGTCTCTTCCAGTTCTATGATTCTATGATAAGGGGATGGTTGGATGAAATAACATGATCTTGGTAACTAATTGACCATTCATTATCAGTTGGAAATAGGTCAATGGAGGGATGATAGGAGTTGCTATAGGGAACTTTCTGGGTGTCTGGCTGGTGAGTCTTGCCCACATGCTCAGGGTTTAGCTGATCGCCATATTTGGGGTCAGGAAGGAATTTTCCTCCAGGGTAGATTGGCAGAGGCCCTGGAGGTTTTTCGCCTTCCTCTGTAGCATTGGGCACAGATCACAGCTGAAGGACTCTCTGCATGTTGGGGCCTTCAAAGTATTTGAAGGCTTCAATATCTGAGACATAGGTGAGAGGATTATTCTAAGAGGGGTGGGCGAGATTCTGTGGCCTGCACTGTGCAGGTGGTCAGACTAGATGATCATAATGGTCCCTTCTGACCTTAAAGTCTATGAGTCTATGAGTCTATGAGACATCAAAGCCCTTTGTCGGCAGCCCCGGTAAACCTCATTCCACGAGGAATAACGGGGCTGCCGACAAAGGGCTTTGATGTCAGCAGGGGAGCGTCCAGACTAGCGCGCTGAGCGGACAAACAGCTGATCAGCTGTTTGTCGGATCAGCGCAGCAGCCATGTAAATGTAAATGAAGCCGCGATCATTTAAATCGTGGCTTCATTTGCCTTTGCCTACAACCCTAATCTACATGCCTCTACTGACAGAGGCATGTAGTCTAGACACAGCCTAATAGAGTTTAAAGAGAAGCTAGATAATTTCCTGGACGTTAGGTCCATAAAAGGCTATTAGCCAGGGGATAAAATGGTGTCCTTTGCTTCTGTTTGTCAGAAGCTGGAGAGGGATGGCAGGAGACAAATAGCTTGATCATTGTCTTCGGTCCACCCTCTCTGGGGCACCTGGTGTTGGCCACTGTCGGCGGACGGGATACTGGGCTAGTTGGACCTTTGGTCTGACCCAGTACGGCCATTCTTATGTTCTTATGGTACCCATCCATAAGCACGGAGTCCAGATCAAAGGGAGAAACCCAAACCACTCCCTCGACGCAGAGTACTACCTGCCTCCACATCTGACGAAGTGGGTCTTTGCCCACGAAAGCTTATGCTCCTACACTTCAGTTAGTCTATAAGGTGCCACAGGACTCTTCGTCGCTTTTGCAGATTCAGACTAACACGGCTACCCCTCTGATACTTGATACCTGCCTTCACAGTACTTTAGGGCTGACATTTCCTAAGTGATCCCTCCCCTGATTTTCTTATCCTTACTTGGGTGGTGGCAGCAGATTTTATCCCCAAAATCTAGGTTGTTAAGATTTTGGGGGGAGTTTTATACTGAAGGCTGGAGAGAGAAGGTTTCAGGTACTTTTGCGGGGCCCCATTTCTGCATTTATCATGCCAGAGTGGGGAAGAAGCCATGACAAGGTCTGACGAGAGCCCCACGGGACTTGTGATCATGAACCTTGTTCTGCTTTAGGCTGTGTCGCTAGTTGTACTGAGAGAAACTTTACCAGCTGTGTTGGCCTGTCAGGAACGCTATGAGCCAGGCATTCAAACTGGTCACCTCCTCCTTAGAAATATTTTCTTGACACGTCTCTGGAAAGACCCTTACCTTACCCACCTGAACAAAGCCAGCCCTTGCTGCTTGCCCTGGAACTAGCAGCCTCCCAGCCCTCTTTCTAGAGGAAGGGTAAGTTGTCCTCCTTTACCCCTCCTTAGCACCGCTGCTGAGTCCTACTTGCTTCCAGTGTCACCTTCTCCTGAGGAATCGCTCCCTGATGCTGGTGCACCTCAGTTCTGAGAATGTAACCCCACAGCCTTGGCTCCGGGGTTCACAAGTTGGCAGGTTGTCCCAGATGTAGGCGCTACAAGCACTTGAGTCCATTGGTGTTTCCTGATACCCGTCAGTTTCCACAGAATCATAGACCCATCCAAAGTTAAGGTTAGAAGCGAGCTCAAGGGATCATTCAGGCCAATCTCCTGCTCAAAGCTGAACCTGTTAACCCCTGTCATGAGACAGAATTTTATATTGGTTGAGAATTTAAAAGTGGAAGGAGCTTGGGTGAGAGGGATCATGAAATCGAACAGCCCATGATTGTAAGGAATGGTGGAAAGGAGAACAGCAAAACAGAGACAAAGGAAGCAGATTTTAGTAAACTCGGAGAGCTGGTAGGTAAGGACCAAGGGAAGCAAGACTTTGGCAATGTCTAAACTACACTGTTTACTGGAAAAAGCTACACAAATTACAAATTGCAATTTACGTAGCTTTTTCTGCTTCTTTGTTTGGAAGAGATTTTTCTGACATTTGGCCCATCTACCCTGGGCCATTTGTAAAGGGAAAAAACCCTTTTTCAGATCATCTCCTCTTCCTCGTAAAATGAGGTTGACAGGGATGCCAAAAAAACACGTCTGTTCTTCCGAATTTTTTTTGGAAGAACAGGCATATTCTCTGGACAATCATGGTTGATTGCTAGTACCCAACCAGAGAAACACGGGACATGCTCATTGTTTCTGGGGGTGCTGGGAGAGAAACTTCCCTCTTCCTCCTATGAATTGTGCACAGATGGATTCCCCAGTATGTCATGCTGAGATAATACAGCACAGTCCGCAAATAATTTAAAGTTTATTTGATTGGCCAGTCAGTGACTAAAGGAAGAGTAACATGTCATGAGCCATCACTTCAGGGAGCTCTGTCTAAGATCCACCACCTGGGGAGAAAACTTTAGTCCCTTGAGGAGTAAAGAGCCGAAGCAGCCTGTCCCGGATCTGTTTGGTTCTCACACCATAGATAATGGGGTTCAGCATGGGGGGAACCAGGAGGTACATGTTGGAAATGAAAATGTGGAAATGAAGGGGCATATTGATACCCAAACGGGATACCAGGGAGCCAAATATAGTTGGGATGTAAAAGGCCGATATGACACAGATGTGTGAACCACAAGTCCCAAATGTCTTGAGCCGGGCGTCCTTAGAGGGAAGTCTGAAGATGGCCCAGAGGATTTGGATATAGGATAGAGAGATGAAAAACACATCCAGACCAATCCTACAGGACAGTACAAAGAGGCCGTAGTAACTACTGATGCGGGTGTCAGCACAGGCCAGTTTCACCACAGACAAGTTCTCACACTGAGTGCTGCCGATGATGTTGGTTTTGCAATATGGCCACTGCCTCGCCAGGAAGGGATAGGGCAGTGCAAGGATGCATCCACGTAATAGAATGACCAGGCCAATCTTCATCACCAGGGAGTTTGTCAGGATAGAGGAATGTCTCAGGGGATAGCAAATAGCCACGTAGCGATCAAATGCCATGGCCACGAAGATCCCAGACTCGATCGCTGTGAAGCCGTGAATAAAGAACATCTGGGTGAGGCAGGCATTGAAATCAATCTCCCTGGAATTGAACCAGAAGATTACCAGTATTTTGGGCAGGGTGGAGGTGGACAGCACCAAGTCACTGACAGCCAACATGCAGAGGAAATAATACATGGGCTCCTGGAGACTGGGTTCCTTCTTCACAATAAATAGGATGGCAAAGTTTCCCCAGATGACTATAACGTACATGATGCAGAAGGGGATGGAGATCCAGACATGGGCTGCCTCCAGGCCAGGAATACCCTGTAAGATGAAGGTGGAGGGGATGGTGAAGGCAGTTGTGTTCGTATCCGTCATGGGGTAGGGAAGAAGCGATTTAATTCTGAAGCATAATGGTGCCTCTTACTTGAACCAGATGTTCTGCAGTGTTTGTGGGTGGGCTGGGGTCTAGGGCGATGGACACAGTTTAATTGCCTGGATGGAGACACAATGTGAATATGAGACACCACATGCACTAGTGGAGGCTGTTCTCAAGGGTGAAGGAGACGGTACTTTCTTCACACTCTGAAAAATGACACAATGCAGAGACATGAACTATGAACAACAGACCCTGCAATCAGAGAATCCTAGAGCAGGAAGATGACTCAGGCATCATCATGTCCAGCCCCCTGCCCAAAGCAGGACCAAGCCGAACTCAATCATCCCAGCCAGGGCTTTATCAAGCCGGGACTTAAAAACCTTTAGGGATGGAGATTCCACCCCCTCCCTATTTAACCTATCCCAGAGCTTCTCCACCCACCTAAGGAATTTTCCTCATCTCCCACTGTAACGGGCCACAAACGACCCAAGCCGTGGCCCCTGCGGCGGTGCCCGAATGCCACGGTCCTGCGAGGAGTAAGCAGCAGCGCAGGAGACTCCCCCCATGCCTGCGCCATCCCACGGCAGCTGGCCCCACCCTCTGTGCGCATCCCCAGGAGGCGGGCACCCGGATTGATGAACAGGGGGAGTCCAGCGAGCGCGGAGCATCCAAGGGGGGGTGGGAACCCTTGGGTATGTCACAAGCGGTGGGCCGCTTCAAAAGGACCCGCCAGCAGCGAGGAGGGGGGCTGCCTCCGAGGCCAGCCCCTGGGACGCCCTGGGTCGTGGTCAGGTCGGCGCCACCCCCAAGGGCAGTCCACAGACAGGTTCCACCCCTGGAGGCCCAAGACCCCTGCAGAGACCTCCCTGCTCCAGAACCACGACCGGGCACCGAACAGAGAAGTCCACCGAGCCGAGCACCAGAACCACTGTAGGCTCCGGAGGCCCTCTGGATGGGACCCCGAGACTCACAGAGGGGAGGAAGCAGGCCGGGGCGGAGCTCTTTTGACAGACGGTTTGAGGGAACGCATCCCCCGTTTTCCGTGCAGGGGCTAGTAGACCCCTGCACTTAGGGCCCTGGGCTGGGCCCTGGAGGGGAGGGTGGGCCCGAGTCCCCCTCCTATCACACTGTAACAGGAGCCGGTACTGTCACGGCCCTGTGAGAGCAAATCCGCTGATCATCACGAGACAAGAAGGCCCCGATTGAGAGAGAGACGGATCCAGGATTGGCAGATCCCCGAGACTCTCCGGAGAGGGGTGATCGCACCCAAGCGCGCCAGCCTGGGGCTTAGCCCGGTGACCGGCGACCCAAAGTTGGGTGTCGGGGTCTGCTGAACCCCTCTGCCTACTGACAGGGGGTGATCGCACCCCGAAACTTGCTCACACGCACCTAACCCTCCCTCACTTTAACTTGAGACCATTGCACCTTCTTCTGCCATCCGTCACCAGTGAGAACAGCCTCTCTCCATCCTCTTTGGAACCTCCCTTCAGGAAGTTGAAGGCTGCTCTCAAATCCCCCCTCACTCTGCTTCTGTAGACTAAATAAGCCCAAATCCCTCAGCCTCTCCTCATACGCCATGTGCTCCAGCCCCCTCATCATTTTGGTTGCCCTCCAATGTGCCTTCTCCAATGTGTCCACATCCTTTCTGTAATGGGTGGGAGGTGGTCCAGACCTGGCACACTGCTCCACATGTGGCCTCACCAGAGCTGAATAAAGGGGAATAATCACTTCTCTAGATCTGCTGGCAATGCTCCTCCCGGTGCACTCTAATATGTCATTAGCCTTCCTGGCTACAAGGATACACTGTTGACTCTAGCCTCTCATCCACTGTCATCCCCAGGTTCTTCTCTGCTGAACTGCTACTTAGCCAGTCAGTTTCCAGACTGTAGCAATGCTTGGACTCTGCCCTTGTCCTTGTTGAACCTCAACAGATTCCTTTTGACCCAATCTTCTAATCTGTCCAGGTCACTCTGGACCCTATGCCTGCCCTCCAGCATATCTACCTCTCCCACCAGCTTAGTGCCATCTACAAACTTGCTGAAGGTGCAATCCATTCTCTAATCCAGGTCACTAATAAAGAGGGTGGACAAAACCAATGCTAGAACTGATCCTTCAGGCACTCTGTTAGAAACTGACTACCAACCAGACATCAAAGCGCTGATCAATTCCAGTTGAGCCCGACAATCTAGCCAACTTTCTATCTACCATACAATCCATTTATCCAATCCATTCTTCCTTAACTTGGCACAAATATTGTGGGAGACAGTGTCAAATGCTTTGCTAAAGTCGAGGTATATCACATCCATTGACTTTCCTGTATCCACAGAGCCAATTACCTCATCCTAGAAGCTAATCAGATTGCTCAGGCATGACTGAGGTAAGGCTGACTGGTCTGTGGTTCCCTGCATTGTCCTTCTTCCCTTTTTCAAACCTGAGGACCATGTTTCCTTTTTCTAATCACCTGGGACCTCTCCCGCTCTCCACGAATTGTCAAAGATAATGGCCAAAGACTCTGCAACTCCCTTCGTACCCTCAGAAGTGCTAAAACCAGACCTATGGATTGATGCATGTTGAGCTTGTTTATACCTTTCATAACCTGTTATTTCTCCACCGAGGGCTGCCCACCTCCTTCCCATACTGCGTTGACTAGTGCAGTAGTCTGGGGGCTGATCTTCTCTATGAAAGCAGAGGCAAAGGAAAAGCATTGAGCATTTCAGATTTTCCCTAATAATTCCATCTTTGATTGTGCTCCAGGCATCAATCATTTCTATATGTTACGGTGGGTGAAACTTTAATAGGCACTTATAGGAAATACACCCCAGGGAAAAGTCTTTCGTCATAACTGATCTCAACTCCCTGGAAGTAACAGCTCGTTCTTGGCACTGGCCATAACAAAGACCATGTTCGGATGCCTAAGGAAAGGGTTGGAAAAATAGCTGCTCCACACATGTGCACAGTTTTGCTCATCTAGTCTGTGTAAGGAAACAGCAGGTAGAACTGGAATTCGGAGGCAGACTATGGGAAGAGGAGAGCGTCATGTACAGCCAGACTGGGATACCTGGGGCAGACAGAGGAGAGCAATGTAAAAAACAGAACTCACTACATTACATTGAAATGGAGGAACCAACAAGAGTTCCCAGTGATTACTATCTCTAATGAACGATTGCTCCAAAGGGCTAACTCCTCAAAGCTGTGTCACAATATCAGCAAAACCATTTGTGAGTAAAAGTTAGGCCAAAATCTTGGAATGAAAATTGGGATTTTTCGAACTATTCTTTTATTTGATAGCGAAAATTGTTGCGTCCATGGTGAAGAATGTGGATAAGTTAGCTAAAAATCTTGTTTAGTGCTTAATCAAGACAGCACTTGAGGGAGAAAACGCACTGTATAATACACTAGAGAAAAGAAAAATAGGTGGAATGCAATACAAACTGGACATTTTTTGAAAAGTGGTGAGGGATGTTATAGATATCAGGGAAAACTCTTTGGAGAGTTAAGAATCAGAAAAGGAGGGAATTAAAAATATCCGGGCAAGAGAGGGGAAGATACCTTAGAACATATTTTGACTATTTTCAAAGGGTGAAAGGAAAATTGTTCCCATTGGAGAAAAAGTCCACATGTTCTCGAAATGGTTTTGTTCTGCATTTGGAAAGAAACACTTACGATGTGCTCAAAAAGCATCTCAGTAGAACTGTAGAGTTACAAACACCAGAGTTACAAACTGACTAGTCAGCCACACATCTCCTTCGAAGCCAGAAGTGGGCATTCAGGCAGCAAACAGCAGCAACCTCTGCTCTCCTCCCCCCTCAGAAAGGAGGCCAATTGAGGTCAGGTTCCATTAAACATAAATTATTTTAAAAATTAAGGGAAAGTTCAAAATAAAAATGGTTGACAAGGTTAGGAAAGGCTGGGAAGGCTGGTTTGGGATTTTTTTAAGATCAGGAATATAATGAATGTTGTGAAGCAATATGGTTTACTTAAAGCTGGTCATATCAAATAAACAGCTTCATCCTTTTATGAGCTTTAGTTGAGCAAATGAATGGCGGAGGTGTCCTAAACTTTCATTTCTCTGAGACATTTGATTTAGGAGGCGAAGCAGGTGAAAAACGGACCAAACTCTGGTTACTGACAGATTTCAAGGAATGGGGCTGTTTCCAGTAGGGTTTCATAGGGATAACGTGTAGGTAGGAGCATTGGCAGCAGATTTAGTGAGGAAAGGATGTGGATGAATTGGAGAGGATCCAGCAGATGGCATCCAAAATGATTTGGGGGCTGGAGCATATGACATAGGAGGAGAGGCTGAGGGATTTGGGCTTGTTTAGTCCACAGAGAAGAAGAACGAGGGGTGTTTTGATAGAAGCCTTCAACTTCCTGATCGGATGTTCCAAAAGGATGGAGAGAGGCTGTTCACAGGGGGACAGATGACAGAACGAAGAGCAATGGGCTCAAATTGCAGAGGGGGAGGTCTAGGTTGGATACTAAAAAAAACAATTCTGCTCACCCCTGCCCCCATTACAGAAAGGATGTAGCTCCATTGGAGAAAGGGAGCAGAGGGCAACAAAAGCGATGAGGCGCCTGGACCACATGGCCTGTGAGGAGAGACTGAGGGATTTGGGTTTGTTTAGTCTGCAGAAGAGAAGAGTGAGGGGGGATTTCAGAGCAACCTTCAACTCCCTGAAGGGGGTTCCAGAGAGGCTGGAGAGAGGCTGGTCTCAGTGGTGACAGGTGACAGAACGAGGAGCAATGGGCTCACGTTGCAGTGGGTGATATTTGCAAGGGCCTTGGGCTATTTACTGAGTGTTCAGAGCAGAAAGGATCCCAGACTTACCCTCTGTCCTGTGGTGCCCTGGGTTTGTCGAGCTGGTGAGCTCGTCAGCCTGAATTGTATGTGCAAATAGTGAAATGGTGTTTCCTGGAGCCGCCTACAGGCCTCTGTGTCCCTCGCCTCTCTCGGACCAGCATCAGTGTCCCACACCGAGAGCCGGCACGGGGCAGTGCACCGTCAATAATATAGCTCTGGGCCATCCCAGTGGGTTCACTCAGCCCCTAGGGGTACATGAGCATCTGGATGTGAAAAGGCTGGAGACCAGCCTTCTGGGCTTCGGGGCTAGTTATCCAGCTTTATGAGTAAACAGAAATTAAGGGACCTTCCCAAAGGGAGAGGGGAACTCTTGGGCTCTGATGTCAGTCCAAGAGGAATCGGCTGCTCTGAGTAATTGTGTGTACTTGGAAATTATAGTTGATTTTTAAGGAAACTATGGAGAATGTCCATGTCTATGTCTCTTTAGGGGCCGTCACCTAGGGGTCAGAGATCAATAATTCTCATCAATAATGTCCAACATGTTCTGCAGCAACTTTCCCTGAAGGGAATTGAGAAGACCTTGCAAAGAAAAGTCACTGAGAACGGAAACTAAGAGAAAAGTCACTTAGTTACAGCTAAGCAGAGACATGGACTGGTGAGACAGATGGAGGGGCAGGATGAGAGAGAGACAGCCAGGTGTCCTGATTTCCCTAGTCAATGGGTGGGGCAGAGGAAAGGGTGGAAGAGGGAGGCTGAGCCTTCACCACCCTCTCAAGGGGAATGTGAGGGTTTCAGAACCAGCTGGAGTGTGGGAGCTCCCTGTTTGTAGGAGGTGTGAATTCTGAGGCTCCACTTCTGCTCCCACTGTCCTGGTCTACACTAAAGGGGAAAGTATCAGAGGGGGAGCCCTGTTAGTCGTGATCTGCAAAAGCGACAAGGAGTCCTGTGGCACCTTAGGGTATGTCTACACTACAGCACTAATTGGAATTAACTTAATTTGAACTAAGCTAATTCGAACTAGTGCATCTAGACCTAAAAACTAATTTGAATTAGCATTTTGAACTGGAATGTCCACGTTGAGTGGACCCTGAACTGAAGTTAAGGCTGGCCAGAACCAGTGCTGGCAGGGCATCGGGTTAGGACTTAGATCATGGAGCTGCTGCCTCAGGCTAGCCGAGGGCTGTGCTTAAAGCGACCCAACCCCCACCCTGGACAGACAGTTCTCAAGGTTCCCCGCTTGCTTGTCTACCTCGATGAGGGACAGCAAAGCAGTCCTGTCTTGGAGTGCCCTGAGTGCCCGCACTTGGGATACCATAGCACTCAGCCATCAGCCCAGCTGCACTTGCCACAGGCTGCCATCGGGGAGGGGGGTCAATTGGGGGGCTGTCAGGATCCAGGAGGCCCTGCAGGAGAGCTTCCATCCCGAGGAGCCCACAGGGCCACCCCAGTCCTCCCCATCCATCTACCCCTCCCTAACCCCTCTTCCTGATCTAAAAAATAAAGGACACGTGTGTTCAAAAATAGAAACTCTCTTTATTTAACAAAACTGGGAGGGGGGATTAACCTCTGGGGAGACTGGGAAAAGGAGGTGGGAGAGGGGAAGAGAGAGGGTGGGAGAGGGGAGGGGGAAACCTGAGAGGAGGGAGCTGGAAGGGGAAAGCCAGGGAAAGAAGGAGGAGGGGAAGTATAAAACTATGATACGCCATATCTTCAGTACAGTGTACAGACGTGGTCTCCTCACCTCAAAAAAGATGTTTTGGCCTTGATATGACAAAGGTCTATAAAATCATGAGTGGTGTGGAGAGGGTGCATAAAGAAAAGTTCTTCATTAGTTCATATAATAGAAGGACTAGAAGACACCAAATGAAATGAATGGGTAGCAGGCTTCAAACTAATAAAAGAAAGTTCTTCTTCACAAAGCAAATAGTCAACCTGTGGAACTCCTTGCCACAGGAGGCTGTGAAGGCTAGAACTATAACAGAGTTTAAAGAGAAGTTAGATAAATTCATGGAGGTTGGGTTCATGGAGTGCTATTAGCCAGGGGGTAGGAATGGTGTCCCTGGCCTCTGTTTGTGGAAGGCTGGAGATGGATGGCATGAGACAAATCGCTTGGTCACTGTCTTCAGTCCCTCCCCTCCGGGGTAGCTGGTGTTGGCCGCTGTCGGCAGACAGGCTACTGGGCTAGACGGACCTTTGGTCTGACCCAGTACGGCCGTTCTTATGTTCTTAGCTCAGGGCTCTGGGTCGGGGGTCTCACTGGACCAACTTGATTTTCATGCAAACCTGCTCCTGGGTTCGCATGTGGCCTCTGGTGGTCAAGCTGGCAGCTATCCTGCCATAGACGGCCACTTTCCTGTGCCTAGTGCGGAGATTGTGAACGTTGGAGGCCTCCCTCCCAAACCTGGATGAAGTCCATGATCTCTGCACTAGACCAGGCGGGTGCTCACCTCTTGCAGTCCCGGGAAGGCTCCTGGGAGTCGTCAGCATTGTCTTGGGAAGAGGCAGAGGGCTGGGTGGCAGTGGGTGGCTGGCTCATGCCATGCCAGGTGCAGGGTCTGCTGGCTGGGTGCTGGCAGGCTTGCACCTGGCATGGGCACCATAGCCAGACCGTGCCCCTTTAAGGGCTCTGGGGCAGGGAGGAGGGCAGAAGAGTTTGCCTGGCTTGGCCCAGTGTGGCCACCAGGGCAAGCTGGGAAGGGCTAGCCTCCCACTAGTTCGAATTAAGTGGTTACACAGCCCTTAATTCGAAATGCTTAATTCGAACTAGGCGTTAGTCCTCATAGAATGAGGTTTCCCTATTTCAAATTAAGTGCTCCCCTAGTTCGAATTAAGCGCTCTGCTAGTTTGAATTAAGTTCGAACTAGCGATTGCCCGTGTAGCGCCTGTCAAAGTTAATTAGAACTAATGTCTGTTATTTCGAATTACCTTTGTAGTGTAGACATACCCGCAGAGACTAACAGACGTACTGGAGCATAAGCTTTCATGGGCAAAGACCCACTTCATCTATAATGTGCCACAGGACTCCTTGTCACAACTAAAGGGGAAAGTCAACCTAAGCTGGAGTCAAAGTACCTACAATCGTTTTTTGTGCCGTCCACACAGCTGGAGGTTGACGGGAGCCCACCATCTCATCACCTTTCCTTGCTCCTTGTGAGGAGCAGCGCTGCCGGCACCAACGGGGGAGCCCTCTAACTTCCAGTTAGCCCGTCGTCACCTCACTCACGAATTGAAACCCTGGAAGATCGACTGCAGCAGCACTGACCTTCTCCATAGGGTAGACTAGCCAATCCCAGTCACTGAGGTGCCTCTGGAGGAACAAACTCAGTAAAGTTACACAAACTGGGTGTCCCCATGGAAGGGGTGGAGATGGGAACCTGTCCTGTGGACAAAGATCTCCCCACCCCGCAAAATTGCCCTGGCAGAAGGAGGGCCCCATACGAAGAACACAGACCAGAATCATGTTTACATTGGATTTATTCTCTTTCTTGGTTCATTCCCTCCCAGTCTCAATTAAAAGCTGGCTTTCCAGGCTGAGTCAGACTTTCCAGGACAACTCCAGCTGGAGGGCACTTGGATTCCCAGAGCTGGACTCTCTGCTTGCTCCTCTGGCTAATCTGGAGTATTTCTCTGATGCATTATCATGTTGGTGTTTAACCCTTGGAAGGAGACCGAAAGAATTTTCTTGTCCAAGTCAAACAGGGATGTTGTGTCCACCAGTCCTCAGGTTCCTAACACTCTGTAGCTGCCAAGCATGGCTTGATCGTCGTCTGTATCTAAAGGCTGAGGGTGGGTGCGAGGCCCTGATTTAGCTGGTTGTTGTGTTGTTTATTTATAATCGTTATTTGCATTGTGGAAGCCTCCAGAGATCCCGCTCCCGTTCTGGGCCCATTGGGCTTGGCCCTTCACGAACATGGAGGATGAAACAGGCCCTGCCCCAAGATTCTTAAAACCGAATCAAGCCAAGGTACAGCCATTGTGTGAACCAACCCACAAAAGGATTACGGGAGAGGCAAGAGAGTAACAACACTAAGGACAAAAGGGGCTGTTTACAGGCCATCCCCCAGACGTACGTTGAGGGAAACGCCATTGATGGACTCCAAGTGTCCACTGAAAACCATAAAGCATCCCAAACTCCATGGCTACATCTACACTGGCATGATTTTCCGCAAATGCTTTTAATGGAAAAGCACTTTTTGCGGAAAAGCGTCCGTGCCAATCTAGACGCGCTTTTGCGCAAAAAAGCCCCGATCGCCATTTTCGTAATTGGGGCTTTTTTGCGCAAAACAAATCTAAGCTGTCTACACTGGCCATTTTGCCCAAATGCTTTGCGCAAAACGGATTTTGCCTGAACGGGAGCAGCATAGCATTTCCGCAAGAAGCACTGATTTCAGACAGTAGGAAAGTCAGGGTTCTTGTGGAAATTCAAGCAGCTAGTGTAGACAGCTGGCAAGTGTTTCCACAACAGCAGCTGCTTTTACGGAAAAACTTGCCAGTCTAGACGCAGCCCATCTCTCTAACTTGGCACAGAAGAATGATAGGGTATGTCTACACTACCCCGCTAGTTCGAACTAGGAGGGTAATGTAGGCATACCACACTTGCAAATGAAGCCCGGGATTTGAATTTCCTGGGCTTCATTTGCATAAGCGGGGAGCCGCCATTTTTAAATCCCCGCTGGTTCGAACCCCGTGCAGCGCGGCTACACGGGGCTCGAACTAGGTAGTTCGGACTAGGTTCCTACTCCGAACTACCGTTACTCCTCGTGAAAAAGCATCCTGCCAATCTAGACGCGATTTTTCCGAAAATGCTTTTAACAGAAAACTTTTCCGTTAAAAGCATTTTCGGAAAATCATGCCAGTGTAGATGTAGCCTGTCTGTCCCTGCTGGTGCAAGTCCACAACCGCTCCTTACACAAAGCAACCGGGAAGGAACATATTCCGAGTCTGCGTATTTTCTGGAAGGCGGGTTTCATGTAAATCTGTGCTTTGGTGACCGATCTGTCTGGTTACTGAGTGAGCTGGCTGGCTGGCCGGGATCCGCAGCAGGCGAAATGCTTCTTCGACTCCAAATGAGGATCTTACTATAACTGGAGTGATGGGTCAGACTCAGCATATGGTGCAGATTTGGGGATCAGAAACACTCCCTGAGACATAGGTGAAGTAAACCAAAGCTTTGGGTGCTCTCAGTCTCTCCTTACCATGTTTTGTGTGGACTGACCTGTTCCTGTTTTCCGTTTGGGTTTTTTAAAAATTCATCTTTGTTGGAAGAGTGAAGACAATGTCGGTGGGTTATCAAATGGTTTTGTTATGTTGAACACTGGGTCTCCAGTGACTTTCTATGGGAATTGTTGGGGTTTTTTTTTCAACACTGGAGAAGGGAAGGGAAGTCTGGCACATCCAAGTTATAAATTGGTGCTCAAACAGACAGGCTATGCTTTTGTGGAAAAATTTGCCAGTCTAGACGGACCCACAGAGACTGAGAACTGCTCAGAGTTCTCATCTGAATTCTTTTGAGGAATCTTGCAGTGAGCTGTAACATATTACTTCCTTTTTCTATTTCATTATAATACTAAGATAATCGAGACTTGCACCCCATTAGGATTAGATTTCTATAGGACACGAGTAGGGATCCTTTTTGGAGTCGGGGGCCACTAACCCACAGAAAAATCAGTCAACGTTCATCTGCAGGACAGACAAGTCACATGAGGTGCTAACCTTCATTTGTCCAGATCAACTGAGGATGCCTTAAAAAGACTGGGACTTCTCAGCTTAGAAAAGAGGAGACTAAGTGGGGAATGTAATAGAGGTCTCTAAAATCATGACTGGTATGGAGAAAGCAAATAAGGAAAAATTATTTACTTGTTCCCATGACAGCAGGAATAGGAGTCACCAAATTCAATTAAGAGGGAGCAGAATTAAAACAAACAAAAGGACGTTTTTCTTCACACAGCGCAGTGTGAACCTGTGGAACTCCTTGGGAATGGATGTTGTGAAGACCAGGAATTTAACAGGTTCAAAAAACAAGTAGATAATTTCATGGAGAGCTGCTCCTTCAATACATATCTGCCAGGATGGGTAGGAATGGAGTCTGTAGCATCTGTTTGTCAGAGGCGGGGAATATATGACAGGGGAGGGATCACTTGATGTTTCCTTGTTCTGTTCACTCTCTCTGGGGCACCTGGCACTGGCCACTGTTGGCCACTGGGGTACTGAGCTGGATGGACCTGTGGTCTGACCCAGTCTGGCCATTCTTATGATTTAGGTAACCCATACACCTGGGGGATGTGGATCACTGTCCCATGTAGAAGCATTTAGACCACTTACAGAGAGAGATACAAATGAGTTACTTCTACAGCCTTACCTGAGAGCCTGTCGGCTTTATAGCTCATGGTGTAGAGCCGTGGTCACCAACCAGTCGATCGCGATCTACCGATAGATCTCAGGGGCTCTAAGAGTAGCTCTTGAGCCCTCTCTGAACTGCGCGCCTGCACAGTACATTTACATTAGATTTCCTCATTTGAGGATCAGCTACTCACCGAGCAACAACACAGGTGAGTAGCTGCGAGGAATGGTGGGAGCTGGGAGGTTGGATGGGCTGAAACACCCCAACCAGCTGACTGTGGTTTTCAGCTGAAAAAGGCTGCCCCGTGCTCCAGCTGATCGGCGGCTTCTTCTCTGTGCCTGCCCACGTGGAGCTTGGTGCACCCTGGCTGAGCGCCATGGCCAGATGGCCGGGCAGCTGCTTCTCTTCCCTCCAGCCCGGCTGCCCTGCGCTCAGTCCAGGGAAGCTGGACTGCGTCAGGCTCCAGCTGTGCTGGAGAAAGTTTCCCGGGCTGAGCGCAGGGCAGTCGGGCAGGAGATAAGAGAAGCGGCTTCCCGGCCAGCTGGCCATGGCACTCAGCCAGCGTGCACCAAGCTCCACGTGGGCAGGTGCAGAGGGGAAGCTGCCTGATCAGCTGGAACATGGCTCAGCCTCCTCCGGGCTGAAGGCCACAGCCAGCTGGCCAGGCAGCTTCTCCTCTGCGCCAGCCCATGTGGAGTGTGGTGCACCCTCGCTGAGCTTCAAGGAAGGGGCTTCAAGGAAGAGGCGGGGCTTCAAGGAATGGGAGGGGCTTCAAGGAAGGGGCGGGGCAGTAGATCTTGGCTTGGTCTGTCATTTAAAAAGTGATCTTGGGTGTAAAAAGGTTGGAGACCCCTGGTGTAGAGGATCATGCACTAAGCTCCAGATGTGCTACTTGTAACCCCCTGCAGGTGGAACCGAACCCGCGGCCATAGCGCTCGCTCATCCTTATCTCTCTGCCTGTAAGTGGTCTGAGCGCTACTACATGGGACATTGAACCCCTTCCCAGAGCTGTGTGGGTTACACTCGTGCTGGGCGAAAAGGAAGCCTTCCTGAGAAAAGAAAACCGTGTGTGCTCTCTGCCTGGGTGGGACGCTGCTCCATTCACATCCCAACCGGAATGAGATGGTGGGTTTGTTTTATTTCTTATCATCATCAAATTTCATCTGTTTGCTGTCACCTGCCCTCCCTGAAAATCTCTCTTTTGAATGTTACACATCACTCTGCACGTTACATGAGGTGCAAAGAGGAAAACCTCAGCTCATAAGGTCCCAACTACGGCCAGAAGGGGTCAGACCAATGGTCCATCCAGCCCAGTGTCCTGTCTGCTGACAGTGGCCAATGCCAGGTGCCCCAGAGGGAGGGATCATAACAAGTCATCCTCACATGACCCCACCCTGTCACCCACCTCCAGAGAAACAGAGGCTAGGGACACCAGTCCTACCCATCCTGGCTAATGGCCATTGAGGGACCTAACCTCCATGAATCTATCTAGCTCTTTTTTAACCCTGTTAAAATTCTAGCCTTCACCACATCCTCTGGCAAGGAGTTCCACAGGTTGACTGTGCTCTGAGCTCCAGAAACAAGAGCTGCTGTGTAGCCACCTTCCGCTGGAGAAGCAATGCCCACGGTAACACCTTCTTACTGGTCAGGTGAGACAATCTAGGAGGTCTATGCAGGTTGCCACCTCACAGTGCAAGAGGCAACCCAGTTAGGTGAGACACAAGGCCCAGCTGTACCTCAGTTCCAGGTGGCATCTTGGAAGGATGATCCAAGTGGTGATGGGGGGCAGAGGAGGAACAAGCAACCGATGTGGGGCCTTAAAGGACAAGTAGTTCAGGACGCAAGGAAAGACATGGGGCAACACCCTGTCGAAAAGGTAGGACAAGTGCAGGGCCTCGGATATCCAGTTACAGTTAGGAAGTTGGCAACTCTAAGAGTTGTGCACAGATGGATTCCCCAGTGTGTCACACTGAGATAGTACAGTGAAGTCAGCAAAGAATTTAAAGTTTCTTTGATTGGCCAGTCAGTGTTCCAGGAAATAGCACCATGTCACTGGCCAACACTCCAGGGAGCTCTGTATGACAGGCAGCTGTATGAGAGGAGAAAACTTTAGTTACTTTAGGGGTAAAGAGCCGGAGCAGCCTGTCCCGGATCTGTTTAGTCATCACACCGTAGATGATGGGGTTAAGTATGGGGGGAACCAGGAGGTAGACACTGGAAATGAAAACGTGGAAATGAGAGGACAAGTTGCTGCCCAAACGGGATGCCAGGGAGCCAAATATAGCTGGGAAGTAAAAGGCTAATATGAGACAGATGTGCGAGCTGCAAGTCCGAAAAGTCTTGAGCTGGGCTTCCTTTGTGGGAAGTCTGAAGATGGCCCTGAGGATCTGAATATAGGACAGAATAATGAAAAACACGTCCAGACCGATCCTACAGGACAGTACGAAGAGGCCGTAGTAACTACTGATGAGGGTGTTGCCACAGGCCAGTTTCACCACGGCCATGTGCTCACACTGAGTGCTGATGATGATGTTGGTTTTGCAATACGGCCACTGCCTCGCCAGGAAGGGATAGGGCAGTGCAAGGATGCATCCACGTAACAGAATGAGCAGGCCAATCTTCATTACCACGGAGTTTGTCAGGATGGTGGAATGTCTCAGGGGATAGCAGATGGCCACATAGCGATCCAAAGCCATTGCCACGAAGATCCCAGACTCGATCACTGAGAAGCCGTGAATGAAAAACATCTGGGTGAGGCAGGCACTGAAACTGATCTCTCTGGAACTGAACCAGAAGTTTGCCAGAATTTGGGGTATGGTGCTGGTGGACAACACCAGGTCGGTGACAGCCAGCATGCAGAGGAAATAGTACACGGGCTCATGGAGACTGGGCTCCGTCTTCACAATATATAGGATGGCAAAGTTTACTAAGATGGCGATGAAGTACAGGATGCAGAAGAGGGTGGCGATCCAGACATGGCTCATTTCTAGGCCACGAATGCCCAGTAAGATGAAGGTGGAGGGGTTGGTGAAGGCGGTTGTGTTGGGATCCGCCATGAAGTGGGGGAGAAGCGATTCAACTCCGAGGCTGAACAGTATTGCTTACTTGAACCAGATGCTCTGCAGTGGTTTTGGATGTGCCGGGGTCTAGAGCGATGGTCACAGTGCAATTGCCTGGATGGAAACAGAATGTGAATGTGAGAGACATGGAGGTTGTTCTCCTAGGTGAAGGAGACTGTACATTCCTGACACTATCCAGAGGCATGAATTATGAAAAACAAACTCCAGAATCAGAGAATCACAGAATACTGGGACTGGAAAGGACCTCAGGAGTCATTGAGCACAATCCCCTGCACAAAACAGAATCAACCCCAACAAAATCATCCAGCTAGGACTTTGTCAAGCCAGGACTTAAAATTCCACCTCCTCCCTAGGTAACCCAACCCAGTGCTTCCCCACCATCCTAGGGAAATAGTTTTTCCTAATATCCCACCTAGATCTCCCCCACTGTAACTTGAGACAATTGATCCTTGCTCTGCCATCTGTCACCACTGAGAACAGCCTCTCTCCATCCTCTTTGGAAGCCCATTCAGGAAGTTGAAGGCTGGTATCCAATCCCCCCTCACGCTTCGCTTCTGCAGACTAAACAGACACAACTCCCTCAGCCTCTCCTCATAGGTCATATGCTCCAGCCTCCTCATCATTTTGGTTGCCCTCCGCTGGACCCTCTCCAATGCGTCCACATCCTTTTTGTAGTGGAGGGCCTAGAACTAGACACAGTACTCCAGATGTAGCCTCACCAGAGCCGAATAAAGGGGAATAATCACTTCTCTGGATCTCTTAATGCAGCCTAATATGCCATTAGCCTTCTTGGCTACAAGGGCACACTGTTGACTCATATCCAGCTTCTCATCCACTGTAATCCCCAGGTCCTTTCCTGCAGAACTGCTGCTTAGCCAGTCGGTCCCCAGCCTGTACCAATGCTTGGGATTCTTCCGTCCCAAGTGCAGGACTCTGCATTTGTACTTGTTGAACCTCATCAGATTTCTTTTGGCCTGATCCTCCAATTTGTCTAAGTCACTCTGGACCCTATCTCTGCCCTCGAGTGTATCTACCTCTCCCCCAGCTTAGTGTCATCTGCAAACTTGCTGAGGGTGCAATCCATCCCCTCATCCAGGTCATTAATAAAGACATTGAACAAAACCAGTCCTAGAACCGATCCTTGGGGCACTCCGCTAGAAACCGACAGCCATCCTGACATTGAGCCATTGATCACTACCTGCTGGGCCCGGCCTTCTAGCCATCTTTCTATCCATCTTACCATCCATTTATCCAATCCACATTCCCTTAACTTGCTGGCAAGAATATTGTGGGAGACCGTATCAAAAGCCTTGCTAAAGTCAAGGTCTATCACATCCACTGACATGTCCACAAAACCAGTTTCCTCATCATAGAAGCTAATCAGATCGGTCAGGCAGGACTTGCCCTTTGTGAATCCATGCTGACTATTCCTAACCACTTTCCTCTCTTCCAAGTGTCTCAAAATGGATTCCTTAAGGATCCCTTCCATGATTTTTCCAGGAACCAAGGTAAGACTGACTGTCCTATAGTTCCCTGGATCGTCCTGCTTCCCTTTTTTGAAGATGGGCACTACATTTGCCTTTTTCCAATAATCCGGGATCTCTCCCGATCTCCATGACTTTTCAAAGATAATGGCCAAAGGCTCCTCAATGACATTTTCCAACTCCCTCAGTACCCTCGGATGCATTAAGTCCGGACCCATGGATTTGTGTACGTTTAGCTTTTCTAAATAGTTCCTAACCTGTTCTTTACCCACCACGGGCTGTACATCTTCACCCCATCTTATGTCACTTAGAGCATTTGTCAAGGAGCCGATTTTCTCCGTGAATACAGAGGCAAAGAAAGCATTGAGTACTTCAGCTTTCCCCACGTCATCTGTCACTAGGTTACCTCCTTCATCCAGTAGGGGCCGCACACCCTCTCTGATCACCTTCCTCTTGTTAACATGCCTGTAGAAACCTTTCTTGTTATCCTTCACATCCTTAGCCAGTCGCAATTCCATTTGCGCTTTCGCCTTCCTGATAACCCCCCGGCATTCTCAAGCTATACATTTAAACCCCTCCCTGGTCATTTGTCCAAGTTTCCACTTTTTGTAAGCTTCCTTTTTGTGCTTAAGTTCACCAAGGATTTCCCCTCTAAGCCTATCCGGTCTCCTACCATATTTGCCTCTCTTGCTACGCATCGGGATGGTTTCTTTCTGTGCCTTCAATAAGGCTTCTTTAAAATACTGCTGGCTGTCCTGGACTCCTTTGCCCTTCATGTTAGCATCTCAGGGGATTCTGCCCATCAGGTCTCTGAGGGTATGTCTACACTACAAAGTTAATTTGAACTAACCGCTGTTAGTTTGAATGAACTTTAACAGGCGCTACACATGCAAACCGCTAGTTCGAATTTAAATCGAACTGTCTGTCCGGGGTGGGGGTCGAGTCCCTTTAAGCACAGCCCTTGGCTAGCCTGAGGCAGCAACTCCACGCCCTAAGCCCTAACCTGATGCCCTGCCAGTACTGGTTCCGGCCATCCTTATCTTTGGTTCAGGGTCCACTTAATGTGGACATGCTAGTTCGAATTAGCAAAACGCTAATTTGAATTAGTTTTTAGGTCTAGATGTGTAAGTTCGAATTAGCGCTGTAGTGTAGACATACCCTGAGGGAGTCAAAATCTGCTTTTCTGAAGTCCAAGGTGTGTATTTTACTATTCTTTTTTCTTCCTTAGATCGGGATCCTGAAATCTACCATCTCATGATCACTGCTTCCTAGGTTGTCACCCATCTCTACTTCCCCTATTAGTTATTCCCTGTTTTTGAGCAGAAGGTCAAGCTGCGCACGGCCTCTGGTCGGATCCTTCCGCACTTGTACCAAGAAGTTATCGCCAAGATTCTCCAAAAACTTCCAGGATTGCCTGTGTACTGCCGTGTTGGTTTCCCAACAGATGTCAGGGTAATTCAAGTCCTCCACGAGAACCAGGGCCTGCAATCTGGAAGCTTCTCTCAGTTGTCCGAAGAAACCCTCATCCACCTGATTCGGTGGCCTGTAGTAGACACCAACCACAACATCACTGCTCTTATTTGCTTCTCTGAACTTAACCCATAGACTCTCAACAGGTTTTTCTCCCTCTTTACACTGGAGTTCAGAGCAATCATAGTGCTCTCTTACATATAGTGCAACTCCTCCTCCTTTTCTCCCCTGCCTGTTCTTCCTAAACGGTCTATACCCTTCCATGACAGCGCTCCAATCATGCGAGTCATCCCACCAAGTCTGTATTATCCCAATTAAATCATATTTCTTGGACTGGGCCAGGGCCTCCAGTTCTTCCTGTTTGTTAACATGCCTGTAGAAACCTTTCTTGTTACCCTTCACATTTTTTGCCAGCTGGAATTCCAATTGTGCTTTCACCTTCATGATAACTTCAACTTTTTCTTAATAAGTGGGACCCTTATAATTCCATCTTTGATGGTGCTCCAAGCATCAATATTTTCTGTATGTTATGGTGTGTGAAACATTAATAGTCACTTTCAGGAAATACACCCGAGAGAAAAGACCATGGTCATAACTGATCTCCACTCCTTGGAAACAACAGATCATTCATGGCACAAAGATCATACTTGGATGCCTAAGGAAAGGATTAGTAAAATAGCTGCTCTGGATATGTGCTCTGTATTGCTCATCTTATCTGTGTAAGGAAATAGCACGTAAAACTGGAATTAGGAGGCAGGCCATGAGAACAGGGGAAGTGTCATTTGCAGCTAGACTGAGATGTCTGGGGCAGATAGAGGAGAGGAAAGTAAAAAACTCATCACATTACATTCAAATGGAGAAACCGAGAAGAGTTCTCAATCAGTACTTTCTCTAGTCACTAACTGCGCCAAAGGGCTAGCTTCTCAAAGCTGTGTCAAATCATCAGCAAAACCATTTGGGAGGAAAAAATAAGCAAAAATACTGGAATGAAAATTGGGACTATAATTTTATTAGATAGTTATTTTTTTTTATTCCCTAGTGAAGAATGTGGGCAAATTGGCTGAAAACCCAGATCAGTGGCTAATCAAGACAGCATCTATGGGAGAAAATGCACTGTAAAATACACTGGAGAAAAGAAAATTAGAGGGAAAGCAATATGAACTGGAATTTTTTTGAAAAATGGTTAGGGATGTTATAGATATCACGGAAAACAGTAGGGTTAAGGATCAGAAAAGGAGGGTATTAAAAATATCGGGGAGGAAAAAGGATACGTTGGAAAATATTTTGATCATTTTCAAAGGGTGAAATGAAAATTGTTCCCATTGGAGGAAAAAGTCCACATGTGCTAGAAATGGTTTTGTTCTACACTTGGAAAGAAACACTTACGATGTGCTCAAAAAGCATCTCAGTAGAACTGTAAAGGAACGAACACTGGAGTTACGAACTGACCAATCAGCCATACATCCCCTTCGGAGCCGGAAGTGGGCAGTCAGGCAGCAAACAGCAGATACTTCTGCCCTCCTGCCCCATCAGAAAGAAGGCCAATTCAGGACAGGCCTCTGTTAAATGTAATCTTTTTTTAAATAAGGGAAAGTTCAAAATAAAAATGGTGGACAAGGTTAGGAAAGGATGGGAAGGCTGGTTTGGGATTTTTTTAAGATCAGGAATATAATTAATGCTGGTCAGCACTAGGGTTTATGTAAAACTGTTTGTATCAAATAAATTTCTTCATCGTTTTACAAGAGTATAGGCGACCCCGACTTACGACCGCCCGACTTACAATCCCCTGTATTTTCAACCATTTTTCTCATGAAATATAGCTCCTAAAACCCTCCAATTTACATCCGCACCTCACATTTACCACAGTGTATGATGCAGACTCCACGCATCATCCCAAAACAGGAAACACACAAGGGCAGTCAGACACGCCAGTCTGCAGCTGCTGCTAGAACTGTGCGCATCTCTTCACATTGGTCTTCACCTTTTAGTTATTTTTGAGCATTATTTGAACTATTCAGTTTGCTTTTCCTCCATTTCCGTAGTCAGTTTTGGTATTTTTAGGATGTGAAATGGATTTCCAGGAATGGAACTGCCATTTATAACATTGCTCCTATAGGAAATAAAGTTTTGACTTATGACGGCTTGACTTATGCTGGTTCTCCAGGAACCAAATAGATCATAAGAGCGGAGCCCACCTGTACAGCTTTGGTTGGTCATGAGAACTGCAGAGATGTAATAAATCTTCATTTCTCTGAGACATTTGATTTAGTAAGGGAAGCAGGTGAAAAACTGGTGAAACTCTGATTTACTGACAGATTTCAGGGAATGGGGCTGTTTCAAGTAGAGTTTTGTAGGGATCACGTCTAGGTCTCAAGCTATTCCATATTTTAATCAATGTTCTAGAAACAAACAGCAAACCAGGGCAGATAACATTCTCAAAATCTTAGTGTTCAAATTGCAGAGAGCTCACAGTGAGTAGGCCAGGCATATGGGATGCATAGGTAGGAGCATTGTCAGCAGATTTAATGAGGAAAGGAAGTGAACACATTGGAGAGGGTCCAGCGGAGGGCAACATAAATGATGAAGGGGCTGGAGCACTTCACCTACAGGGAGAGGCTGAGGGATTTGGGCTTGTTTAGTTGGCAGAAGAGAAGAGTGAGGGGGGGTTGAGAGCAGCCATCAACTGCCTGAAGGGGGGTTCCAAAGAGGATGGAGAGAGGCTGTTCTCAGAGGTGACAGATGGCAGAACAAGGAGCAATGGTCTCAAGTTGCGGTGGGGGAGGTCTAGGTCGGATATTAGGAAAAACTATTTCCCTAGGCAGGTAGTGAAGCGCTGGGATGGGTTCCCTGGGGAGGGAGTGGAATCTCCATACCTAGAAGTTTTTAAGTCCTGGATTGACCAAGCCCAAACTGGGATGATGGAGTTGGGGTTGGTCCTGCTTCGGGTAGGGGGCTGGGCTCGATAACTCTGGAGGTGTCTGCCTGCCCTGTGATGCTAAACCACGTGAATGATGCCCTGTGCCACTGAAATGACATTGCAGCTTTACTTAATCATCCAGAATGCACAGGGATGCCCAGCAAAGAGACCCATTTTGCCTAGTGATCCTGTACGGGCCCTGGGATATTTACTGTGCAGAGCAGAAAGGATCCCAGCCTTACCCTCTAGCCTGTGGTGCCCTGAGTATGTCGAGCAGGGGAGCTTCTCATTCAGAGCTGGTACCTGTGAGTGCTGAGAAGGACATGTCTTCTCTTCACACCCCCATCAGGCAGAAAGATCCCGCACCTCTCTCCGCCCAGCAACTGCAGCAACATCCTACGCCAAGAGCCAACACAGAGCTGTGCAGTGGTTAAAACTCAGCTCTGGGCAGTCCCGTGGGTAATGTCAGCCCCTAGTGGATACATGAACCACTGAATGTAAAAAGGCTGGGGACCAGCCTGTCTGGGATGCTGGGCTATTTATATATCTGTAAGAGTAAGCAGCAATTTGGGGCACTTTCCAAGGGGAGAGGAGATCTCTTGGGCTCTGGGCTGAGTCAGGAAGCAATTGATTGCTCTAAGCATTTGTGTGTACTTAGAAATTATAGTTGATTAATAAGAAAACTATGGAGAATGTCCATGTCTATGTCTCTTTTGGGGCTGTCACTAAAGGATCAATAACTCTCATCAATAACTTTCATCGCGTTGTGCAGCATCTTTCCCTGAAGGGCACTGAAATGACCTTGTGAAGGAAAGTCACTGTGAACAGAAACCCATCAAGCAGCTAAGCAGGGAGACATGAACTGGCGAGACAGATTGGGGGGCAGGATGAGAGAGAGACAACCAGGAGTCCTGGCTTTCCTGCAGTACCCACAATCCCTCCATGGCAGGGGCTAGTCATTGCGTGAAGGCAGAGGAAAGGCTGGAAGAGGAAGGCTGAGCCTTCGCCATCCTCTCCTGGGGAATCTGAGCATTTCAGAACCAGCTGGCGTGTGTGAGCTCCCCGCTCTTGGGAGGTGAACTCTGAGGTTCCACTTCTGCTGCTACTAGCCTAGTCTACACTAAAGGGGAAAGTCAACCTACAATGGTCACACCAGCTACGTGAATTACACAGCTGGAGTCAAAGTACCTACAGTCGATTTTTGGCCCGTCCACACAGCTGGAGGTTGACGGGAGCCCACGATCTCATGAACTTCCCTTACTCCTTGTGAGGAGTAGCACTGCCGGCACCAACGGGGGAGCCCTCAAAGCTCCAATAAACCCGTCCTCATCTCACTCGCTAATTCAGCCCCTAAAAATCAACTGCAGCAGCGTTGACCTTCTCCATAGGGTAGACAAGCCCAAAGGGAAACCTGCCAGCACATCCCAGTCACTGAGGTGCCTCTGGGGGAACAGACTCAGTTACACAAACAGGGTGCTCCCGTGAAAGGGGTGGAGACAGGGACCTGTCCTGTACTGAGAGACCTCCAACAAGGAGGGCCCCATAAGAACACAGACTGGATTAATGTTTACATTGGATTTATTCTCTTTCTTGGTTCATTCCCTCCCAGTCTCTCCCAGGTGGAATTAAAAGCTGACGTTCCAGGCTGAGTCAGACTTTCCAGGACTACTCCAGCTGGAGGACACTTGGATTACCAGGTCTGGACTCTGCCTACTCATCTCACCAATCTGGGGTATTTCTCTGGTGCAGAAGAACCAGGGTGTTTAAGCCCTGGAATAAGACCGAATGAATTTTCTTGTCCAAGCCAAACAGGGGGGTCATGTCCCCACATACTTGGGTTCCTAACACTCTGTAGCTGCTAAACATGGTGTGATCTTCATCTGTATCTAAAGGCTAGGAGGGTTAGACCCTGATTTAGCTGGGTCATGTTGTTTATTTATGATCATTATTTGCATTGTGGAACCCGCCAGAGATTCTGCTCCAGTTCCAGGCCCACATGGAAGGTGAAACAGGCCCTGCCCAAAGATCTTATAAGCAAATTAAGACAAAACACAGCTACTGTGTGAACCAACCCACAGAAGGATTAGGGGAGGGACAAGGGAGTAACAGCACTAAGGACAAAAGGGGCTGTTTACAGGTGATTCCCCAGACATTGAGGGAAACACCCTTGATGGCTTCCATGTGCACATCAAAACCCATACAGCATCCCAAACTCCATCTCTCTAACTGGACACGGAAGAATGATGCAGACAGAGAAATAAACTGCACCGATGCAGCAGGTTGGGACACTGATATCGACAGGTTACATGGGGCATTTTGTCCAAAGTACCTTTGAGTTAAGCATAGTTGTGCCCGTGCATCTATTTCATAAACCTGGGGGGGGGTGCTGTCATCATGGCCCCCAGCTCACTTCATCCCCTGATCAGTCTCGTGGCTGAGAGCGCTCCCCAGAGGGCCCGGGGATGGCTCAGGTCACCAGTGAATCCCTCTCGGAGCTCTCTTCCTGCCCCGTCTCTCTGTCAGGGCCTCCCACTCAGGGCTGGAGAGCAGCCCCCTCCCCACCTGTAGCAGGAGGGAAGCAAGGAAAAGGGAGACCCCACTGTGGAGTGTTGACCACCTCGTGCCATTGCTCTGGTCTTGCTCCTCTGGGGTGTGTTATATGCCAGGAGGCTATAGGTGTGTGGTGAGCTGTGCAGCTGCAGCTGTTCCTGTACCCTGGTCTCTGCTGGGCATCCACTCAGGGGAAAGAAATAGCTCAGTGGTTTGAGCATTAGCCTGCTAAACCCAGAGTTGTGAGTTCAATCCTTGCAGAGGTTATTTAGGGATTTGGGGCAAAAATTTGCCAGGGGTGGTACTTGGTCTTGCTGTGAAGGCAGCAGGCTGGACTCAATGACCTTTCAAGGTCCCTTCTAGTTCTAGGAGATAGGCAATCTCTGTTATTATAGTTGCTTTAGCTCCTTTTGGAACTGGAATGTGGGCGAGGCTGACTCTGGGCTGTCCTTGCTGAAATTCCTTAGGCTGAACTCCGGGTCTCCAGACACTTTTTCAGATAAAGACTTGAGAATTGCTCAGCGTTCACCTCTGAATTCTTCTGAAAAAAATGGCAGTTAGTCATAACATATTACTTCATTTATATATTTCATTACAATACTAAGACAATGGAAACTTCTACCCAGTTAGGGTTCGATACCTACAGCACAGAGGTGGGGAACCTTTTTGGAACTGAAAAAATGAGTCAAAGTTCATCTGTAGGACAAACAAACAACATGAGGTGCCAACCTTGTTTTGTCCAGATCAACTGAGGATGCCTTAAAAAGACTGGGACTTCTCAGCTTAGAAAAAGGGAGACTAAGTGGAACATATGTTAGAGGTCTCTAAAATCATGATGTGTATGGAGAAAGTGAATAAGAAAAAAATATTTACCTGTTCCCGTGACAGGAGAACTACGGGTCACCAAAATGAAATTAGTAGGAAGCAGGTTTAAAACAAAAGGACGTTTTTCTTCACACAGCGCAGTGTGAACCTGTGGAACTCCTTGGCAATGGATATTGTGAAGACCAGGATTTTAACAAGGTTCAAAACACAGCTAGGTAATTTCATGGAGGATAGGTAGGAATGGTGTCCATAGCCATTTGCTTGTCAGAGGCTGGGAATGGGTGACAAGGGAGGAGTTACATGAGGATTACCTGTTGCATTCAATCCCTGTGAGGCATCTGGCATTGGCTGCTGTCATAAGACAGGACACTGGGCTAGACGGACCTTTGGTCTGACCCAGTACGGCCATTCATATGAATCAGGTAATCCATAAACCTGTGTGGTGCTGGGTCAGTGTATTATGCAGTGGCACTTAGTCCACTTAGAGAGAAGAATGAATTTGTTCTACAGCCTTAGTTGGGAGCCAACTGGCTTTATAGCTCAAGCTAAGCTCTAGAGGTCCCATTTGTAGCCACCTGCAGGTGGAACTGAACCTGTGACCTCTGGCTTTAGAGATCATTCATTGTTATTGCACTTTCTGTAAGTAGTGTGAGTGCCACTTGTCAGCCGATGGTCAGGGGAGAGAGTGTGTGTGTGTGTTACACCTGAGTCTTCAACTGCTGAGACACAAGGCCCCATCGCAGTGGGCAGTCTAGGTGAGACTGACGGGTGCTCCGAGAAGTTTAACATCTGTGTCTTTACTGCTAGGATCGGGATCCCTTCACGGCGGGCAGCCAGCAGGCCAACAGACGTCCCAGAGTTTACAGGGATAGCCTATTACACCTCAGATTTTGACTGCTAGGATACACGATCCCTTCACAGCAGACAGCCTGGGGGAGGCTGAGAGATGCCCCACGGATCTTTCCCCTGGAAGTGACATGATCCAACACTCAAGCTCTCCCTATATCTGTCCCTTATGACCGGCTGGATGGAGTTCCTTTTAAAATTGTGCTTGGTTCTGTTACAGCAACTGAAGTAGTCAGGTCACAGCTTAAACAGTTACTATTTTATTGTTACAGGGTAAACTTAGCTGTTAAATGCTACAGCTGTGTTACAGATAACACAGCCACTACAAAGGACAGGATAGAAATTACACTAATAAGTCACTTACAGGTACCATGAAACCCTTTTGGTTCTGTGAGCTCTTATTAAATGCATGCAAAATAGACACCTAACCTCCATAAATCTATCTAGCTCTTTTTTAACCCTGTTAAAGTCCTAGTCTTCACCTTCACCACATCCTCTGGCAAGCAGTTCCATGACCAAGAGCTGGTGTGTAGCCACTTTCCATTGGAGAAGTGATGCCCTGGGTCCCACATTCCTATTGGTCAGGTGAGGCAAGCGTGGAGGCCTTTGCAAGTTGCCACCTCACAGTGCAAGTGGCAACCCCATTAGGTGTGACACAGGGCCCAGCTGGACCTCAGTTCCAGGTGGCATCTTGGAAGGACCCACCACAGAGATGATCCAAGCGGTGATGGGGGGCAAAGGAGGAGCAAGAAACCAGTGTGGGTTAAAGGACAAGACATGGAAGTGGCTCGGGGCTCAAAGCCTCCAGTGTCCAGTTACAATTAGGAAGTTGGCAACCCTTTGAGTTGTGCACCGATGGATTCTCCGGTGTGTCAGGCAGAGAGAACATAGTAAAGTCAGCAAAGACTTTACCCTTTCTTTGATTGACCAGTCAGTGTTTCAGGAAATAGTACCACTCCAGGGAGATCTGTCTGAAAATTTCCACTTAGGAGAAAATGTCAGTCCCTTTAGGTGTAAAGAATTGGAGTAGCCTGTCCCGGATCTGTTTGGTTCTCACGCCGTAGATGATGGGGTTCAGCATGGGGGGAACCAGGAGGTAGATGTTGGCAAGGAGAATGTGGAAGTGAGGGGGCATATTGCTGCCTAAACGGGATACCAGGGAGCCAAACAGAGTTGGAATGTAAAAGGCTAATATGACACAGATATGTGAACCGCAAGTCCCAAAAGTCTTGAGCCGGGCATCCTTTGTGGGGAGGCTGAAGATGGCCCTAAGTATCTGGATATAGGACAGAATGATGAAAACCACATCCAGACTGATCCTACAGGATAGCACGAAGATGCCGTAGTAACTACTGATGCGGGTGTCACCACAGGCCAGCTTCACCACACCCAAGTTTTCACATTGAGTGTGGGCAATGATATTGGTTCTGCAATATTGCCACTGCCTTGCCAGCAAGGGAAAAGCCAGTGTAAGAATGCTGCCACGCAACACAATGACCAGGCCGATCTTCATCACCAGGGAGTTTGTCAGGATGGTGGAATGTCTCAGGGGATGGCAGATGGCCACATAGCGATCAAAAGCCATGGCTGCCAATATCCCAGACTCGATCTCTGTGAAGCAGTGAATGAAGAACATCTGGGTGAGGCAGGCACTGAAATCGATCTCTCTGGAATTGAACCAGAAATTTGCTAGAATTTTGGGCAGGGTGGTTGTGGACAGCACCAGGTCAGTGACGGCCAGCATGCAGAGGAAATAGTACACGGGCTCATGGAGACTGGCCTCCCTCTTCACAATAAATAGGATGGCAAAGTTTCCCAAGATGACTATGGAGTACATGGTGCAGAAGGGGATGGAGATCCAGGCATGAGCTGCCTCCAGTCCAGGGATGCCCTGCAGGATGAAGGTGGAGGGGTTGGTGAAGGCAGTTTTGTTGGAATCTGACATGGAGTGGTGGAGAAGTGATTCAACTCTGAGGCAGAATGTCGTGTCTTCCTTAAACTCGATGCTCCATGGAGTTTTTTCATGTACCTGGGGTCTAGGGAGGTGGTGACAGGGAAATTGCCTGGATGGAGACACAATGTGAATATGAGACACCACATACACTATTGGAAGTTGTTGTTAGGGAGAAAGAGATTGTATTTTCGTCACACAGTGAAAATGTCATTTTTTCATTATCTGGAGGCAAGGATTATGAACAACAGAGTCCTTTAATTCTGTGTTTGATGTTGCTCCAGGTATGATATTTTCTATATGTTATGGCACGTGAAACTTTAATAGGCACCTGTAGAAAATACATGCCAAGGAAAAGACCTGGTGATAACTGCGAGCAACACCATGTAAACAGCAGCTCATTCATGGCACTGGCCACAACAAAGACCATGTTCGGATGCCTAAGGAAGGGGTTGGAAAACTAGCTGCTCCGGACATGTGCTCAGTGTTGCTCATCTAGTCTGTATAAGGAAATAGCAGGTAGAACTGGAATTCGGAGGCAGGCGATGCAAACAGGGAAGAATAATATACAACCATACTGGGATATCTGGGGCCGATAGAGGAGAGGAAAGTAAAAAACAGAAGTCACTATATTACATTCAAATGGAGAAACCAAGAAGAGTTCCCAGTCACTGCTATGTCTAATGAGTGATTGCTCCAAAGGGCTAACTCCTCAAAGCTGTGTCAAATCATCAGCAAAACCATTTGGGAGGAACTTTTTGCCTAACTTCATTGGAATGAACATCGCGGTTTTTTGAACAATGGTTTTATTAGATAACAAACATGTTTGAGTCCATGGTGAAGAGTGTAGACAAGTTGGATAAAAACCCTGTTCAGTGGCTAATCAAGGCAGCACTTAAAGGAGAAAATGCACTGTATAATACACCGGAGAAAAGAAAAATAGATGGAAAGCAATACGAACTGGAAATTTTTGAAAAATGGTGAGGGGTGTTAGAGACATCAGGGAAAACCCTTAGTAGGGCTAAGGATCAGAAAAGGAAGGTATTAAGAATATCTGGGATAAAGCGGATACCTTGGAAAATATTTTGACCTTTTTGAAAGGGTGAAAGGAAAATTGTTCCCATTGGAGAAAAAAGACCACATGTTCTAGAAATGGTTTTGTTTTGAGCTGCTGTTTAGATGGTGTTGCTATCAGTTATCACCAGGTCTTTTCCTTGGCATGTATTTTCTACAGGTGCCTATTTAACAAAATGGTTTTTGTTTGGAAAGAAACATGATGTCCTCAAAAAGCATCTCAGTAGACTGTTATAGGTATGAACACCAGCGTTACGAACTGACAGATCAACCAGAAGAGGGCAAACAGGCAGCAAGCAGCAGATACTTCTGCCTCCTGCCCCTTTAGAAAGGAGGCCAATTCAGGACAGGTTCTGTTAAATGTAAATTATTTTAAAAATCAAGGGAAAGTTCAAAATAAAAATGGTTGACAAGATTAGGAAAGGCTGGGAAGGCTGGTTTGGGATTTTTTTTTAAGATCGGGAATATAATGAATGTTGTTCAGCAATATGGTTTACGTAACCCTGGTCAGATCAAAGAAACAGCCGCATCCTTTTACAAGAGTACAGCTTTGGTTGATCAAGAGAATGGTAGAGATATAATAAGCCTTCATTTCTCTGAGATTTGATTTTGTAGGGAAAGCCGGTGAAAATGGGCAAAACTCTGGTTTACTGACAGATTTCAAGAAATGGGTTCGGTAGGAATCAGGCCTAGGCCTGATGCTGTTCAATATTTTAATCAATGTTCTAGAAACAAACAGAAAACCAGGGCGGATACAATTCTCACAATGTTAGTGTTCAAATTGCAGAGTGCTTACAGGGAGGAATCCAGGTATATTGGATACACAGGTAGGAGCGCTGTGTGCAGATTTAGTGAGGAAAGGATTGGGGATACATTGGAGAGAGTCCAGCAGATGGCAACCAAAATGATGAGGGGACTGGAGCACATGACTTACACGGAGAGGCTGAGGGATTTGGGTTTGTTTAGTCTGCAGAAGAGAAGAGTGAGGGGGGATTTGAGAGCAGCCTTCAACTTCCTGAAGGGAGGTTCCAAAGAGGATCGGGAGAGGATGTTCTCAGTGGTGGTGGATGACAAACAAGGAGGAATTGTCTCAAGATTGCAGCAGGGGAGGTCTAGGTTGGATGTTAGTAAAAAGTAGGAGGGAGGAGAAGCACTGGGATTGGTTACCTAGGGAGGGGCTGGAATCTCCATCCCTAAAGGTATTTGTTTCCTGGCTTGACAAAGCCCTGGCTGGGATGATTGAGTTGGGGTTGCTCCTGCTTTAAGCAGGGGGCTGGAGTCAATGACTCCAGAGGTCTCTTCCAGCCCTGGGATACTAAACACCTGAAGGATGCCCTATGCCACTGAAATGCTGACACATTGCAGCTCTCGATAATCATCCAGAATGGGCAGGGATGCCCAGAAAAGAGTCACATTTTGCCTAGTGATATTGGCAAGAGCTCTAGGCTGTTTCCTATGTGTTCAGAGCAGAAAGGATCCCAGACTTACCCTCTATCCTGCGGTGCCCTGGGTATGTCGTGCAGGTGAGCTCCTCAGCTCGAGCTGGGTACCTGTGAGTTCTGAGATGGTTTCCCTCGGAGCCTCCCTCAGGCAACCATGTCCCACACCTCTCTCAGCCCAGCATCTGCAGCAGCATCTCACACTGAGAGCCGACACAGGGCATAATAATATAGCTCTGGGCAATCCCAGTGGGTTCACTCAACCCCTAGGGGTTCGTTAGCATCTGCATGGAAAAAGGCTGGAGACCAGCCTGTCTGGGATTCTGGGCTAGTTATCCAGCTTTAGGAATAAACAGCAATTAAGGGTCCTTCCCAAGAGGAGAGGAGAACTTGTTGGCTCTGGGCTGAGTCATGGAGGAGTCGGCTACTCTGAGGATTTGTGTGAACTGAGAAATTATAGTTGATTAATAAGAAAACTATGGAGAATGTCCATGTCTATGTCTCTTTAGGGGCTGTCACCCAGGGGTCAGAGATCAATAATTCTCATCAATAACTTCCAACACGTTCTGCAGCAACTTTCCCTGAAGGGCATTGAGAAGACCTTGCAAAGAAAAGTCACTGTGAACAGAAACCCATAATACAGCTCAGCAGCGACATGAATTGGCCAGGCAGATGGAGGGGCAGGATGAAAGAGAGACAACCAGGAGTCCTGACTTCCCTGCAGTACCCACGATCCCTCCATAGCAGGGCCTAGTCATTGGGTGGAAGCAGAGGAAAGGCTGGAAGAGGGAGGTTGAGCCTCCACCATCCTCTCCAGGGGAATCTGAGCATTTCAGAACCATCTGGCGTGTGTGAGCTCCCCGCTCATGGGAGGTGAACTCAGACTCCACGTCTGCTCCCCCCGGCCTGGTGTAAAGAGGAAAGTCCACCTAAGATGATCACACCAGCTACATGAATTACACAGCTGGAATCAAAGTACCCACAATAGGTTTTTTATGCCATCCGCACAGGTGGAGGTTGACGGGAGCCCACGATCTCATCACCTTCCCTTAATCCTTGTGAGGAGCAGCACTGCCGGCACCAACAGGGGACTCCTCTAAGTTCCAATTAGGTTGAAAGTAGGAATAAGGACTCTTCCGGAAAAGGGTTTATTTTCCGCAAGATCCCGTCTAGACTGGCGCTTTTCTCCGGCAAAACCCCGAGCCGGAAAAAAGCGGCAGCCATGTTCATGCAAATGTCGCGGGGGATATTTAAATCCCCCACGGCATTTGCAATTCCGACTGGTCTCATTAGCATCCCTTTTCCGAAAAGGGGTGCCAATGTAGACACAGCCTATCTCTCTAACTTGGCACAGAAGAATGATACAGACACCGAAACAAGCTACACAGATGCAGCAGGTTGAGACACTAATATCGACAGGTTACATGGGGTGGTTTGTCCAAAGTACCTTTGAGTTAGGCATATTTCTGCCCATACGTCAATTTCATAAACCTGGGGGGGGGGGCGGGTGCTGACATCGTAGCCCCCACCTCATGTAATCACTTGATCAGTCTCGTGACTGAGAGTTCTCCCCCTATGGCTGAGGAATGGTTCTAGTCACCAATGGATCCCTCTCTTGCTCTCTTTCGGTCCCATCTCTTGGTCAGGACCACCCACTCTGAGAGCTGAACAACAGCCCCCTCCTCACCTGTAGCAGAAGGGAAGCAAGGAAAAGGTAGATCACAATGTGGTGTGTTGACCACCTACTGCCATTGTCTCACCTCAAGCTGGCATTCATAGAATCATAGAATCATAGAACTGGAAGAGACCTCAGAAGGTCAAGTCCAGCCCCCTGCTCTAGGCAGGACCAGTTCCAACTAAATCAACCCGGCCAGGGCTTTGTCAAGCCAAGACTTAAACACCTCTAGGGATGGAGACTCCACTACTTCCCTAGGGAACCCATTCCAGTGCTTCAACACCCTCCTAGTGAAATAGTTTTTCCTAATATCCAACCTGGACCTCTCCCACCACAACTTGAGACCATTGCTCCTTGTTCTGCCATCTGTCACTACCAAGATCAGCCTCTCTCCAGCCTCTTTGGAACCTCCCTTCAGGAAGTTGAAGGCTGCTATCAAATCCCCCCTCACTCTTCGCTTCTGCAGACTAAACAGACCCAAGTCCCTCAGCCTCTCCTCATAAGTCATATGCTCCAGCCCCCTGATCATTTTGGTTGCCCTCCGCTGGACCCTCTCCAATGCATCCACATCCTTTTTGTAGTGGGGGGCCCAGAACTGGACACATTGCTCCTCTGTAGTGTCTTGTGAACTGTGCAGCTGCAGTCATTGCTATACCCTGGTCTCTGCCCAGCATCCATCTCACTAAGGATGTTAAAATGTTGTTAACTGATTTGTTGATGGAATTTCCATCAACTAGCCGACTAGTCAATAGGCACTTCGAACCGGTAGTTCCAACTCCCTGCCCGCGGCTACATGCGGCATGGGCTAGATAGTTCAAATTAAAGCTCCTAATTTGAACTACCGTTACTCCTCCTGCAATGAGGAGTAATGGTAGTTCAAATTAGGAGCTTTAATTCGAACTACCTAGCCCGTGCCGCGTGTAGCGCAGGGGGTTTGAACTACGGGGCATTTAAAAATGGCGGTGCCTGGGAACATGCAAATAAAGCCCGGGATATTTTAATCCCGGGCTTCATTTGCAAGTTCGAATGACTACATTAGCCACCCTAGTTTGAACTAGGCTGGCAGTGTAGACATACCCCAAGAGTCCCCAATGTGGTTTGGATTTTGGCCAAACCATTCCAGTGACTTTCCCTGCTGGTACGAGTCCCCAGTTGCTCTTTACATGCAATAACAGGGAGGGAGCCTTTTCTGTTGTGTTACTCTCTGTGTATTTGCTGGAAGCCGGGTTTTGTTTAAAGCTGTTCACTTGTGACTTATCTGACTGGTTACCCTGTGGGTCAGCAGGCTGGCTGGGATCCACTGCAGGGGGAGAGGCTGCCTGGATTCCAACTGAGGATCCGACCCCAAGTAGAGAGATGGGTTAGGCTCAGCATATGATGCAGATTTTGGGATCAGAGACATTCCCTGAGACTTAGGTGAATTAAACCGAAGCGTTTGGGATCTCTCAGTGTCTTCTGAGGTTCCATCTAGACAGCAGGTTTCTTGCGCAAGAAGTTTTTTTTTTGGAAGAGATCTTCCAAAATAACTTCTTGCCAAAGAGCACATTTACACTGCAAATGCGCATTGAAAAACGATCTGCTTTTTCAAAAGATAGCGTCCAGACTGTATGGACACTCTCTCACATGTAACCTGTGATTGCTATGGGTGGAGTGGCCACCAGGGCACCTGTGTTTTTTCCTCTTTCCTCTTCTTCTGAGAGAACTCCCTCTTTCCCGTCCACACATGCCTTTTTCTGAAAGAGCTCTTTTGGAAAATGGCTTCTTCCTCATAGAATGATGATTACCAATGTCGGAAAAAACCCTCTGTTCTTTCGATTTTCTTGTGGAAGAACGCAGTTGCAGTGTGGACATTCCTCAAGTTTTGTTGGAAAAACAGCCCTTTTTCCAATAAATCTCTGTTGTGTATATGAGTGTGATTGGTGTGGACTGAACTGTTCCCATTTTCCTTTTAGTTTTCTCTTTATGTTTGTTGTAACTGTGAAGACAATGTCGGTGGGTTATAAAATGGCTCTGTTATGCTGTAAAAATTAGATTATTATTTGTTTCTTCATCATAAGATTTGATAAAGTGATTTAATTAAATACATTTCTATAGTTCCTTTTGGGATTTCAATGTGGGGGAGGCTGGCATTGGGTAGTCCTTCCAGCCTGAACTCTGGGTGTCCAGTGACTTTTGGTAGGAGTTGTTTTTATTATTATTTTAAGACACTGGAGAAGCAGAGACTTGAGGATTGCTCAGAGTTCACCTGTGAATTCTTTTGAGGAATATTGCAGTTAGTCATAACATATTACTTCATTCCTGTATTTTATTATAATAGTAAGATAATGGAAACTTGCACCCAATTAGGGTTAGAGCCCTATAGGACAGGGATGCGTAATCTTTTTTGGGTTGGGGGTCACTGACGCAGAGAAAATCAGTCAGGGGCTACACACAAGTGAGAAGCAAAGAAGAAACCCATCCCTCACCAGCAGGGTCTGGATCCAGGCAACCTTTGTTTCCCCACCCCCGCTGTAGGACCATTTGGTCAGTGATGTGTCCTCTGTTGATAGACCAGCAGAAATTAAACGAGCTATTAGGATCGTTGGTCATGTGGCTAATAGGAGGCGGGTGAAGGGAGAATAAAAGGATACGAATCTCTGAGAATGTGAAGACCCTTGTTTCTGTGATACACACAGGAAGAGAATGTGTGTTGCAGAAGCGAGGGCAGAAATGGGATGTAATTCTTACTCTCTTTGTGGCTTTGCTATTTCTATCCATCGGTTTTGTGCCCAGAGCACCTCAGTGCAGGAATCATGGATATTCTGACAGAGGGTCCAATACAGAGGCAAGGGCTCTGGGTGTGAAAGACAGACTAGGTGGTGTTACACTTGGGTGTGAAAGACAGGCTCAGTGGTTAACAGATGTGACAGCAGTTCTAGACAGAGGTCCAGTCGGAGATTCCTTCCTGCAATGAGTCTCCCTCCTGACATGCAGCATCTCTTGCTAGAGAGGGAGCTGAAATCTGCCAGTGAAAGAGTGACGCACCTAAAATGCAAACTAAGATGTTTCCCAGCTAATTCACCCAGGCCCAGTGGAGAAGTAGATTATCCTACTTGGTGAGCACAAGCCAAAGAGATGAGGGATGACATTGAGACTTCTGGAACTTCAGGGGCTAGCCAAGTTAGTCTGTTAGGGTATGTCTACACTACCACCCTAGTTCGAACTAGGGTGGTTAATGTAGTCAATCGAAGTTGCAAATGAAGCCTGGGATTTAAATATCCCGGGCTTCATTTGCATCTTGCCGGGCGCCACCATTTTTAAATCCCCGGTAGTTCAGACTCTGTGCCCGCGGCTACACGCGGCACGGAGTAGGTAGTTCGAATTAGGCTTTCTAATTCGTGGAACGAGGTGTAACGGTAGTTCGAATTAGCCTAATTCGAACTACCTACTCTGTGCCACGTGTAGCCGTGGGCACGGAGTCCGAACTACCGGGGATTTAAAAATGGCAGGCTTCATTTGCAACTTCGATTGACTACATTAACCACCCTAGTTCGAACTAGGGTGGTAGTGTAGACATAACCTTACAGAAAAAAACAACAAATGGTCTGGTAGCACTTTCTAGACTAACGAAACATATAGATGGTATCATGAGCTTTCGTGGGCACAGCCCATTTCTTCAGATGACCGGAGTTATGAGTAGGGGATATGAAAACTCGAAATAAATAGAAGGGAAGAGGAGGGGGGAGAGAAAGAAAAAAAGCAGAGGGGTGGGAGACAGAGCATCCTTAAGTATCTGGAGAATGGGTACTTAGACCTAAGCAGATAAAAATCAAAGTCAATAGATAGATTGCTAAGGCAGGAAGGACACCACTCAAACAGCTGTTAGCTTCTGACAGTTAAAAGAAGAAGGATTATGGAAAGTGTACTAGCCCTAGCTTTGAAGGTGGTGTGAGGAGCTGGTGGCAGGGAATCCACTGTAGGACGCTTTGATATTTTAGAGAAAGCATCTGGAAGTGTCATTAGTGCATCCGAGCTTAAGGCTCAGTTTTCTGAGATACACCAGAGAATCACTTTCTGCATACCAAAGTGGACTACATGCCCAAGAAATTTTAGAGGCTGGTGGGATAAAAGATACTGAATCTGACTCTTCCATAAAAGATAACTTTTCCATGGTGAATGAAAGAATGACCATAGTTGGTCTGACCAAAAGTCCATCTTGCCCAGTGTCCTGGCTTGGAAGAGTGGCCAACACAAGATACCCCAGAAGGAGTGAATAGAACAGGAAATTGTCACGTTATCCAGGCTGGGAATGGGTGACATCACTGGATGATTCCCTGTTCTGTTCCCTCTGTCTGGGGCACCTGGAATTGGCTACCCTGGGAAGACAGGACACTGGGCTAGCTGCAACTTTCGTCTCACCCAATCTAGCTGCTCTTGTGAAAACCATACACCCATGGGGTGTGGTTCACTGTCCCATGTAATGGCACTTGGACCCTTACAGGGAAAGAGAAAGGTGAGTGAGATCTACAGCCTTAGCTGAGAGTCAGCTGCCTTTATAGCTCCAGCTGTAGAGGGTTATGCACTAAGCCCCAGAAGTCCTACTTGTAACTGCCTGCGGGCAGAACTGAACCTGTGACCTCAAGGTGTAGAGTACATTCATTCTTACTGCTCCCTGTAAATGGTCTGAGCACGAGCTCATGGGACAGTGAACCACACCCAGTAGCTGTGTGGATTACACTAGTGCCAGACGAAAAGGAAGCCTGCCTGAAAAAGCAAAACTGCATCTGTTGTTTGCCTGGGTGAGACCCTGCTGAATTCACATCCTAACCAGAATTAGGCTGAGATGGTGGGTAATCGAATTTGTAATCGAATTTCATCTATTTGCTGTCACCTGCCCTCCCTAAAAAGCTCCCGTTCTGTTGCTATTGCATCTCTTTTCTTGGTTACCCATCACTCTACACGTTTTCTGAGGTGCCAAGGGGAAAACCTCAGCTCATGAGTACAAGAGCTGGTGTGTAGCCTCTTGCCGTTGGAGAAGTGATGTCCAGGGTCACACATTCTTACTGGTTGGGAGAGGCAAGCTAGGAGGCCTTTGCCGGTTGCCGCCTTACACTGCAGGAGGCAGCCCTGTTAGGTGTGACACAGGGCCCAGCTGGATTTCAGTTCCAGGTGGAGTCTTGGAAGGAACCATCTCTGAGATGATCCAAATGGTGATGGGGGGCCGATGAGGAGCAAGCAACCAGTGTGGGGCCTTAAAGGACAAGAGATAGAAGTGCCTGGGAGCTTGAGGGAAGACATGGGGCAGGACCCTGAGGAAAAAGGTGGGACAAGGGCAGGCCTCAGATGTCCAGTTACAGTTAGGAAGTTGGCAATTCTATGAGTTGTGCACAGATGAATTCCCCAGTATGTCAGGCTAAGGCTATGTCTAGACTGCAGGCTTCTTTTGGAAGAGAGATTCTGGAAAACCTTATTTCCAAAAAGAGCATCTACACAGCGAAAGTGCAATGAAATGAAAAAGTAACGTTCTTTTTTGAAAGATGGCATCCACATTGATTGGACACTATCTTGCCTGTAAGTTGTGAGTACTGTGGACGGAGCGGCCAGCATGGCACCTGAGCTTTTTCCTGGAGGCCTCTTCTTTTGAAACAACACTCTCTTCCGCATCCACACAAACCTTTTTGGCCAAAGAACGCAATAGCAGCGTGGATGTACGTATTGTTTTTCTGAAAAAATGGCCATTTTTCTAGAAAGTCTCTGCAGTGTAGACATAGCCACTGACTTGCCAATCAAAGTAAGGTTAAATTGTTTGCTGCCTTTACTATGTTTTCTCATGGTATGTCTACGCTGCATAGTAAAGTCAGCAAACAATGTAACCTTACTTTGATTGGCAAGTCAGTGGCTATGTCTACACTCCAGAGGGTTTCTTCGGAAAAATGGCCATTTTTCCGAAAAACTTCACTTACATCCACACTGCAATCACAAAAGAGCTCTTCCAGAAAAAGGCATGTGTGGTTGTGGAAGAGAGAGTTCTTTCGAAAAAAGAGGAAAAAGCACAGATGCCCTGGTGGCCACTCCGTCCAGAGTGTTGAAGCAGGAAAAGGGGATAAGGGGATTTGTGCGTACCCATCTTAGGTTTGTCAGTAGCAGAGCAAGAGTCAGAGTAAGTCTGTAGCCTGACAGCGCGAGAACTGTAAGAAGTGCTGCCTTTGCCTCTCGCCTCCATACGGAGATAAGGATGGAATGCTGACTCCAGTGAGAACCTAGAGATAAGGTAGCATCTGGGAGGAACTAAGAGATAATTGTTAGCCACTGGTGTATGTAATGGAAAGTGACAGTATTTATACAGGCTTTTAACTGTTTGTATTTGAAGATCTGTCTAGGAAAGTGGGACATCCTCCTTTGTCCGACCACAGCGTCCCAATTGCAATTGAATGAAATAAAACTGTCTCTGACTTGTTTCTTACAAATGTGGTGTGAAGGCTTTGTTTTCTTCAGCAATAGGAATCTCAGCTTAAATGCAAGATAGTATGTACACTGAATGGACACTATCTTTCAAAAACAGCCGATCGCTTTTCCGATGCGCTTTTGCTGTATGGAAGCTCTCTTTCAGAAGTTTTTTTCAGAAGACCTCTTCTGGAAAAGCTTCTTCCAAAAGAAGCCTATAGTCTAGACCTAGCCAGTGTTTCAGGAAATAGCACCATGCCACCAGCCAGCACCCCAAAGAGCTCTGTCTGAGAAACACCACCTTAGGAGAAAACTTTAGTCCCCTTAAGAGTAAAGAGCTGGAATAGCCTGTCCCGAATCTGTTTGGTTCTCATGCCATAGATGATGGGATTCAGCATGGGGGGAACCAGGAAGTAGACGTTGAAAATGAGAATGAGGAAATGAGGAGGCGTGCTGATAACACGGGATATGAGGGAGCTAAATAGAGTAGGGATGTAAAAGGCTAATATGACAGAGATGTGGGAGCCACAAGTCCCAAAAGTCTTGAGCCGGGCTTCCTTTGTGGGAAGTCTGAAGATGGCCCTCAGGATCTGGGTATAGGACAGAGTGATCAAAAACACATCTAGACCCATCCTACAGGACAGAACAAAGAGGCCGTAGTAACTACTGATGCGGGTGTCGGCACAGGCTAGTTTCAGCAAGGGCATGTTTTCACACTGAGTTTGGCGGATGATATTCGTTTTGCAATATGGCCTCTGCCTCGCCAGCATGGGATAGGGCAGTGCAAGAATGCATCCACGCAACAGAATGACCAGGCCAATCTTCATCACCAGAGAATTTGTCAGGATGGTGGAATGTCTCAGGGGATGGCAGATGGCCACATAGCGATCAAAGGCCATGGCCACAAAGATCCCAGACTCGATCTCCGTGAAGCCATGAATGAAAAACATCTGGGTGAGGCAGGCATTGAAATCGATCTCCCTGGAATTGAACCAGAAGTTTGCTAGAATTTTGGGCAGGGTGGTTGTGCACAGCACCAAGTCGGTGACGGCCAGCATGCAGAGGAAATAGTACACGGGCTCATGGAGACTGGGCTCCCTCTTCACAATAAATAGGATGGAACAGTTCCCCAAGATGACTAGGACGTACATGGTACAGAAGGGGATGGAGATCCAGACATGGGCCACCTCCAATCCAGGAATGCCCAGCAGGATGAAGGTGGAGGGGTTGGTGAAGACAGTTGTGTTGGCATCCATCATGGAGTGGTGGAGAAGCGATTCAACTCTGAGGCAGAACGTTTTCTCTGACAAACCAGCTGTCCACAGAGTTTCTGGAAGTTCTCAGGGTCTAGGGCAATGGTCACAGGGAAATTGCCTGGATGGAAACACAATGTGAATATGAGACACCACATACAACACCGGAGGCTGTTTTCAGGGAGGAGATTGTATTTTATTCACACACTGAAAAAATGACATTTTCACTATATGGAGACAATGGTTATAAACGAGAGTCTTTTAATTCTGTGTTTGTTGCTCCTCCGGGCATGAATAATTTCTGTACGTCATGACATATGAAAACTTAATAGGAACTTGTAGGAAATAGACCCTAAGGAAAAGACATTGTGAAAACTGACAGCAAATCCATGGAAACAACAGCTCATTCACGGCAGTGGCCACAGCAAAGACCATATTGGGATGCCTAAGGAAAGGGTTGGTAAAACAACTGCTCTGGATACGTGCTCAGTTTTGCTCATCTAGTGTGGGTAAGGAAATAGCAGATAGAACGCGGTGCCAACTCTGCCCACATATCTACAGCAGCGACACCATCACAGGACCTAATCACATCAGCCACACCATCACGGGCTCATTCATATGCACATCTACCAATGTAATATACACCATCATCTGCCAGCAATGCCCCTCTGCCATATACGTCGGCCAAATTGGACAGTCCTTATGTACATGAATAAACGGACACAAATCAGATATCAGGAATGGTAATATACAAAAACCTGTAGAAGAACACTTCAATCTCCCTGGACACACAGTAGCAAACTTAAAAGTCGCCATCCTGCCACAAAAAAACTTTGAGAACAGACTTCAAAGAGAAACTGCAGAGCTACATTTCATCTGCAAATTTGATACTACCACCTTAGAATTAAACAAAGATTGAGAATGGCTGGCCAACTACAAAAGCAGTTGCTCCTCTCTTGGTGTTCAGACCTCCACATCAGCTGTTAGAAGTGGGCCTCATTCTCCCTGATTGAATTGACCTTGTTATCTCAGCCTTACTCTTGATAGGAACTCTTTTCTCATGCCTGTATATTTATACCTGCCTCTGGAATTTGCACTACGTGCATCTGACAAAGTGGGTCTTTGCCCACGAAACCTTCTGCTCCACTACATCTGTTAATCTATAAGGAGCCACAGGACTCCTCATTGTTTTTGCAGATAGTACGGGAATTCTGAAGCAGGCCAGGAGAACAAGGGAGTTCTGAGAACTTTAGAGTCACTGTCGAGGGGCCACCCCCTTCGATGGTCCAGAAGCCCCAGAGTCGGGATCCGTGCCTGCTTTCCACCAGGTAAGTACAAAATGGCAGGTTCAGTCCCAGGATACAGTCCCTGCTATTAGGGTGAATACGGCCCTAGAGGCCTAGTCAGATACACACCCCTCTCTCTCAAGGTCACAGTGGCCTAGGGACCTAGTCCAAGGGAAACCCCCCATGGCCTCTGAATGTTAGGGAGCAGGATTGCAGTGGGGTAGGGAGGTCGGGGGACCCGGGCTCTCCCGCTCCAGCGGATCCCAGCCCAGGGCTCTATCAGCAGGGTGGCAGCACTCTGAGCTCCAGGAAGACAATCCTCCACCCTGGGCCACTTCCTGCCACTCCCGAGGCATCGTCCAGCTCTACGGGCATCGCTCAGAAAGTCAGACCCTTGCAGACGACAGCTGCTGGGTCCGATCAGGACCTCCGCTCTGAGCTCCTTCCGCCCCGGGATCAGCCCAGCCTCACTGCTTCCCTGGGATTTTTACTTGGCCACTCTTATGAGCATGCCCAGTAGGGTCATGGGGGTGGGCCAAGACAACTCTCTGTGATTCGGTGCAGGGTTGCCATACCCCCTCACAGTCATGAACCCCAGAATCATGAACTGACCAATCAGCCACACATCTCCTTCAGAGCCAGAGGTGGGCAGTCAGGCAGCAATCAGCAGAGACCTCAGCCCTCCTGCCCCTTCAGAAAGGAGGCCAATTCACGACAGGTTCCGTTAAACATAAATTATTTGCAAAAATAAGGGAACGTTCAAAACAAAAATGGTCGACAAGGTTAGGAAAGGATGGAAAGGCTGGTTTGGGATGTTTCTTTAAGATCAGGATTATAATTAATGTTGGTCAGCACTATGGTTCATGTAAAACTGGTCATATCAAATAAACGTCTTTATCCTTTTACAAGAGGACAGCTTTGGTTGATCAAGAGAACGGCAGAGATGTCATAAACCTTCATTTCTCTGAGATATTTGATTTTAGCAGGGGGAGCAGATAAAAACGGGTGAACCGCTGGTTTACTGACAGATTTCAGGGAATGGGGTTGTTTCGTGTACGGTTTTGTAGGGATAACATGTAGGTACAATATTTTAATTGATGTTCTGGAAACAAACAGAAAACCAGGGCAGATAAAATTCTCACAATGTTAGTGTTAAAGTTGCAGAGAGCTGACAGTGAGGAGGCCAGGCAAATTGGATACATAGGTAGGAGCATTGTCAGCAGGTTTAATGAGGAAAGGATGTGAATGCATTGGAGAGGGTCCAGCAGAGGGCAACCAAAATGATTTGGAGATGGGAGCAAATGAGCAATGAGGAGAGGCTGAGGGATTTGGGCTTCTTTAACCTGCAGAAGAAAATTGAGGGGGGATTTGATAGCAGCCTACAACTAGCTACAGAGGGATGGAGAGAGACTGTTCTCAGAGGTGGCAGAGGGTGGAACAAGGAGAAATGGGCTCAAGTTGCAGCGGGGGAGGTCTAGGTTGGATATTAGGAAAACTATTTCCCTAGGAGGGTGGGGAAGCACTTGGATGGGGGTGGAGTCACCATGAATTGAGGTTTTGAAGTTCTGGCTTGACAAAGCCCTGGCTGGGATGATTGAGTTGAGGTTGCTCCTGCTTTGGGCAGGGGGCTGGACTCGATGACTCCGGAGGTCTCTTCCAGCCCTGGGATACTAAACACCTGAAGGATGCCCTGTGCCACTGAAATGCTGACACCTTGCAGCTCTCGATAATCATCCAGAATGGGCAGGGATGCCCAGAAAAGAGTCTCATTTTGCCTAGTGATATTGGCAGGAGCTCTAGGCTGTTTCCTGGGTTTTCGGGGCAGAAAGGATCCCAGACTTACCCTCTGTCCTGTGGTGCTCTGGGTTTGTCGCGCAGGTGAGTTCCTCAGTTCGAGCTGGGTACCTGTGAGTTCTGAGATGCTTTCCCTCAGAGCCTCCCACAGGCAAGCACGTCCCGTATCTCTCTCAACCCAGCACCTAGAGCGACGTCCCGCACCGAGAGCCGACACAGGGCCGTGCACCGTTAATAATATAGCGCCGGGCAATCCCAGTGGGTTTGCTCACCCTCTAGGGGTACGTGAGCATCTGCACGGAAAAAGGCTGGAGACCAGCCTGTCTGGGCTTCCGGGCTAGTTATCCAGCTTTAGGAGTAAACAGCAATTAAGGGACCTTCCCAAGAGGAGAGGAGAACTCCTGGGCTCTGGGCTGAGTCACAGAGTAGTCGGCTGCTCTGAGGATTTGTGTGTACTTGGAAATTATAGTTGATTCATAAGGAAACTATGGACAATGTCCATGCCTATGTCTCTTTAGGGGCTGTCTCAAGGAGCAGAGATCAATAATTCTCATCAATAACTTTAATTATATTGTGCAGCATCTTTCTTTGACAGGCATTGACAAGAGCTTGCAAAGGAAAGTCACTGTGAATAGAAACCCAGAAAGCAGCTAAGCAGGGAGACTTAAATTGACCAGGCAGAATGAGGGGCAGATTGAGAGAGAGACAACCAGGAGTCCTGACTTCCCTGCAGTACCCACAATCCCTTCATGGCAGAGGCTAGTCATTGGGTGGAGGCAGAGGAAAGGCTGGATGAGGGATGCTGAGCCTTCACCATCCTCTCCAGGGGAATCTGAGGGTTTCAGAACCAGCTGGCGTGTGTGAGCTCCCCGCTCTTGGGAGGTGAACTCAGACTCCACTTCTGCTGCCACCAGCCTGGTCTACGCTAACAGGGAAAGCCAACCTGTGATGGTCACACCAGCTACGTGAATTACACAGCTGCAATCAAAGTACTTCCAAACGTATTTTTCTGCTGTCCACACAGCTGGAGGTTGATGGGAGCCCACGATCTCCTCAACTTTCCTTACTCCTTGTGAGGAGCAGCACTGCCGGCACCGATGGGGAGCCCTCTAAGTTCCAATTAGCCCATCCTCAACGCACTCACTAGTTCAAACCCTGGAAAATCGACTGCAGCAGCGTTGACCTTCCCTATAGGGTAGACAAGCCCACAGGGAGACCTGCCAGTTCATCCCAGTCACTGAGGTACCTCTCAGGGATCAGACTCAGTAAAAGTTACACAAACAGGATGTTCCTGCATATGGAGGCCTAAGTCCCTTCCCCTAAAAGTGCCCTGGAACCAGGAGGGGTCCATAAGTTGGAGTGTTGTGTCCAGTTCTGGGCACCACATTTCAAGAAAGATGTGGAGAAATTGGAGAGGGTCCAGAGAAGAACAACGAGAATGATGAAAGGTCTAGAGAACGTGACCTATAAAGGAAGGCTGAAAGAATTGGGTTTGTTTAGTTTAGGAAAGAGAAGACTGAGGGGGAATATGATAGCAGTTTTCAGGGTGCCATGAGGAGGAGGGAGAAAACTTGTTCATTTTGGCCTCTGAGGATGGAAGAAGAAGCAATGGGCTTAAACAGCAGCAAGGGAGGTTTAGGTTGGACATTAGGAAAAAGTTCCTAACTATCAGGGTAGTCAAACGCTGGAATAAATTGCCTAGGCCGGTTGTGGTATCTCCATATCTGGAGATATTTAAGAGTAGGTTAGATAAATGTCTATCCGGGATGGTCTAGACAGTATTTGGTCCTGCCATGAGGGCAGGGGACTGGACTCGATGACTCTCGAGGTCCCTTCCAGTGCTAGTGTTCTATTATTCTATTAGAAAAATACAGACCAGAATAATGTTTACAGTGGATTTATTCTCTTTGGGTGTGTCTACACAGCAGAGTTATTTCGAAATAACAGCCGATACGTCAAAATAACTTTACTAGCATCTACACAGCCAAGCCACTATTTCAAAATTAATTTGAAATAGTGGAGCACTTATTTTGAATTTGGTAAACCTCATTCCACCAGGAATAATGCCAAATTCGGAATAGCTAATTCAAAATAAGCGCTCTGTAGATGCTTATTTCAAAATAGGGGGCCTCCAGCCCTTCCCAGGGGGCCCTGATGGCCATTCTGGGCCAAACCAGGAAAACTCCTCTCCTGCCCCTCAGCCCCAGAGCCTTTAAAGGGGTAGATTCTGGCCACAGTGTCTACACCAGCCCCAGGCGTGTCAGCCCAGAGCCAGTATTCACTGCCCCTGACCCAGTGGTCCCAGCATGAGCCAGGCAGCCAGTGCCAGGCAGCCGTCCACAGCTCTCCGGGCCCAGTCCCCCATCTCCCAGGAGCCTTCCAGGGGCTGCAAAAGGCGGGCACCTTCCTGGTCCAGGGCAGAGATCATGGACCTGATTGAGGTTTGGGGGGATGCCTCCAACGCCCATGATCTCCGTACTAGATGCAGGAATGTGTCCATCTATAGCCAGATGGCTGCTAGCCAGGCCACCAGCCTGGCCACATCCGAACCCAGGAGCAGGTTCAGATGAAAATTAAGGAGCTGCAGCAGGTGTATGCCAGGGCCACCCAGGGCAGCTCCCAAACAGGGACAGACCCTGCCCCCTGTCCCTGTTTTGATGCCCTGGACCGCATCCTGGGGTCCTGGATTGTCCGTGCCACCCGGGGGTCATCGATCTTGGGGCAGAGGGCCCTGACCAGAGCAAGGAGGAGGAGGAGCACCAGAAGCAGCAGAAGCCTACAGGGAGCGTGCCGTGCAACCAGGACCCCCGAGCCATCCCAGCAGACCTGTCACCAGTGTCATCCAGGGAGGCAAACATGGGAGTGCCATCACTGTCCTCTTATTGGTGGGAGAGGGAAACCAGAGACCACACACATGGGCCTTGCTTACCACAGATCACGCAGCAACCTGTGCACATATGAGCATGTGCCATGCCACCCATGAGCACGTGGCCCCAGCTGGCTGCCACACAGGGGCCTTGACCTGTTATCCACATGTCTGTCTGAAGAGACACAGACATGCTCCTGACCCCGGGGTGGGACACAGCAGGATGCCCTCCCTCCACAAGGCCATTCTACAGAGGCAGGGTACCTCTCTCTCCCACCTCACCCACACTATACACAGCACAGGGGCAGCTCCCACTCCTGGGGACAGCAGGACATTCTGAACATGGCCCGTGTGCAAGCACATGGGCTCTGATGGTGCAGGGAATGGTCATCCTCACCTTCCAGATGGGCTGCCCTGTGTTAACTGACCACTTCTCTTGTTTCTCCACAGCCTCACCGGCTGCACGTGCAGGGCACCCCACCCCACTGGGACATGCTCCTGCATCCAAGGGCTTTTCAGGACCACCCATGCAGTGGAAGGGTGCCGACAGCAGCACCTGCTGCGAGCCCTGCACCGCACCCTCCAGAATTAGGTGCAAGAAGACCTGCAGCTCCGGTGGGATCAGCTTGCCCAGGGTCATACTATCTGCCAACACCTGCAGACCCTGGTGCAGAACGTGCTGCCTTCTGCCGCTCCAGCCCCTGATGTCTCCCCAGCTACCACTCCTTCTCCCCATCCCTCTACTCCCTCCACACCCTGCACACACTCCATCACCTCCCCATCCCCCTGGGGATGCCGAGCCCCTGCATCTGCAGTGCTGGGGGACATTCGTCCCAGTGAGACCCCCAACCCTGAGCTCTGAGCTTCCCCTCCCCCTTCTTCCCTTTGCTTTCCCCTTCCAACACCCTCCTCCCAGGTTTTCCCCTCCCCTTTCCCACCCTCTCCCATCCTCTCTCCTGCCTAGTTTATTACTCCAATCCCCAGTTTTGTTAAATAAAGGGAGTTTGTGTTTATGAAAATATGTGTATTTTATTTGACAACTGGAAGGGGGCTAGGGAGGGCAGAAGGGAGCACTGAGGCACAAGCCCCCAGTGGGGCAGACCAGGGAGGCTCTTAGTGCTCCTCAGGGTGGAAGCTCTCCCGCAGGGCCTCCTGGATATCCACAGCCTGCTGATGGACCTCCTGGATGGCAGCCTGCAGAAAGTGGAGCCAGGCTCACAGCAATGTGTTGATGAGAAGCATCAGAGTGCCCAGGGGCAGCTCTGGCTCCATGTTGCAGAGTGCTGTGGTGTCCCGAGTAAGGACAACCAGAGCACGCAGAGCCAAACTGCTTTGCTGTCCGCCTCTGAGGTAGGCAAGCAAGCAAGCAGGGAAACCTGAGAACCAACTGTACTGGGGGGGGGTCCCTTTAAGCACAGCCTCAGGCAGCAGCCACACAAAGTAACTCCTGACCTGATGCCCTGCGGGACCTGGTTCCAGCCAGCCTTAAATGTGATTCAGCATCCAATCAATGTGGACACGCTATTCTGAAGTAGCAAAAAGCTATTTTGAAATGCATTTTGTGTGTAGATGTATTGATTCAAAATAAGTTATTTTGAAATAAGTATTTTGAAATTAGATATTTTGAAATAATGCTGTCGTGTAGACATACCCAAAGGTAACCAGTCCGGGAGAAAGAGGGGAAGAGACCTGGAGGAGTTCAGTGGGTCTTGGCTCAGACTCAGATCCATTCTCACCTTCCTGAGCCAGGAGCAGGGACCTCAGCACTAAAAACAAGAGGAAGAGGTGGTGTCCTGGTCACTCAGGTCCCTGCCAAGAAAATACAGGACCCAGCATACCAATATCAGCAATTTTGTCACACTAGCTTGGTGGATCTAAATACAAACCCCCAGCAATTTTGTAATGTTTCTGCCCTGTTTTTGCAGTTTCCCTACTTAAGCAAACTCAGCGTTCGTACAATCATAGAACACTAGGACTGGAAGGGACGTCAAGAGGTCATTAAATCCAATCCCCTGCCTTAGTGACAGGTCTTCAGGGTGAAGTATCTGTCCGCAGAGAGGCCCCTAGGTCCACCCTACCTATAGGAGCATCCTGACAGTGTGGCTTTTACTGAGTCTGTTTCCTGAGAGCCACCCCATGGATTGCGATGTCCTTGGAGATATCTTAGTGGGCTTGTCTGCACTATGGAGAAGATAGATGCAGCCACACTCAATCTTCCAGAGACTGAATTAGTGGTTCCCGTGAAGATCCATCAGTTTGAATGAAGAACCCTTCCACTTCGGCCCCAGTACTCCTGCTCCTCATGAGGAGTAAGGGAAGTCAATGGGAGGTGGTGGGGGGGAGGAAGTGCTCCTGTCCACTTCCCACTGTGCTGATGGCAAGAAAAGCCAATTTAAGATACTTCAACTCCAGCTACATAACTAACATAGGGTATGTCTACACTACCACCCTAATAGGAAGCCTAATCCGAACTACCTAGTTTGTGCCGCGTGTAGCCACGGGCACAGAGTCCGAACTAGCTGGGATTTAAAAATGGCGGCGCCCGGCAAGATGCAAATGAAGCCCGGGAAATTCAAATCCCAGGCTTCATTTGCAACTTCGGATGCCTACATTCGAACTAGGGTGGTAGTGTAGACATACCCCAGATGGAATTGCATACCTTAAGTTAACTTTCCCTTTTAGTGTTGAGCATACCAATGGGAGCAGAAGTGGAGTCCAGGAGATCATCCCTCCAGGATCTGGGAGCTCATAGACTCCAGCTAGTTCTGAAAGCATTGGATTCACCTGGAAAGAATAGCTCAGCCCAAGCCTCCCTCTTCCAGCCTTTCCCTGTCCTCTCAATCAAGGAAACGTCCCTGATCTGGAAAGATTGTGGTTACTGCAGGGAAGTCAGGACTCCTGGTTGTCTCTGTCACCCTTCTACTCAATCTGTCTGACCCTCGCCAATTCAGGTTTCCCTGATTATCTGTATTATGGTTCACAGTGACTTTCCTTTGCAAGGTCTTGCCAGTGTCCCTCAGGGAAAGGTGCTTCACAATGAGAGATGAGAATTATTGATCGCTGATCACATAGGGTACGGCTAGACTACAGGCTTTTGTCGACAGAGGCTTTGTAGACAGATTTTGTTGACAAAGCTTCTGTTGACAAAGAGCATCTAGACTACATCCAGTTCTGTCGACAAAGAGCATCTAGACTACATCCAGTTCTGTCGACAAAACAAACCGCTTCGTCGACATTAGAGTGTAGATGCAATAACGACTTCTGTCGACAGAACTCTGTCGACGAAAGGTGTTATTCCTTGTAGAATGAGGTTTACCGCCGTCGACAAATCTGCCATATTCTGTCAATGTTATGTCAACAGAATGCGGCGGTAGTGTAGATGCAGGTATAGTTTTGTCGACAAAAGTCCAATTTTGTCGACAAAACCCTGTAGTCTAGACACACCACAGTGATAGCCCCACGTGCTTGCTGAAACTGTTGGTGTCTTTCCTTAACAATCTTTCTCCAGCTCTATGGCAGTATCTAGACTGGCCAGTTTTTCCAGAAAATCAGCCGCTTTTCCGGAAAAACTTGCCAGCTGTCTACACTGGCCACTTTAATTTCCCTAAAAGCACAGGGGGTATGTCTACACTACAGTACTAATTCAAACTAACTTAATTTGAACTAAGCTAATTCGAACTAGAGCATCGAGACTTAAAAACTAGTTCGAATTAGCGTCTTGATAATTCAAATTAGCATGTCCACATTGAGTGGACCCTGAACCAAGGTTAAGGATGGCCAGAAGCAGTGCCAACAGGGCATCAGCTTAGGACTTAGAGCGTGGAGATGCTGTCTCAGGCTAGCCGAGGGCTGTGCTTAAAGGGACCCGACCCACACCCTGGACAGACAGTTCTCAGGGGTGCCCCGCTCGCTTGTCTAACTCGATGAGGAACAGCAAAGCAGTCCTGTCTTGAAGTGCCCTGAATCCCCACACTTGACACATCACAGCACTCGGCCATCAGCCTGGCTGCACTTGCCGCAGGCTGCCATCTGAGGAGGGAGGGAGTGTCAATCGGGGGGCTGCAGGAGAGCTTCCACCCAGAGAAGCCCGCAGAGCCACCCCAGTCCTCCCCATTGGGGGCTCGTACCCCATTCCTCCCTCACCTCCTTCCACTTACCCCTCCCTATCCCCCCTTCCTCATGTACAAAATAAAGGACACGTGTGATCAAAAATAGAAACTCTCTTTATTGAACAAAACTCGGGGAGACTGGGAAAAGGAGATGGGAGAGGGGAAGAGAGAGGGTGCTTCCTCTGTAGCATTGGGCATAGATCACAGCTGAAGGACTCTCTGCATGTTGGGGCCTTCAAAGTATTGGAAGGCTTCAATATCTGAGACATAGGTGAGAGGATTATTCTAAGAGGGGTGGGCGAGATTCTGTGGCCTGCACTGTGCAGGGGGTCAGACTAGATGATCATAATGGTCCCTTCTGACCTTAAAGTCTATGAGTCTATGAGGGTGGGAGAGGGGAGGGCAACTAAAATGATCAGGGGTTTGGAACAGGTCCCATATGAAGAGAGGCTAAAGAGACTGGGTCTTTTCAGCTTAGAAAAGAGGAGACGGAGGGGGGATATGATAGAGGTTTATAAAATCAAGAGTGGTGTGGAGAGGGTGCATAAAGAAAAGTTCTTCATTAGTTCCCATAATAGAAAGACTAGAGGTCACCAAAGGAAAGGAATGGGTAGCAGGCTTCAAACTAATAGCAGAAAGTTCTTCTTCACAAAGCAAATAGTCAACCTGTGGAACTCCTTGCTGCAGGAGGCTGTGAAGACTAGAACTAGAACAGAGTGTAAAGAGAAGTTAGATAAAGTCATGGGGGTTGGGTCCATGGAGTGGTATTAGCCAGGGGGTAGGAATGGTGTCCCTGGCCTCTGTTTGTGGAAGGGTAGAGATGGATGGCACGAGACAAATGGCTTGGTCATTGTCTTCGGTCCATCCCCTCCAGGGTACATAGTGCGGACGCTTGTCAGCAAACAGGCTACTGAGCTAGATGGACCTTTGGTCTGACCTAGTACGGCCGTTCTTATGTTTTTATGTTCTAAGCTCAGGGTTGGGTTTCTCACTGGACCACCTTGATTTTCATGCAAACCTGCTCCTGGGTGACCAGGCTGGCAACTATCCTGCCCTAGACGGCCACTTTCCTGTGCCTAGTGCGGAGGTCGTGGATGTTGGAGGCTTCCCCCAAACTTGGATGAGGTCCCCAATCTCCAAACTAGACGAGGCGGGCGCCCACCTCTTGCGGCCCCGGGCAAGCTCACGGGAGCTGCCAGCCTGGTTCCGGGAAGAGGCGGAGGGGTGGCTGGCAGTGGGTGGCTGGCTCGTTCCGTGCCAGGTGCAGGGTCTGCTGGCTGGGTGCTGGCAGGCTTGCACCTGGCACAGGCACCGTATCCAGACTGTGCCCCTTTAAGGGCTCCGGGGCCAGGAGGGGGGCAGACGAGTTTCCCTGGTGGTGCCCAGAGTGGCCACCAGGCCAAGCTGGGGAGGGCTAGCCTCCCACTAGTTCGAATTAAGTGGCTACACAGCCTTTAATTCAACTAGTTAATTCGAGCTAGGCGTTAGTCCTCATAGAATGAGCTTTACCCAGTTCGAATTAAGCGCTCCGCTAGTTTGAATTAAGTTTGAACTAGCGGTTTCCCTGTGTAGCGCCTGTCAACGTTAATTCTACTGTAAGAAATCAGTGCTTCTTGCGGAAATACTATGCTGCTCCCGTTCAGGCAAAAGTCCTTTTGCACAAAAGGGCCAGTGTAGACAGCTCAGGTTTGTTTTCTGCAAAAAAGCTCCGATCGCGAAAAAGCACATCTAGATTGGCACGGACTCTTTTCCACCAAAAGTGCTTTTGTGGAAAAGTGTCCGTGCCAATCTAGATGCTCTTTTCTGAAAATGCTTTTAATGGAAAATCATGCCAGTCTAGACGTAGCCTATCTGTTTACATCCTGGGTATTTACAGTGTATCGGACCGTAGGGAGACCTAGATACTATCCTTCCTTTTTTTTTTCCAATCAACTATTATTTTTAAATACACACTAAGGTACAGAGCAGCCAATTCCTCTCGGACTGAGGCCAGACCCCAAGAGTTCTCCTTTCCCATTGCTCTCCCTTAATTGCTGTTTACTCTTCAGCTGGATAAATAGCCCAGAAGCCCAAACAGGCTGGTCTTCAGCGGTTTGTATCCAGATGCTCCCATGAACACAGCCAGGACTGCCCAGAGCTATATTACTAACAGTGCACAGCCCTGAGCCTGCTCCTGGTGCGCGAGGCTTCTGCCAATGCTGAGGTGAGGGACAGGGCTGCCTGAGGGGGCTCCCTAGGAAGGCACGTCTCTCTCAGAATTCAAAGGTACCCAACTCAGGCCGAGGTACCCAGCTCGAGCTGAGGAGCTCCCCTGCTCGACAAACCCAGGGCATCGCAGGATAGAGAGTAAGTCTGGGGTCCTTTCTGCTCTGCACAGCCCGTAAATAAACAGTCCTGGGCCCTTGCCGGTATCCCCATGCGAAATGTGACTCTTTTCTGTGTATCTGTGCCTCTTCCGGATGATTACCTAGAGCCGCAAGTCTCTGCATTGCAGTGGCACCAGGGATCATTCAGCTGGCACAGAATCATAGAATCCTATGGCTGGAAGAGACTTCAGGAGTCATCTGGTCCAACCCCCTGCCCAAAGCACGACCAACCCCAACTCAATCAACCCAGCTGGTGCTTTGTCAAGCTAGGACTTATAAACCTTTAGAGATGGAGAACCCACCCCCACCCTAAATAACCCTTCCCAGCCCTTCCCCACCCTCCTGTGGAAACAGCTTTTCCCAATATCCAAACTAGAGCTCTAGCTCTGAAATTTGAGACTATTGCTCCTCGTTCTGCCACCCGTCACCACTGAGACCAGCCTCTCTCCAGCCTCTTTGCAACTCTCCTTCAGGTAGCAGGAAGCTGCTCTCAAACCCCCCCTCATTCTGCTCTTCTGCAGACTAAACAAACCCAACTCCCTCAGCCTCTCCTCAGAGCTCATGTGCTCCAGCCCCCGAATCATTTTGATCGCCCTCCTCTGGACCCTCTCCAATGCGTCCACATCCTTTCTGTAATGGGGGCCCAGAATTGGACGTAATACTCCAGCTGTGGCCTCGTCAGTGCTGACTGGAGGGGAATAATCACTTCTCTGGATTTGCTGGCGATGCTCCACCTAATGCACCCTAATATGCTGTTAGCCTCTTTGGCTACAAGGGTGCATTCTTGACTCGTATCCAGCTTCTCACCCACTATAATCCCGAGTTCCCTTTCTGCAGAACTGCTGCTTAGCCCGTTGTCCCCAGCCTGTAACAATGCTTGGGATTCTTCCATCTCAAAGGAAGAACTTTGCACTTGTCTGTGTTGAACCTCATCAGATTCCTTTCGGCCCAATTCCTCTCACATCTCAGAAATGCTCAACTTGGGCTGAGGAGCTCCCCTGCTCGACAAACCCAGGGCACCACAGGATAAGGTAAGTCTGGGAACCCTTCTGCTCTGCACAGCCCGTAATTAGCCCCTCACCACAGGGATGAATTTGCTCCAGCATCAATAGGAAAAATGTGACTTTTTGGGGGGGCATCCCTTCCCATTACTTACAGGCGCAAGCCCTTCCAGTGGCATAGGGCATCATTCAGATTGTATAGAATCCTAGGGCTGGAAGAGACCTCAGGAGTCATCCAGTCCAGCCCCCCGCCCAAAGCAGGACCAACCGAACTCAATCAGCCCAGCCAGGGCTTGGTCAAGCCAGGACTTAAAAACCTCTAGGGATGGAGATTCCATCCCTCCCTGTGCAACCCAGCCCAGTGCTTCCCCACCCTCCCAGTAGTCTTTCCTAATATCTAACCTAGATCTCCCCTACTGCAACGTGAGACCATTGCCTCTCATTCTGCCATCCGTCGTCACTGAGAACAGCCTCTCTCTGTCTTCTCTGGAACCCCCTTCGGGGAATTGAAGGCTGCTCTCAAATCCCCCCTCCCTCTTCTCTTCTGTAGACTAAATAAGCCCAAATCCCTCAGCTTCAGCCCCATAATCATTTTTGTTGCCTTCCACTGGACTTCCTCCAGTGGAACTACAAACCTTTTTTTGTAATGGGGAGGCCCAGAATTGGACTCAGTGCTCCAGATGTGGTCTTACCAGTGCTGATTAAAGGGGAATAATCACTTCTCTAGACTGGCTGGCAATGCTCCTTCTAATGTACGCCAATATGCCATTACGATTTGAATAGCTTTGTATCATATTGGGATATGGGGCATTTACTCCCTTAAGAGCTACCTTCACTTAGCCAATGAGCAGGATTTTTAGCCAAATTGTCCAATTTCTTAACCATGCAATCGGGTTTTTTGGGGAAAACCCCAATTTTCATTTTCATTTTTCTGCCTAACTTTTCCTCGCAATATGTTTTGCTGATGGTTTGACACAGTTGTGAAGAATTTGCCCTTTGGAGCAATTAGTCACTAGAGATATTACTGACTAGCAATTCTACTCACTGTCTCCATTTGAATGTAATGTAATGAGTCCCGTTTTTTACTTTTCTCTCCTTTATCGGTCGCAGATTTCTAAATCTGGTTGCATATGACAGCTCCCCTGTTCTCAACGCTAGCCTCAGAATTCCCTTTCTACCTACAAAATACAGGACTATGTAGCACTTTTGTTTCAGCTACACCAGACTAACACGGCTACATTTCTATCACTTTCTACCTACTGTTTCCTTCACAGAGATTGGGGGAACAAAACTGAGCACATATCCGGAGCAGCTGTTGTTCCATCCCTTTCCTTAGCCCGTGCCGTGAATGAGCTGTTACTCCTATGGAGTTGCTATCAGTTATGGCCAGGTCTTTTCCCTAGGGTGCGTTTCCTGCTGGTACCTTTTAAGGTTTCACGCACCATAATGTATAGATATTTTTGATCCATGGAGCACCATCAAACATGGAATTATTAGTATATTTTTTTGAAATTCGTGTCTCTAGATAGTGAAAGTGATATTTTTCAGAGTGTGAAGAAAGTACAAATCTCCTTCACCCTTGAGAAGAGCCTCCAGTTGTGTACATGGTGTCTCATATTCACATTGTGTCTCCATCCAGGTATTTGCACTGTGACCATCACCCTAGACCATCCAGAAACTCTGTGGAGCATCTGCTTCAAGAGACACCGTTCTGCCTCTGTTGAATCGCTTCTCTCCCATTCCATGACGGATGCCAACACAACTGCTTTCACCAACCCCTCCACCTTCATCTTACTGGGCATTCCTGGTCTGGAGGTGGCCCATGTCTGGATCTCCATCCCCTTCTGCACCATGTATGTCATAGCTATCTTGGGAAACTTTGCTATCCTATTTATTGTGAAGAGGGAACCTAGTCTCCATGGACCCATGTACTATTTCCTCTGCATGTTGGCCGTCACTGACCTGGTGCTGTCCACATCTACCCTGCCCAAAATTCTGGCAAACTTCTGGTTCAATTCCAGGGAGATCGATTTCAGTGCCTGCCTCACCCAGATGTACTTCATTCACTGCTTTTCAGAGATAGAGTCTGGGATCTTTGCAGCTATGGCTTTTGATCGCTACGTGGCCATCTGCCACCCCCTGCGACATTCCACCATCCTGACAAACTCCCTGGTGCTGAAGATTGGCCTGGTCATTCTGTTGCGTGGCAGCATTCTTACACTGGCTTTTCCCTTGCTGGCAAAGCAGTGGCCATATTGCAGAACCAACATCATCCCCCACACTCAGTGTGAGAACATGTATGTGGTGAGGTTGGCCTGTACCGATACCCGCATCAGTAGTTACTACGGCCTTTTTGTGCTATCCTGTAGGATTGGTCTGGATGTGTCTTTTATCATCCTGTCCTATATCCAGATCCTCAGGGCCATTTTCAGCCTCCCCACAAAGGACGCCCGGCTCAAGACTTTTGGGACTTGCGGCTCGCACGTCTGTGTCATCTTAGCCTTTTACATCCCAACACTGTTTGCCTCCCTGACATCTCGTTTTGGCCACAATTTGCCCAGTTATTTCCAAGTTTTCATTGCCAATGTGTACCTCTTGGTTCCCCCCATGCTGAACCCTGTCATCTACGGGGTGAGGACAAAGCAGATCCGGAATAGGCTGCTTCATCTGTTTACTCATAAAGGGAGTAATGTTTTCTCCTCAGGTGTTGGCCCTTAGACAGATCTCCCTGGGGGTGCTTGCTGCTGACATGGTTCTCCTCCCTGATTCACTGACTGGCCAATCAAAGAAAGATAAAATTCATGTCTCACTTTACTGTGTTTTCTCAGCCTGACATACTGGCGAATCCTTCCATGCACAACTCATGGGGTTGCCAACCAGAGGCATAGCGAGGGTGTTATGCTCCCGGGGGCAAAAGCAAAATTTGTGCCTGCCTCTCCCTGCCACCACATGACAAGGTCCCAAACCTAGTGCACAGCTGAGCCGGACCCTGGGAGGAGTGGGGGAGCTTGCACCGCATCTTTCTCCACCCCCTCCAGTTTGGGGCAGGCACTATCTCACTGTTGAAGTGGGAGGAGGGTGAGGTTGGGGATATAGAGGCAGGGAGGAGGTTTCAGCTGGCGGTGGTGGGTGGAGGAGGAACAGGTGAGCAGAGAGATAATGGGGGAGCAGGAGGGCAATTACCCCCCCCCCCACACACACACACACCTCCTCTGCTACATCAGTGAACGTAAGAGATTCATTTACCTGTTAAAATAACTCAGAAAACAACTTTTAACGCACAACATGAGAATCACCCTCGCTTTCTTGAAGGCACTTGAAGCAATAAGTAGCCTAAGGCTGAGGCTACCCTGCAAGCATGGCTTTCTGTCTGCCACGAGGACTTTTTCCTTCAGGCTGCTGTGAGATTCTACCCTTAAGTAAAGGAGAGAGGTCTCTCTGAGCTGCTCTTCTAAATTTCACACAAGCCATTCAACTGAAGTCATAGATATCAAGATTCAAGGCCCTTGGCAGGCTGCCTCACCAGATCTTCACGATCACAACGTCCGAACATGCGTAAGACTTTTAGTTGAGAGAGCCATGTTTGATCCCAAATCTCTGCTATCACTGGGAAATGTGGGTGACCTGTAGAAAACACCAGCCTTTTCTTTGGAAAATCCACAACAAAACGTGGGAGGACTGAGCACCTCGGTAATGCCAATAGGACAGCTAATCTTATTGCCTTTACATAAATCCATAGCACACCCACATCTTGAATACTGCGTACAGACGTGGTCTTTTCATCTCTTAAAAGGTATACTGGCATTGGAAAAGGTTCAGAAAAGGGCAACAACAATGATTAGGGGTTTAGAATGGCAGCCATAGCAGAAGAGATTAATTAGAAGGGAACTTTTCATCTTAGAAAAGAGGATATTAACGGGGGGGGGGGGCGGGGAAGTACGATAGAGGTGTATAAAATCATGATTGGTGTGGAAAAAGTGAATAAGGGACTATTACGTACTTACTCGCATAATATAAGAAGTAGGGGTTGCCAAAAAAATGAATAGGCAGCAGGCTTAAAACAAACAAAAGGAAGTTTTTCTTCATACAGTCAACCTGTGAAACTCCTATCTCCTCTCCTTCCATGTGGCCTTGGTGTCTCCATGCATCATGACCACCAGCTTTTCTCCAGTAATACACATATGTCTGTCTAGATGTCGCAAGAGATCCACGATCTTTGCACCCGGCACAAAAGTCACCAGTGTTCCTTCCGCTCAATATAAACCCAGCTATTTAAGTTTCTGATGATCAAATACCCCACTGCCTGGTTTTTCCTACTATGTGGAGTTCTATCCTCCACAGAGGTAATCTCAGTATGAGAGGATCCCATGACACCATCTCGAGGGATGGCTCCAAGGTGATGTTCTCCTTCCCTTCTTCTCCTTCTGCCTCTCTCAGGTATTGTCCTCCTAGATTCAATGCTGATCCTCTGCCCTACCTCCCAAAATCTGGCTCATGCCAAAGGGCGCCCAGCCCACGCCCAGTGCAGGGACCCTCCCTGGAATGGACGCCGGCAGGGAGGTACTGAAAAACTAAAAAAAGGAAATGACACACTGAACTCACTTTTCATGGCTTTGTAGCAGACTGTCGGCTCCAGGGCTGTGTCTTTCTGGCCCTGAGGCCAGGTTCCTGGTGAGACTTCAGCAGCTCCCATCCAAGCCCTGGAGTAGATAGAACCAAGATAGTGGGGTACAGAGGTGGAGATAATCCAGTAAGAGATGTGAGTGGGGAGGTGAAGACTGAGCAAGAGGGTTGGCAGTTTGGGATGCAGGTAGAACAAGGACAGAAACTCGGGGGGGGGGGGGGTGAAGGTATTCTGGAGGGAAGAAATGGGACAATGTTTCTTTCATGTTCCCAGGATATCAGCTGATGGTCACAGCACACCTGAATGGAGAGACAATGTTTGTATGAAACATGACATACACTGCGAGTGGTTGTTCTCACGGGTGTAGAATATTCAGAGTACTGAGGTATGAACAACCACTAACGCCCATTCCACATTGTATGATTCTCCACGTGTCAATAGAGCCAATGTGTTGTGATGCAGGAAAGGTTAATAATCTCCAGCAGGAAACATAAATGTACGTACTCCTTACACGTCTTTGTTCCTTAGTGCCCAAGATACAGAGTCTCTACTCTAGTATATTCCCATTTCACCCAGTTTCTAAATATTTCAGAGTTGGGAGCGACTCTGAGCTTCCCCTCCCCCTTCTTCCCTTTGCTTTCCCCTTCCAACACCCTCCTCCCAGTTTTCCCCCTCCCCTTTCCCACCCTCTCCCATCCCCTCTCCTGCCTAGTTTATTACTCCAATCCCCAGTTTTTTAAATAAAGGGAGTTTGTGTTTATGAAAATATGTGTATTATATTTGACAACTGGAAGGGGGCTAGGGAGGGCAGAAGGGAGCACTGAGGCACAAGCCCCCAGTGGGGCAGACCAGGGAGGCTCTTAGTGCTCCTCAGGGTGGAAGTTCTCTCGCAGGGCCTCCTGGATATCCACAGCCCGCTGATGGACCTCCTGGATGGCAGCCAGCAGAAAGTGGAGCCAGGCTCACAGCAATGTGTCAATGAGAAGCACCAGAGTGCCCAGGAGCAGCTCTGGCTCCATGTTGAAGAGTGTCATGGTGTCCTGAGTGAGGACAACCAGAGCATGCAGAAACAAAAGACTTTGCTATCCCTCGTCGAGTTAGACAAGCAAACAGGGAAACCTGAGAACCGACTGTACAGGGGGCGGGGAGGTGTCCCTTTAAGCACAGCCTCAGATAGCCTCAGGCAGCACCCACACAAAGTAACTCCTGACCTGATGCCCTGCCGAACCTGGTTCCAGCCGGCCTTAAATATGTTTCAGCATCCAATCAATGTGGACATGCTATTTTGAAGTAGCAAAAAGCTATTTTGAAATGCATTTTGTGTGTAGCTGTATTGATTCAAAATAAGTTATTTTGAAATAAGTATTTTGAAATTAGATATTTTGAAATAATGCTGTCGTGTAGACATACCCAAAGGTAACCAGTCCGGGAGAAAGAGGGGAAGAGACCTGGAGGAGTTCAGAGGGGCTGGGCTCAGACTCAGATCCATTCTCACCTTCCTGAGCCAGTAGCAGGGACCTCAGCACTAAAAACAAGAGGAAGAGTTGGTGTGCTGGTCACTCAGGTTCCTGCCAAGAAAATACAGGACCCAGCATACCAATATCAGCAATTTTGTCACACTAGCTTGGTGGATCTATATAAAAACCCCCAGCAGTTTTGTAATGTTTCTGCCCTGTTTTTGCAGTTCCCCTACTGAAGCAAACTCAGCGTTCGTACAATCATAGAACACTAGGACTGGAAGGGACGTCAAGAGGTCATTAAATCCAATCCCCTGCCTTAGTGACAGGTCTTCAGGGTGAAGTATCTGTCCGCAGAGAGGCCCCTAGGTCCACCCTACCTATAGGAGCATCCTGACAGTGTGGCTTTTACTGAGTCTGTTTCCTGAGAGCCACCCCATGGATTGCGATGTCCTTGGAGATATCTGAGGGTACGTCTACACTATAGAAATAATTCAAACTAACTTAATTCAAATTAGTTAATTCGAACTCAGCTAATTCGAACTAACGGATCCAGACTTAAAAACTAGTTCGAATTAGCATTTTGCTAATTTGAACTAGCATGTCCACTCTGAGTGGATCCTGAACTGGGGTTAAGGCTGGCCGGAAGCAGTGCCGGCAGGGCATCAGAGGAGGACTTAGAGCGTGGAGCTGCTGTCTCAGGCTAGCCGAGGGCTGCGCTTAAAGGGTCCTGACCCCCACCCCGGACAGACAGTTCTCAGGGGTGCCCCGCTTGCAAAGCAGTCCTGGCTGGGATTGCCACACTGGGCACATCATAGCACTTGGCCATCAGACCGGCTGCACTTGCTGCAGGCTGCCATCTGGAGAGAGGGAGCAATTGGGGGGCTGCAGGAGAGCTTCCACCCCCAGAAGCCCGCAGAGTCACCCCAGTCCTCCCCATCGGGGGCTCGTACCCCATTCCTCCCTCACCTCCTTCCACTTACCCCTCCCTAGCCCCCCTTCCTGATGTATAAAATAAAGTACAATTGTGTTCACAAATAGAATCTCTCTTTATTGAACAAAACTGGGGGAGACTGGGAAAAGGAGGTGGGAGAGGGGAAGAGAGAGGCTGGGAGAGGGGAGGGCAACTACAATGATGAGGGGTTTGGAACAGGTCCCATATGAAGAGAGGCTAAAGAGACTGGGACTTTTCAGCTTAGAAAAGAGGAGACTGAGGGGGGATAGGATAGAGGTCTATAAAAGCAGGGGTTGGGTGGAGAGGGTGCATACAGAAAAGTTCTTCATTAGTTCCCATAATAGAAGGACTAGAGGACACCAAAGGAAAGGAATGGGTAGCAGGCTTCAAACTAGTAACAGAAAGTTCTTCTTCACAAAGTAAATAGTCAACCTGTGGAACTCCTTGCTGCAGGAGGCTGTGAAGGCTAGAACTAGAACAGAGTTTAAAGAGAAGTGACATCAGTTCAAGGAGGTTGTGTCCATGGAGTGGTATTAGCAAGGGGGTAGGAGTGGTGTCCCTGCCCAAGATTTGTGGAAGGCTGGAGAGGGATGGCACGAGACAAATGGCTTGGTCACTGTCTTCGGTCCATCCCCTCCAGGGTCCCTAGGGTTGGCCGCTGTTGGCAGACAGGCTACTGGGCTAGATGGACCTTTGGTCTGACCCAGGACGGCCATTGTAAGCTCAGGGCTCAGGGTCGGGGGTCTCAGTGGACCACCTTGATTTTCATGCAAACCTGCTCCTGGGTGGCCAGGCTGGCAGCTCTCCTGCCCTAGACGGCCGCTTCCCTGTGCCTAGTGCGGAGTTCGTGGACAAGGTCCACGATGTCTGCACTGGACCAGGCGGGTGCTCGCCTCTTGCGGTCCAGGGCAAGCTCCCAGGAGCCACCAGCCTGGTCCCGGGAAGAGGGGGAGACCTGGGGGGCATCGGGTGGCTGGCTCGAGCCGTGCCAGGTGCAGGGTCTGCTGGCTGGGTGCTGGCAGGCTTGCACCTGGCACGGGCACCGTAGCCAGCCCGTGCCCCTTTAAGGGGTCCGGGGCCGGGAGGGGGGCAATAGAGTTTCCCTGGTGTTGGCCAGAGTGGCCACCAGGGAAACCTGGGTGGGCTAGCCTCCCACTAGCTACACACCCCTTAATTCGAACTAGTAAGTTTGAACTAGGCTTAGTCCTCGTACAATGAGGTTTACCTAGTTCGAACTAAGCACTCCGCTAGTTTGAATTAAGTTCGAACTAGCGGAGCGCTAGTGTAGCACCTATCAAAGTTAATTCGAACTAACGTCCATTAGTTCGAATTAACTTTGTAGTGTAGACATACCCTTAGACCGTGGAGCTGCTGTCTCAGCCTAGCCAAGGGCTGTGCTGAAAGTTACCTGATCCCCACCCCGGACAGACAGTTCTCAGGGGTTCCCCGCTTGCAAAGCAGTCCTGGCTTGGAGTGCCCTGAGTGCCCACACTCGGCACAACACAGCACTCAGCCATTAGCCCGGCTGCACTTGCCGCAGGCTGCCATCCGGGCGAGCAATCAGGGAGCTGCAGGAGAGCAGTCCACTCCTCCCAGGGTCCGGCTTAGCTGTGCATCAGGTTTGGAACCCTGTCACGTGGTGGCAGGGAGAGGTGGTGGAATCTCCCTCTCTGGAGATATTTAAGAACAGGTTAGATAGACATCTGTCAGGGATGGTGTAGGTGGAGCTTGGTCCTGCCTTGAGGGCAGGGGGCTGGACTCGATGACGTCTCGAGGTCCCTTCCAGTCCTATTATTCTATGATTCTATGATTCTATGGTGATGTAAAAGCCATCAAACTTGCTTTAAAATCACAACTATCCCTGTGTGTGCTGCCCTCAATGATTCCCACAATCTCATCACATTTTGCCTTCCAATGGAGTCATTTTGCCCTGTGTCAGCCCATGTGTGTTTCCTCTTATTTATTTCCCTAGTGAGCGGGCGCTGTGGTGGACAGATTCCCAAACTCAGTGTTAGCACACGCAGAATGGAGCCAGCCAGAGAATTCCCACGTCCACCATCTGCTGCTAAATGCCCGGCTCCCCGAATCCTGCAGCTAATTCCGCCGTCACGTCTCACGGCGTGGGTGCGCACCGCACCTGGTCATGACAAGTGCAGGTTTCGCAGGCATTTGGCAGCCTCTCAAAAGCTGGGGCAGGGGAATCTGTTTTGTCTCATTCCTGTATTTAAAACTCAGCACCGGGGACAATCTTGGTTTCTGAGGACAGGTCAAGGAGTAATGGGCTTAAAGTGCAGCAGGGGAGGTTTAGATTGGACATTAGGAAAAAATTCCTAACTGTCAGGGTGGTCAAATATTGGAATAAATTGCCAAGGGAGGTGGTGGAATCTCCCTCTCTGGAGATATTTAAGAACAGGTTAGACAGACATCTGTCAGGGATGGTGTAGATGGAGCTTGGTCCTGCCTTGAGGGTGGGAGGCTGGACTTGATGACCTCTCGAGGTCCCTTCCAGTGCTAGTGTTCTATGATTCTATGAAAAGAGAAGACTTTTATTATTACAACAATATTCCTGTTGCAGACATAATGACTAGATGGAAAGGTAACAAAATATACTCATGGAGAAACTCCATGGGCCTAGAACTTAGTTACAAAGAAAAGCCAAAACATCTTTTACACAGTGCCAGATCTCAGATCCCAGACCCAACCCTTAGAACAATAAAGTCTAACGAAACTACCTAAACCTTACCCTACTTACAGAAGATGAAGAATGGTGTCTTGGAGAGAGAGAGAGACATGCTTGTCCCTCTCTGTAGCTGCAGAGAACTCACCCAGAGAGACAAAAGGGAGAAAAGAAAAAAGCCCAAATTCCTTTGTCCCAGTTTGAAAAGTCCCACCTACATTCCTATTGGTCACTCCACCTGGCTAGGTGTAGTTAACCCCTTAATCCCCAGGCTGCTGGCTAACCCTCAGAATCATGACAGTTCCCATTTAGTTTAAATGGGCTCTGGGAGGACAATAAAAAAATTGAATTTGTGACAATGGACTCAGCTCAGTCAATGACAGGATTCTTCACTCTCCCCTAGGTTGAAAGTAGGAATAAGAGATCCTCCGGAAAAGGGCTTATTTTCCAGAGAATCATGTCTAGACTGGCGCTTTTCTCTGGCTTATCCCCAAGCCAGAAAAAAGCAGCAGCCATGTTAATGCAAATGCCGCTCCCCCGCGGAATTGCAATTCCGAAGTCTACATTAGCATCCTTTTTCTGGAAAGGGGTGCCAGTGTAGACGTAGCCACACTGCTCAGTTGCCAAAGGAATAGGGTGGAGAATTACTTGGTCTGGACATTCTCTCAGTTTTGATCACCAAGTCATTCTGAAGGACAGAGCAGATGGAATGAGAGTTTCCCAGAGGGGTTATGAGAATGGAGGAAGCTGCCCGACGCAGACAGACGGAAACATCTGGGAATGTTCAGAGAATAGACAAAAGAGCAGGCCCAACCCTGACAGAGAACCTTGGACTTTAGAAAAGCCGACTGACTCCCTCAGGATATGTCTACACGATGAAGTTAATACGAACTAACAGCCGTTAGTTCGAATTAACTTTCATAGCGTCTATACATACAAACCGCTAGTTCGAACTTAATTCGAACTAGCGGAGCGCTTAATTCAAACGACGTAAACCTCATTCCTCGAGGACTAACGCCTAATTCGAATTAAGTAGTTCAAATTAAGGGCTGTTTAGCCACTTAATTCAAACTAGTGGGAGGCTAGCCCTTCCCAGCTTGCCCTGGTGGCCACTCTGGGCCAAACCAGGAAAACTCTTCTGTCCCCCTCCCGGCCCCGGACCCCTTAAAGGGGCACAGCCTGGCTACAGTGCTTGTGCCAGTTGCCAGCCACCCGATGCCACCCAGCCCTCCCCCTCTTCCTGGGACCAGGCTGGCGGCTCCCGGGAGCCTGCCCAGGTCCGCAAGAGGCGGGTGCCCGTTTGGTCTAGTGCAGAGCTTGTGGTTTGGGGGGAGGCCTCCAACATGCAGACCTCCACACTAGGCACAGGAATGCAGCCGTCTAGGGCAAGCTAACTGCCAGCCTGGCGACCAAAGGCCACATGCAGACCCAGGAGCAGGTTTGCATGAAAATCAAGTTGGTCCAGTGAGACCCCCCGACCCTGAGCCCTGAGCTTAGAACATAAGAACATAAGAACGGCCGTACGGGGTCAGACCAAAGGTCCATCTAGCCCAGTAGCCTGTCTGCCGACAGCAGCTAACACCAGCTACCCTGGAGGAGATGGACTGAAGACAATGACCAAGCAATTTGTCTCGTGCCATCCATCTCCAGCCTTCCACAAAAAGAGGCCAGGGACACCGTTCCTACCCCCTGGCTAATACCACTCCATAGATCCAACCTCCATGAATTTATCTAACTTCTCTTTAAACTCTGTTCTAGTTCTAGCCTTCACAGCCTCCTGTGGCAAGGAGTTCCACAAGTTGACTATTTGCTTTGTGAAGAACTTTCGCTTATTAGTTTTAAACCTGCTGCCCATTCATTTCATTTGGTGTCCTCTAGTCCTTCTATTATGGGAACTAATGAAGAACTTTTCTTTATTCACCCTCTCCACACCACTCATGCTTTTATAGACCTCTATCATAACCCCCCTCAGTCTCCTCTTTTCTAAGCTTAAAAGTCCCAGTCTCTTTAGCCTCTCTTCATATGGGATCTGTTCCAAACCCCTAATCATTGTAGTTGCCTTTTTCTGAACCCTTTCCAAGGCCAAAATATCTTTTTTGAGGTTAGGAGACCACAACTGTACACAGTACTGAAATATGGCGTACCATAGTTTTATACTTCCCCTCTTCTTTGGACGTTAGGAAAAAGTTCCTAACTGTCAGGGTGGTCAAACACTGGAATAAATTGCCCAGGGAGGTTGTGGAATCCCCATCTCTGGAGATATTTAAGAGTAGGTTAGATAAATGTCTATTAGGGATGGTCTAGACAGTATTTGGTCCTGCCATGAGAGCAGGGGACTGGAATCGATGACCTCTCAAGGTCCCTTCCAATCCTAGTATTCTATGATTCCTTCTTCCCCTGGCTTCCCCCTTCCAGCTCCCCTCTCCCACCTCCTTTTCCCAGTCTTCCCAGAGATTAATCCCCCCCACCCAGTTTTGTTAAATAAAGTTTCTATTTTTAACACACGTGTCCTTTATTTTGTACATCAGGAAGGGGGGCTAGGGAGGGGTAAGTGGAAGGAGGTGAGGGAGGAATGGGGTACGAGCCCCCGAAGGGGAGGACTGGGGTGGCTCTGTGGGCTTCTTGAGGTGGAAGCTCTTCTGCAGGGTCTCCTGGATCCCAACAGCCCCCGAATTGACCTCCCCCCAGATGGCAGCCTGCGGCAAGTGCAGCCGGGCTGATGGCCGAGTGCTGTGATGTGCCGAGTGTGGGCACTCCGGGCACTCCAAGCCAGGACTGCTTTGCTGTCCCTCACAGAGGTAGACGGGCAAGCAGGGAACCCTGAGAACTGTCTGTCCGGGGTGGGGGTCGGGACCCTTTAAGCACAGCCCTCGGCTAGCCTGAGGCAGCAGCTCCACGCTCTAAGTCCTAACCTGATGCCCTGCCGGCACTGCTTCCGGCCATCCTTAACTTCGGTTCAGGGTCCACTCAATGTGGACATGCTAGTTCGAATTAGCAAAATGCTAATTTGAATTAGTTTTTAGGTCTAGATGCACGAGTTCCAATTAGCTTAGTTCGAATGAACTAATTCGAATTAAGTTAGTTTGAATTAGTGCTGTTGTGTAGACATACCCTGAGTTGTAAAAAATGGATGTTATTGCAAAATGTTTGGATTCAATTTAAATACAAGATGTAGGTCTCAGCTAGCCCAGGCAGCTTTGTTAACTTAGTTCTAGATCTCTTTGATGTTAGTATGTTAAAGTGAAGGGATGGAATATTGTAATACATAGTGATGTTAATGTTAGATAGGAAGAAGTTTAATGTTGAAAGAATTTGTAACTTTGTAAAAGTGACTAGAAGTACCCCTTTTTTTCCATGTTGCAATTCTGTACACGTATTCTTTGTGTGAATGAGAGAGAGAATGTTTTAGGACACATAAGTGTGAAGGACGCTGCATGCTCTAATGGTCAGAGGATGGCCTGGAGACTCAGAAGCACCAAATAATACGAGTTACGAATGAGTTACAGACGAATTACAGACCAAATATTTGGCCATAACGCGAAGTGTTCGTAATTTGGATCCCATTGAGTTACATGGCAACAGCGCTGTTTGTAAGCGTGGATTGCATTTGCAGTTTGGGGATCGCATTTACGACTGCTTTGGTCGTAAGTGCGGATGGTCGTAAGTGGAGGCGGTCATAAGTCGGGGACCGGCTGTAATCATTTAGGTGAAAGCATAATAGAAACACAGACTACCAGGGCAGCCTGATGAACCCTGAACCTAGTGACAAGCACCCCTTGATAAGGAACCAATGACAACTTTTGCTGGAAAGACAACACCCAGGAGTGGTCATCAGTGGACTGATATCAGATAACACCCAGACAAGGCAATATGCATACCCTGCTGCTCTCAATCTCTTTGGGACCAGCTGCTCTGGGCCTGCGATGAACCCTGGTTTCATGACCATACCTGACCCCTAGGTGTGACTCTCTCTGCACAATGTAAACCAGCAGCTTGGGATTGTTGAGGGACAACAATACGGGGATTGACCGCTGGAGTTTGACAGGAACACATAATCTAATCAACTTCCCTTACTCCCTGTAAGGAGCAGCACTGCCGAGACCGACGGGGGAGACCCTCTAAGTTCCACTTAGCCTGTCCTCACCACACAAGCTAATTCAAATCCTAGAAGATCGACTGTAGCAGCACTGACCTTCTCAATAGGGTAGACAAGCCCACAGGGAGACCTGCCAGCCCAGTCACTGGGGTGCCTCTGGGGGATCAGACTCAGGAAAAGTTGCACACACAGGGTGTTCCCATGGAAGGGGTGGAGATGGGGGCCTAACCCCCTCCCCCCCAAAAAATTGTCCTGCAACAAGGAGGGCCCCATAAGATGAAAACAGACCAGATTAATGTTTACATTGAATTTATTCTCTTTCTTGGTTCATTCCCTCGCAGTCTCTCCCAGGTGGAATTAAAACCTTACGTTCCAGGCCAAGTCAGACTTTATAGGACTACTCCAGCTGGAGGGCACTTGGATTCCCAGAGCTGGACTCTCTGCCTGCTCCTCTGCCCAATCTGGGGTATTTCTCTGGGGCAGAAGAACCAGGGCGTTTAAGCCCTGGAATGAGACCGAATGAATTATCTTGTCTGAACCAAACAGGGGCATCCTACCCACCAATACTCAGATTCCTTACAGTCTGGAGTTGCCAAGCATGGCTGTATCTTTCTTTGTATCTAAAGGCTACAAGGCTGGGTGCTAGGCCCTGATTTCACTACATTGTACAATTGTGTATTTATTATTTGTCGGGTCCAAGCCTCCAGACATAATGCTCCAGTTCAGGAGTCTTGAGCTTGAACCTTCACAAACAAAGAGGGTGAAACAGGCCTTGCCCCAAAGATCTTAGTACCAAATGAAGACAAGACTGTGTGAAACAAGCCACAAAAAGATTAAGGGAGAGACAAGGGAGTAACAGCACTAACGACAAAACGGGTTTTTTACAGGTGATTCCCCGAGACATTGAGATGATGGAAGGTAGTGAGACTTCTGACAGTGGAAAGTGAACTACCCCCAGCTGTGAAGGTGGTGTGAGGAGCTGGTGGCGAGGAATCCACTGTAGAATACTTTGATATTTTAGAGAAAACATCTGGAAATGTTGTAAGTGCTCTGATTTCTGAGACACACCAACACACCAGAGGATCACTGTCTGCATACCAGAGTGGACTACAGGTAGTAGCCCAAGAAATGTTAGAGGCTGGTGGGGTGAAAGATGCTGAATCAAACTCTGACAAAGAAGACCATTTTTTTCTGTGGTGAACATAAGAATGACTACAGTTGGTCTAGCCCAGTATCCTGTCTGTGACGAGTGGCCAACGGCAGGTGCCCCAGCAGGAGTGAATTGAACAGGGAACTGTCACGTGATCCAGTCTGGGAATGGGCGACAGGCGAGGGGTCACATGATGATTTCCTGTTCTGTTCATTCCCTTTGGGGCACCTGGTGCTAGCCACTGTGGGCAGACAGGACACTGGGCTGGATGGACCTTGGGTCTGACCCAGTCTGGCCATTCTTATGAATTATGAAAGCCATACACCCTTGGGGTGCCATTCACTGTTCCATGTAGCAGCACTTAGACCACTTACAGGGTACGTCTAGACTACATGGCTCCGTCGACGGAGCCACATAAAGTAGTTTACTCGGCATAGTCACAGAAGTGGGGATTTAAATAATCCCCGCTTCATTAAAATAAAAATGGCTGCCGCGCCGTGCTGATGATCAGGTGATCCGGCACAGTGCGGCAATCTAGATGTGGCACGGTTGACAAGGGAAGCCTTTGTTTACCGCTCCGGTATGCCTCATGAAACTGAATCACACCCAGTAGCAAGTGGGTTACACTACTGCTGGGCAAAAAGGAAGCCTACCTGAAAAAGCAAAACTGCATCTATCATCTGCCTGGGTGGGAGGGTTCTGCATTCACATCCTAACCAGAATTAGACTGCGATGGTGGGTTTGTTTTATTTGTTATCGTAATCAAATTTCAGCTGTTTGCTGTCACCTGCCCTCCCTGAAAAGCTCCCGTTCCGTTGCTAATGCATCTCTTTTCTCTGTTACCCATCACTCCACACAGTGTCTGAGGTGCCAAGGGGAAAATCTCAGCTCGTGAGCTAAAGAGCTGGTGTGTAGCTACTTGCCGTTGAAGACGTGATGTCCAGGGTCACACATTCCTACTGGTCGGGTGAGGCAAGCTTGGAGGCCTTTGCCAGTTGCCGCCTTACAGTGCAAGGGGCAGCCCTATTAGGTGTGACACAGGGCCCAGGTGGACTTGAGTTCCAGGTGGCATCTTGGATGGACCCATCACAGAGATGATCCAAACGGTGATGAGGGGCAGATGAGGAGCAAGCAACCAGTGTGGGGCCTTAAAGGACAAGAGATAAAAGTGGCTCGGGGTTCGAGAGGAGATGTGGAGCAGGTCCCTTAGGAAAAAGGTGGGACAAGGGCAGGGCCTCGGGTGTTCAGTTACAATTAGTTGGCAACCCTATGCGTTGTGCACAGAATGACTCCCTAGTGTGTCAGACTGAGAAAACACAGTAAAGTGAGACTCTCCTTTAATCTTTCTTTGGTCAGTCAGTGAATCATGGAGGAGTACCATGTCACCAGCCAGCAACCCCAGGAAGATCTGTCTGAGGGCCAACACCTGAGGAGAAAGCTTTAGTCCCCTTATGAGTAAAGAGACGAAGTAGCCTATTCCGGATTTCTTTGGTCCTCACCCCGTAGATGACAGGGTTCAGCATGGGGGGAACCAGAAGGTACACGTTGGAAATGAAAACTTGGAAATAACGGGGCAAATTGTGGCCAAAACGAGATGTCAGGGAGGCAAACAGTGTTGGGATGTAAAAGGCTAAGATGACACAGACGTGCGAGCCGCAAGTCCCAAAAGTCTTGAGCCGGGCGTCCTTTGTGGGGAGGCTGAAGATGGCCCTGAGGATCTGGATATAGGACAGGATGATAAAAGACACATCCAGACCAATCCTACAGGATAGCACAAAAAGACCATAGTAACTACTGATGCGGGTGTCAGCGCAGGCCAACCTCACCACATACATGTTCTCACACTGAGTGTGGGGGATGATGTTGGTTCTGCAATATGGCCACTGCCTTGCCAGCAAGGGACAGGGCAGTATAAGAATGCTGCCACGCAACAGAATGACCAGGCCAATCTTCATCACCAGGGAGTTTGTCAGGATGGTGGAATGTCGCAGGGGGTGGCAGATGGCCACATAGCGATCAAAAGCCATAGCTGCAAAGATCCCAGACTCTATCTCTGAAAAGCAGTGTATGAAAAACATCTGTGTAAGGCAGGCACTGAAATCAATCTCCCTGGAATTGAACCAAAAGATTGCCAGAATTTTGGGCAGGGTGGATGTGGAGAGCACCAGATCGGTGATGGCCAGCATGCAGAGGAAATAGTACATGGGTCCATGGAGACTAGGTTCCCTCTTCACAATAAATAAGATGGCAAAGTTTCCCAAGATAGCTATGACATACATGGTGCAGAAGGGGATGGAGATCCAGACATGGGCCACCTCCAGACCAGGAATGCCCAGTAAGATGAAGGTGGAGGGGTTGGTGAAAGCAGTTGTGTTGGCATCCGTCATGGAGTCGGGGAGAAGCAATTCAACTCTTAGGCAGAACAGTGTCTCTCACTTGAAGCAGATACTCCACAGAGTTTCTCGATGTGCCCAGGGTCTAGGGTGATGGTCACAGTGTAATTGCCTGGTTGGAGATACAATGTGAATATGAGACACCACATACACAACTGTTGACTGTTCTCAAGGGTGAAGGAGAATTGTACTTTCTTCACACTCTGAAAAATGGCACTTTCATTATCTAGACACATAAGTTATGAAAAAGATGCTAATAATTCCATGTCTGATGGTGCTCCATGCATCAAAAATTTCTATATCTTATGGTGTGTGAAACCTTAATAGGCTCCAGCAGGAAATACATCCCAGAGAATAGACCTTGCCAGAAGTGGTAGCAACTCCATGGACACAACAGCTCATTCACGGCACAGTCAGAACAAAGACCATGTTTGGATGCCTAAGGAAAGGGATAGAGCAACAGCTGCTCCGGACATGTGCTCTGTTTTGTTCCTTCAGTCTGTGTAAAGGAAACAGCATGTAGAACGGGAATTCTGAGGCTGGTGTTGGGGAGCTGCCATATGCAATCAGACTTAGACGTCTGGGACAGATAGAGGAGAGGAAAATGAAAAAACGGGACTCATTACATTACATTGAAATGGAGACAGCGAGAAGAGTTGCCAATCAATAATATCTCTAGTGACTCATTGGTACAAAGGGCAAATTCCTCACAACTGTGTCAAATCATCCCACATTTTTTTGGGAGGAAAAGTTAGGCAGAAAAATAGGAATGTAAATTGGGATTTCCTAAAAAAAACCCGATTCCATGGTTAAGAAATTGGACAATTTGGCTAAAAATCCAGTTCATTGGTTAAGTGAAGGTAGCTCTTAAGGGAGAAAATGCCCCATATCCCACACCAGAGAAAAGAAAATTTGATACTAAGCTATACAAATTGCAAAGGCATATAGGGGTGCATATAGGAGTGCATTAGAACCCTATAGGGAGGTTCCAAAGAGGCTGGAGAGAGGCTGTTCTCAGTAGTGACAGATGGCAGAACAAGGAGCAATGGTCTCAAGTTGTGGTGGGAGAGGTCCAGATTGGATATTGGGAAAAACTATTTTACTAGGAGGGTGGTGAAGCACTGGAATGGGTTACCTAGGGAAGTAGTGGAGTCTCCATCCCTAGAGGTGTTTAAGTCTCGGCTTGACAAAGCCCTGGCTGGGTTGATTTAGATGGGATTGGTCCTGCCTAGAGCGGGGGGCTGGACTTGACGACCTTCTGGGGTCTCTTCCAGTTCTATGATTCTATGATAAGGGGATGGTTGGATGAAATAACCTGATCTTGGTAACTAATTGACCATTCATTATAGGGAACTTTCTGGGTGTCTGGCTGGTGAGTCTTGCCCACATGCTCAGGGTTTAGTTGATCGCCATATTTGGGGTCAGGAAGGAATTTTCCTCCAGGGTAGATTGGCAGAGGCCCTGGAGGTTTTTCGCCTTCCTCTGTAGCATGGGGCACAGATCACAGCTGGAGGATTCTCTGCATGTTGGGGCCTTCAAAGTATTTGAAGGCTTCAATATCTGAGATATAGGTGAGAGGATTATTCTAAGAGGGGTGGGCGAGATTCTGTGGCCTGCACTGTGCAGGGGGTCAGACTAGATGATCATAATGGTCCCTTCTGACCTTAAAGTCTATGAGTCTATGAGAAGGAGCATTGGCAGCCAATCCAGAGAAGTGATTATTCCCCTTTAGTCAGCACTGGTGAGGCCACATCTGGAGCACTGAGTTCAATTCTGGGACCCCCTTTACAAAAAAGATGTCGTTCCATTGGAGAAAGTCCAGCAGAGGGCAACAAAAATGATTAGGGGGTTGGAGCTGAGGGATTTGGACTTATTTAGTCTACAGAAGCGAAGAGTGAGGGGGGATTTGGTAGAAGCCTTCAACTTCCTGAAGGGAGGTTCCAAAGAGGATGGAGAGAGGCTGTTCTCAGTAGTGACAGATGCAGAACAAGGAGCAATGGTCTAAAGTTGCAGTGGGGGAGGTCTAGGTTGGATATTAGGAAAAACGATTTCCCTAGGAGGGTGGTGAAGCACTGGGCTGGGTTCCCTAGGGAGGGGGTGGAGTCTCCATCACTAGAGGTGTTTAAGTCTCGGCTTGACAAAGCCCTGGCTGGGATGATTTAGTTGGGTTGGTCCTGCTTTGGGCAGGGGGCTGGACTCGATGACTCCTGAGGGCTCTTCCAGCCCTGGAATTCTATACGATCTGAATGATGCCCTATGCCACTGGAAGGGCTTACGCCTGTAAGTAATGGGAGGGGATGCCCCCCAAAGGGTCACATTTTACCTATTGATACTGGAGCAAATTCATCCCTGTGGCAAGGGGCTATTTATTGGCTATGCAGAGCAGAAAGGATCCCAGATTTACTCTGTCCTGGTGTGCGCTGGGTTTGTCCAGCAGAGGAGCTCCTCAGCCCGAGTTGTCCACCTGTGAGTTGTGAGAGGGACGTGTCTTATATGGCAGCTCCCCTCAGGCAGCCATGTCACACATCTTCCTCAGCCCAGCATCTGCAGCAGTGTCCTACTCTGAGAGCCGGCACGGGGCTGTGCACTGTTAACAAACGGCTCCTGCCCGAAGGAGTTTACAAACAGTTAAGACAAGACACCACCACTGTCTTAACAAACCAGAAAAGGGTTAGGGGAGAGATGGGAGTAGCAGCACTAAGAAGGGATTATTTTGTGATCCTTTCAGACTTTAAACTCTCTGAGGGTATGTCTACTCTAGCTCATTAATTCGAGCTAGGTAGGCAAATCAGGCAACCGGAGTTGCAAAAGAAGCCCGGGATTTAAATATCCCAGGCTTTATTTGCATGTTCCCATCCGGCCGCCATTTTTAAATCCCCCTAAGTTCGAACGAACTGCCCGCGGCTACATGTGGCAGTTTAAAGTTAATCCGAACCAAGCCCTTAGTTCGGATTAACTGTTAGACCTCATTCCACGAGGAGTAACAGTTAATCCGAACTAAGGACGTAATTTGGATTAACTTTAAACTGCCGCGTATAGCCGCTAGCAGTTAGTTCAAACTAAGGAGGATTTAAAAATGGCGGCCGGATGGGAACATGCAAATAAAGCCTGGGATATTTAAATCCCGGGCTTCATTTGCAACTCCGGTTGTCTGATTTGCCTACCTAGCTTGAATTAATGAGCTAGTGTAGACATACCCTGACTGTTTTGCTAAAGAAAGCAAATCAGGCATTTATAGTGACTGTCTCATAACACACGAGGAAGGGAACATACAATTCCATTGAACATTTGAATGTATAACACTGATAAAAGAAAATTGCTTACACAATCCATATTTGGCTTGTGGAACACCTTGTCACAGCCTTTATTGGAGTGAAAAGTATAGCTGAATGGGATTAACAAAGGGCTTGGCAGTTGTAGGTATGCCGGTGGCTTCAACTTTAGGTAAAAGTCGTTGGACACTCACTGAGAACAGCTCTAGTTCAGGTACTTGCATATTTTCCAAATTTCAAGTTTCGGGAGTGACATTTCCCACACCGCGTCTCTGCTTCCAGCTGAATTGGTTTTGGATAGTTTCAGACATAACGGTTCAGGTGACTACTCGAAAGAAGCTAGGAGAAATTATGTATTCACCATGCTGTTCCCATAAGAAACTCTTCCACCTCCATGCTTTCCAGGATATAAAAGTCAATTAATGGTCTGAGTCCGCACACCTCCATGAACCAGTTAAGAGCCAGAACCTTGGATGCAAGAGGAGGAGATATCAGTCTACGTGTATTAACACACAGCTGGCTTTTTGAGTCTTTAGTCAATATCAAAAAAGGGCAATTTTTTATCGTGGGTCCTGGGGAAAAGAAGAGTCCTGGCCTGAGAATTAAGACCTATATTGTCCTATTACCAGGAGAACTACTAGTTCTTAACTACAGGCACATAACTAAAGATTTAGAACTATTTTGAAAACTGGTCATACATTAGATCTGTCCATGTGTATCTGAGGATGCTGAGCGATTTCACTGATGTGATTGCAGACCCATCTTTGAAAACTCGTGGCGATCAGGGTAGGTCCCGGATGAATGGAAAAAGTCAAATGAAGTCTCCATCTTTAAAAGGGGAAGAAGGAGAATCTAGGAAATTACAGACCGGTCAGCCTCCCCTCAGTGGCCAGAAAAATCATGGATGGGATCCTCACGGAATCCATTTTGAACCATTTAGAAAGTGATCAAAAATAGCCAACAAAGATTCCTAAAGGGCAAGTCATGCCTGACCAACCAGATTGCCTTCTATGATGAGGTAAATGGCTCTCAGGATATGAGGAAAGTTGTGGATGAGCTATAACTTAACTTTAGCGTAGCTTTTGATACAGTCTCCCACAGTATACTTGCCAGCAAGTTAAAGTACGGATTGGATTAATGCACTGAAAAGGGGATAGAAAGCTGTCTAGATCATCAGGCTCAACGCATAGTGATCAACAGCTCGATGTCTGGTTGCCAGTTGTTTTTAAGTGGAGTGCCCCAAGGATCGGTTCTTGTGCCTGTTCTGTTCAACCTCCTTCTCATTGATCTGGCTGAGGGGGTGGATTGCACCCTCAGCAAGTTTGCGGATGTCACTTTTTGCTAGGGGAGAGCTAGATATGTTGGAGGGTAGGGTCAAGGTCCAGAGTGACCTAGACAAATTGAAGGATTGGGCTCAAAGAAATCCGATGAGGTTCAACAAGGACAAATGCAAAGTCCTGCATTTGACAATGAAGAATCCCAGGCATTGTAACAGACTAGGAAAACTGGTTAAGCAGCAGTTCTGCAGAAAGGGAACTGGGGGATTACAGTGGATGAGAAGCTGGATACGAGTCAACATTTCATCCTTGTAGCCAAGCAGGCTAACAGCATAATGGGGTGCATTAGTAGGAGCATTGCCTAGAAATGTAGGGAAGAGATTATTCCCCTTTATTCAGCACTGATGAGGCCACATCTGGATTATTATGTCCAATTCTGGGGCCCCAATATAGAGAGGATGTGGATGCATTTGAGAGGGTCCAGAGGAGGTCAACCAAAATTATTAGGAGGCTGGAGCACATGACCTACAAGAAGAGGCTGAGGGTATGTCTACACTACAAAGTTAGTTCGAACTAACGGACGTTAGTTCGAACTAACTTTAATAGGTGCTACACTAGCGCTCCGCTAGTTCGAATTTGAATCGAACTAGCGGAGCGCTTAGTTCGAACTAGGTAAACCTCATTTTACGAGGACTAACGCCTAGTTCGAACTAGCTAGTTCGAACTAAGGGCTGTGTAGCCCTTTAGTTCGAACTAGTGGGAGGCTAGCCCTCCCCAGGTTTCCCTGGTGGCCACTCTGGCCAACACCAGGGAAACTCTATGCCCCCCTCCCAGCCCCGGACCCCTTAAAGGGGCACGGGCTGGCTACGGTGCCCGTGCCAGGTGCAAGCCTGCCAGCACCCAGCTAGCAGACCCTGCACCTGGCACGGCACAGAGCCACCCACCCGATGCCCCCCAGCCCACCCCCTCTTGCCGGGACCAGGCTGGCGGCTCCCGGGAGCTTGCCCTGGACCGCAAGAGGCAGGCACCTTCCTGGGCTAGTGCGGACATCGTGGACCTCGTCCACGATCTCCGCACTAGGCACAGGAAAGTGGCCGTCTAGGGCAGGAGAGCTGCCAGCCTGGCCACCCAGGACCAGGTGTGCATGAAAATCAAGGGGGTCCACTGAGACCCCCGACACTGAGCCCTGAGCTTACAATGGCCGTACTGGGTCAGACCAAAGGTCCATCTAGCCCAGTAGCCTGTCTGCCGACAGCGGCCAACCCTAGGGACCCTGGAGGGGATGGACCGAAGACAATGACCAAGCCATTTGTCTCGTGCCATCCCTCTCCAGCCTTCCACAAACTTTGGGCAGGGACACCACTCCTACCCTCTGGCTAATAGGACTCCATTGACCCAACCTCCATCACTTTATCTCACTTCCCTTTAAACTCTGTTCTAGTTGTAGCCTTCACAGCCTCCTGCAGCAAGGAGTTCCACAGGTTAACTATTTGCTTTGTCAACAACAACAACAACTTTCTCTTACTAGTTTCAAGCCTGCTACCCATTCCTTTCCTTTGGTGTCCTCTAGTCCTTCTTTATGGGAACTCAGGAAGAACTTTTCTGAATGCACACTCTCCACCCAACCCCTGCTTTTAGAGACCTCTATCCTGTCCCCCCTCCGTCTCCTCTTTTCTAAGCTGAACAGTCCCAGTCTCTGTAGCCTTTCTTCATCTGGGACCTGTTCCCAACCCCTGATCATGTTAGTTGCCCTCCCCTCTCCCAGCCTTTCTCTTCCCCTCTCCCACCTCCTTTTCCCAGTCTCCCCCAGTTTTTTTCAATAAAGACAGAGTCAATGTTGGAAGAAACGTTATCTTTATTTTGTACATCAATAAGAAGGGGGGCTAGGGAAGGGTAAGTGGAAGGAGGTGAGGGAGGAATGGGGTACGAGCCCCCAATGGGGAGGACTGGGCTGGCTCTGTGGGCTTCTGAGGGTGGAAGCTCTCCTGCAGCCCCCCAATTACTCCCTCTCCCCAGATGGCAGCCTGCGGCAAGTGCAGCCGGGCTGATGGCCGAGTGGTGTGATGTGCCCAGTGTGGGCACTCAGGGCACTCCAAGCCAGAACTTCTTTGCAAGCGGGGCACCCCTTAGAACTGTGTGTCCGGGGTGGGGGTCGGGTCCCTTTAAGCGCAGCCCTCGGCTAGCCTGAGACAGCATCTCCATGCTCTAAGTCCTCCTTTTATGCCCTGCCAGCACTGCTTCCGGCCATCCTTAAGCCCTGTTCAGAGTCCACTCAATGTGGACTTACTAGTTCGAACTAGCAAAACGCTAATTCGAACTAGTTTTTAGTTCTAGATGCGTTAGTTCGAACTAGCTTAGTTCGAATTAACTAATTCGAACTAAGTTAGTTCGAACTAACTTTGTAGTGTAGACATACCCAGAGGGATTTGGGCTTATTTAATCTAGAGACGAGAAGAATGAAGGGGGATTTGAGAGCATCCTTCTGCTACCTAACGGGAGGTATCCAAGAAGATGGAGAGAGGCTGTTCTCAGTGGTGACGGATGGCAGAACAAGGAGCAATGGTCTCAAGTTGCAGTGGGGGAGGTCTAGGTTGGATATTGGGAAAACCTATTTCCACAGAAGGGTAGGGAAGCACTGAAATGGGTTACCTACGGAAGTGGTGGATTTTGCATCTCTAGAGGTTTTCAAGCCCCAGCTTGATAAAGCACCAGCTTCGATGATTGAGTTGGGGTTGGTCCTGCTTTGGGCAGGGATCTGGACTCGATGGAATCCTGAAGTCTCTTCCAAACATATGATTCTCTGCCAGCTAAATGATGCCTGGTGCCAGTGAAATGCAGACCCTTTGCAGCTCTAGGTAATCATCCGGAAGGGGCGTGGATACACAGAAAAGAGTCACATTTTGCCTGGGGATACCGGCAAGGGCTCTGGGCTGTTTCCTGGCTGTGCAGAGCAGAAAGGATCCCAGCCTTACTCTCTATCCTCTGATGCCCTGGGTTCGTTGGGTACCTGTGAATTCTGAGAGAGAAGTGACTTACCTGGGAGACCCTCTCAGGCATCCATGTCCCTCACCTAAGCATCTGCAGCAGCATCCCACACTGAGAGCACCGTTAGTATTACAGCTCTGTGCAACCCTCGTTGGGTTCACATGGGCATCTTGATGCAAAAAGGCTGTCGACAAGACTGTCTGGGCTTCTGGGCTATTTATCGAGCTTTAAAAGTAAACAGTAATTAAGGGCCCTTCCCAATGGGAGAGGAGAACTCCTGGGCTCTGACATCAGTCCGAGGGGAATTGGCTGCTCTGTGCACTTGTGTTTATTTAAAAATTGTAGTTGATTAGGAAGAAAAAGAGAGACAATGTGTTTTGCCTTCCTCTGTAGCATGGGGCACGGATCACTTGCTGGAGGATTCTCTGCATCTTGGGGTCTTTGAACCTTCGTGTGAGGACTTCAGTATCTGAGATATAGGTGGGAGGATTATTCTAGCAGTGGGTGGGTGAGATTCTGTGGCCTGCGTTGTGCAGGGGGTCAGACTAGATGATCATAATGGTCCCTTCTTACCTTAAAGTAACAGGCTACGTCTAGATTGGCATGATTTTCTGCAAATGCTTTTAACAGAAAAGTTTTCCATTAAAAGCATTTGCGCAAAAGTGCGTCTAGATTGGCATGGATGCTTTTCCACAAAAGCACTTTTTGTGGAAAAGTGTCCGTGCCAATCTAGACGCACTTTTGCGCAAAAAAGCCCCAATCGCCATTTTTGCAATCGGAGCTTTTTTGCGCAAAACAAATCTGAGCTGTCTACACTGGCCCTCTTGCGCAAAAGCTTTGCGCAAATGGGACTTTTGCCCGAATGGGAGCAGCATAGTATTTCTGCAAGAACCACTGATTTCAGACAGTAGGAAGTCATTGTTCTTGCGGACTTCAAGCGGCCAGTGTAGGCAGCTGGCAATTTTTTCCGCAAAAGCACTTGCTTTTGCGGAAAAACTTGCCAGTCTAGACACAGCCTATGAGTCTGTGTCTCCCTAGGGTCTGATATGCTGTACATACCCAGTATATCAACAGATAGAGCTGCAGAAAGGTGACTAAGGACAGACTCTAACACTCTTGGCAGCCATGTGGGGCTGTTATTATGTCATCAGAGATCAATAATTCTCATCAGTAACTATCCTCTATCATTGTGCCGCACCTTTCCCTGACGGACATTGAAAAGACCTTGCAAAGGAAAGTCACTGTGAACCATCATACAGATAATCAGGGAAACCTGAATTGGCCAGGGTAAGATAGATTGAGTAGAAGGGTGACAGACAACCAGGAGTCCTGACTTCCCTGCAGTACCCACAATCCTTCTAGATCAGGGACGTTTCCTTGATTGGGAGGTCGGGGAAAGGCTGGAAGAGGGATGCTGAGCCTGAGCCATTCTTTCTAGGTGAATCTGATGCTTTCAGAACTAGCTGGACTTTATGAGCTCCCGGATCCTGGGAGGAGTGATTTCCTGGACTCCACTTCTGCTCCTACTGGTGTGATCGACACTAAAGGGGAAAGCCAACTTAAGGCACACAATTCCATCTAGGTTGATTATGTAGCTGGAGTTGAAGTATCTTAAATTGGCTTTTTATACCATCCATACAGTGGGAAGTAGACACGAGCGCGCGCGCGCACGCACACACACACACACACACACACACACACACACACATTGATTTCCCTTACTCCTCATAAGGAGTGTCGTACCTTGGTGTCTTCGTACCTCGGTACCTTCGGTAGTCTGAACAGTCAGTGTCAGCGTCGTCTGGTCTGGATCATCCTGGCGTGCTCCTGACAGACCTCTACTCCATTGGTGGTGATAAACTTTCGGCTGTGTGCGTAACAATCGGTACTCCCTTTATCTCGAGCGCTAGACCCCATACACTGGGGTCAACACAGGAGATCTCTGAGTGACCCCAGAAATGACAGATGCAGGCAAGGCTTGAAATCAATCTTGGTAACAGAGATCAGTACAATGTTACACCACTGGGCACTATGGCCCGCGTTGACAAGGTACCAACACCGGGCAGGCCTATTGCCATATATCAGATATTAACAGCAGTTAGTCAAAGTTAAGCTACTGTGCATTCTGTAAGTTTAGGCAATGACACCTGCCGTTCAGGCGCCTAGTGCACCCCGCCCCCAGGTCGGCCGGAGAGCACCCTCTGCGGTGTCTTTTTATAGACAGGTACAAACAACTTACATCACTTCTTTACATACCAGGTTACCACCCTCTGTTGCCTAGTTACCACCCCTCACCTTACTGAAGGGGGACTTACTTACTATCCTTCATGCTGTCAATCTTGACCCAGTCCTGAACCTAGGTCGGTCTGTGCATTAGTTTTCAGGAAGTCTTTGTACCAAGACATTTCTTATTAAGATGTTCTGCTACTCCTCTTTGGCTTACAGTCTGTATTCAGTGCCTCCCTGTGTCCTTCCATGCTCGACCTAACTTACACAACCACACAGTTATCAGTAGGGCTTCTTTCTTGGCTCCTGTGTTACAGAACCAAAGTCTTGCTCACTAGATTGCAGGCCTGTTGCTATTCTCATGTTACAGGCCTCTATTTAGGCCTGCTGACTCCATGTTAATGACCCTCACCTTACTACAAGGAGCAGGAGTACTGGGGCTGAAGAGAGAGGGATCTCCATTCAAATTTGTTGGATCTTCACTAGAACAACTAATTCAAACTCTAGAAAATCAAGTGTGGCCGCATCAATCTTCCCTGTAGTGCAGACAAGCTCACTAAGATCTCTGTCAGGCCATCACAATCCGTGGGGTGGCTCTCAGGAAACAGACTCAGTAAAAGCCACACTGTCAGGATGTTCGTATGGGTAGGGTGATGCTGGGGGCCTGTCCTGAGGACAAATACTTCACCATCCCTCAAAATTGCCCTGGAACGAGGAGGGCCCTCTCCCTCTTAGATCATTTCCTTCCAGTGTCTCTCAGTGGGAATTGGAATCAGATGTTCCAGGCTAAGTCAAACTTTTCAGCCCGGCTGGAGGACACTTGGATCCCCAGGGCTGGACTCTGCCTGCTGCTCTGGCTAATCTGGGTATTTCTCTGGTGCAGAAACATCTCAGTGTTTAAGCCCTGGAATGAGACTGAATGAATTTTTGTGTCTGAGTCAAACAGGGCATTATGTCCATCAATATGCAGGTTCCTAACACTAGCTATTTTGGAATGCTGCTGTGCAGACATAGCGTAACTCTCTGTAGCTGCCAAGCAAGGCTTGATCTTTGTCTGTAGCTAAAGGCTAAGAGGGTGGGTGCTAGGCCTTGATTTAGCTGGACTGTTGTGTTGTTATGTATGGTCATTCTCTGTTTTGTGGAAGCCTCCAGAGATCCTGCTCCAGGGCCCCTTGTGTTGGGACCTTCCCAAACAGAGAGGGACAAACAGGCCTTGGTCCAAGGAGCTCAACACTGAATTAAGACACAACATAGCCAGGCTACGTCTACACTGACCCCTTCTTCGGAAGGGGCATGCTAATTTTGAAAGTGGGAATGGGAAATCCGCAGGGGATTTAAATATCCCCCGCGGGATTTAAATAAACATGGCTGCCACTTTTTTTCCAGCTTGGGGAAAAGCCAGAAAAAAGCGTCTAGACTGGCCCGATCCTCCGGAATAAAGCCCTCTTCCGGAGGATCTCTTATTCCTACTTCAAAGTAGGAATTGTCGTACCTCCGTGTTTTCGTACCTCGGTACCTTCGGTGGTCTGGACTGTCAGTGTCAGCGTCGTCTGGTCAGGGTTGTCCTGGCGCGCTCCTGACAGGACCTCTACTCCGTTGTTAAACTTTCGGCTGCGTGCGTAACAATCGGTACTCCCTTTATCTAGAGCGTTAGACCCCGTGCACTTGGGTCAACACAAGAGATCTCTGAGAGGCCCCGGAAACGACAGATGCAGGCAAGGTTTGAAATCAATCGATCAGGTTTATTGTCAAATGCGAAGCTCTACCAGTTGGCAACAGAGATCAGTACAATGTTACACGACTGGGCACTATGGCCCGCGTTGACAAGGTACCAACACCGGGCAGGCCTATTGCCATATATCAGATATTAACAGCAGTTAGTCAAAGTTAAGCTACTGTGCAGTCTGTAAGTTTAGGCAATGACACCTGCCGTTCATGCGCCTAGTGCACCCCCCCCAGGTCGGCCGGAGAGCACCTTCTGCGGTGTCCTTTTATAGACAGGTACAAACAACTTACATCATTTCTTTACGCACCAGGTTACCACCCTCTATTGCATAGTTACCACCCCTCACCTTATGGAAGGGGAGCTTACTTATTATCCTTCATGCTGTCAATCTCGACCTGGTCCCGAACCTAGGTTGATGTGTGCATTAGTTTTTTGGGAGTTTTTGTACCAAGACATTTCTTCTTAAGATGTTCCAATACTCCCCTTTGGCTCACAGTCTGTACCCAGTACCTTCCTGTGTCCTTCCATGCTCGACCTAACTTACACAATCACACAATTAGCAATAGGGCCCCTTTCTTGGCTCCTGTTACTGAACCAAAGTCTTGCTCACTAGATTGCAGGCCTGTTGCTGTTTTCATGTTATAGGCCTCTATTTAGGCCTGCTGACTCCATGTTACTGACCTCAACTTACTACAGGAATAAGAGATCTATGCTTCAAAGTAGGAATAAGAGATCCTCCGGAAGAGGGCTTTATTCCGGAGGATTGGGCCAGTCTAGACGCTTTTTTCTGGCTTTTTCCCAAGCCGGAAAAAAAGAGGCGGCCATGTTTATTTAAATCCCATGGGGGATATTTAAATCCCCCGTGGATTTCCCTATTCCCACTTTCAAAATTAGCATGCCCCTTCCGAAAAAGGGGCCAGTGTAGACGTAGCCCCACAGTGTGAAACAAACCACAAAAGGGTTAGGGGAGAGACAGAGGAGTAATATCACTAAAGAGGGCTGGTTACACAGGCTGCTGGGTGGTAGTGAGACAGCTCCAACGCACAGCCCTGCCCTGGCTGTTAGAAGTGTAGGGGTAAACTGAGGCAGCCCATGGTATCTTGCTGAGAACTGAGAATTCAAATTCTAAATCATTAAGGCCAGGCCTGGGAAGCACACAGACAGTAGCTACCATGACCCCGGTCGTCCTGGCAACCACATTCCAAAAGGGCCTCACTTCGATAAGGCCCTTGCTGGTGCCTAAACAAGCCATGCGGGGCTTGTTTTAACTGTCTGCTTTATTCCTAGAAAATAAGCTTGTATCCCAAAAACTGCGCCAACCCAAGGCAATATCACCCCCGCAGTAGACGCATTATATTTCCGGCCGACAGAATTACCATCAACATGTCCCTTTTGTTTATGTTGACTCATTTTGCTTGTTAGGATTAATTATCTGTATTATTGATAATGGGCTCGTCTACATTGGCCCCTTTTCTGGAAGGGGCATGTTAATTACACAGGTCGTAATAGGGAAATCCGTGGGGGACTTAAATATCCCCCGCGGCATTTAAATAAAAAATGTCCGCCGCTTTTTTCCGGCTTTTAGAAAAGCCGGAAAAGAGCGTCTACACTGGCCCCGATCCTCCGGAAAAAAAGCCCTTTTCCGGAGGATCTTATTCCTACTTCAAAGTAGCAATAAGATCCTCCGGAAAAGGGCTTTTTTCCCGGAGTATCGGGGCCAGTGTAGACGCTCTTTTCCGGCTTTTCTAAAAGCCGGAAAAAAGCGGCGGACATTTTTATTTAAATGCCGCGGGGGATATTTAAATCCCCCGCGGATTTCCCTATTACGACCTGTGAAATTAACATGCCCCTTCCGGAAAAGGGGCCAATGTAGACATAGCCAATATGTTTAATTAGCTTTGGGCAGAGAGATTGTGTAACCTTGTAGCCCATTGGCTTATGTGCTCCTTATGCCTCGCTGCTAGACCTATCAAATCACTTCCATCCCACCCATTTGCTGCCTATTAAATCTAATGTATGTTTTGATTTAACTAGTGCTAACCAGGTTAACCCATGGGTGATACTCCACCAGCTGTGGGAACCAATAAATCCTCTGCTTGTTTTCACTTGCACCCAGTGGCTGTGTCTAGACTGGCAAGTTTTTCCGCAAAATCACATGATTTTGCAGAAAAATTTGCTAGCTGTCTACATTGGCCGCTTGAATTTCTGCAAGAACACTGACTTCCTACTGTCTGAAATCAGTGCTTCTTGCGGAAATGCAATGCTGCTCCCGTTCGGGCAAAAGCCCTCTTGCACAAATGCTTTTGCGCAAGAGGGCCAGTGTAGACAACGCAGTATTGTTTTGCGCAAAAAAGCCCCGGTCGCGAAAATGGCGATCGGGGCTTTCTTGCGCAAAAGCACGTCTAGATTGTCACGGACGCTTTTCCGCAAAAAGTGTTTTTGTGGAAAAGTGTCCGTGCCAATCTAGACGCTCTTTTCCGCAAATGCTTTTAATGGAAAACTTTTCCGTTAAAAGCATTTGCGGAAAATCATACCAGTCTAGACGTAGCCAGTGTGTCTGGAATTATTCCCTACAGAAGTATGTTCTGGGCCTTTTACAGTAGCAGGCATGTTGTGGGGAATTGCCACAGGGAGTTTGTGGAGAATGTTGGGGAGAACATCGAAAACCTCTAGAGTTGCAGAATCCACCACTTCCATAGGTAACCCATTTCAGTGCTTCCCCACCCTTCTGTGGAAATAGGTTTTCCCAATATCCAACCTAGACCTCCCCCACTGCAACTTGAGACCATTGCTCCTTGTTCTGCTGAAGGACCCAACCAGGGGCCATGCTCAGCTCGACCTGCTGCTCACAAACAGGGAGGAATTGGTAGGGAAGTAGATGTGGATGGCAAATTGGGCAGCAGGGATCATGAGATGGTCAAGTTCAGGATCCGAACAAAAGGCAGAAAGGGGAACAACAAAATACACATCCTGGACTGCAGAAAATCAACCTCAGACTCCCTCAGGGTCCCCTGGGATGCTAACACGAAGGGGAAAGGAGTCCAGGAGACCTAGCTGTATTTTTAAAAATCATTATTGAAGGCTCAGGAAGAAACCATCCCAATGCGCAGTAAGAAAAGCAACACAAAAAGGAAGCTGACCAGAAGTGGAAACAGGGACAGATGACTAGGGAGGAGTAGAAATATATTGCTTGAGCATGCAGGGGTGTGATCAGGAAGGCCTAAGTGGAATTCAAACTGTAGCTAGCAAGGGGATGTGAAGGGAAACAAGAAAGGTTTCTACAGGCATGGGCTATGTCTACACTGGCATGCATTTCTGAAAATGCTTTTAATGGAAAAGTTTTCCGTTAAAAGCATTTTCGGAAAAGCGCGTCTAGATTGGCAGGAAAAAGCAATTTTTGCGGAAAAGCGTCCGTGCCCAATCTAGACGCGGTTTTCCGCAAAAAAGCCCCGATCGCCTTTTTCACAATCGGGGCTTTTTTGCGGAAAACAGTACTATGCTGTCTACACTGGCCCTTTTGCGCAAAAGTCTTTAGGAAAAAGACTTTTGCCTGAACAGGAGCAGCATAGTTTTTCCGGAAAAGCACTGATGATTTTACATGAGATCGTCAGTGCTTTTCTGGAAATTCAAGCGGCCAGTGTAGACAGCTGGCAAGTTTTTCCACAAAAGCAGAAGATTTTGCAGAAAAACTTGCCAGTCTAGACACAGCCATGAGGTTTACAGGATCTGTCAAAAAAGGGTTTACTTTCGACAGATCTATGTCTAGACTGCCGGGGGTAGGGGTGTTTCGAAAAAAATCAGTTTTGAAAAAAGTGGTGGCCGCGTTTATACTAATGAGGCATGGGGTATTTAAATCCCGGCTTCATTAGCAATTTCTATGTGCTTGATTTGCATCCCCCTTTCGACAGAAGGATGCAGTCTAGACATAGCCTGAGCTGTCAGATAAGCTGATGGAGGAAAATGTTCCAGATTTGCCCCCAGCTCACTTCATCCCCCAATCAGCATTCTGGCTGAGAGTGCTCCCCAGATAGCCATGGGATGGCTCAGTTCACCAGTGGATCCCTCTCAGCGCTCTCTACCTGCCCCAGCTCTTTGCTGGGGACTCTCACTCTGAGGGCTGGAGAGCAGCCCCCTCCTCACCTGTAGCAGGAGGGAAGCAGGGAAACGGGAGACCACAGCATGGAGTGCTGACCACCTCCTGCCATTGCTCCGGGCCCGAGCTGGTCTTGCTCCTCTGGGTTGTGCTAGTTACATATAATGAGGCTATTGGTGTGTTGTGAGCTGTGTAGTTATGTCCTGGTGTCTGCCCAGCATCCCACCTCGCCTGCTAACACAGGAACTCATCCTTCTGCCTCTCTCAGCCCTTGTCCTCCTGGCTTCAGTGGGGCTTTAGGAGGGGTCCTTCTGAAAGGCTCCATCTGCAGAGTGTGAACAGCTTGTCAGGTGGCCTAAGCCTAGGCAGGTCTGGAGTCTGGCTCTGTCTGTGCTGAAGAAACGTGGGGGGAAGCTGGGATCCCCCCTCCAGCCACCTTTCAGGTACAGCAATGGAAGGGCTAAAGAACGGTGTCAGTTTATTGAGGGAATTCAGACATGCCCAAGCATTGCCCAGGAACGGAGAGCAACAGAAACCTCTCCCATGCAGTCCTGCACAACGGGAACGGCTCAACCCTGATCACAGCCAACGGGCTCCTAACCGGTTGGAAGAAAATATAAAAGAAGCCATGGCATGATGACTGTTTCTCACTCTCCCTACGACAATGCTCCATTACAATCCTCACTAGAAATACGTTGAGATTGTGGGTTTGCTTCATTTCTTATCGTACTTGAATTTCACCAGTTTGCTGCCACCCACCATCCCTGCAACCATCTGTTGCTAATAAATCTGCCAGTTTGGTGCGACACTGAGCTGAGTTGTACCTCGGGCCCAGGAGGCACCTGAGAGGGACCCAACATAGAGATGATCCAAGCGGGCAGAGGGGCAGAAGAGGAATAAGCAACCAGTATGGGGAGTTGAGGGACCAGACGTAGAAGTGGCTGGAGACTCGAAGGGATTTGTGGCAGGGAGGAAATGGGAGGGAGTAGGGCTCTGAGGAAATAGGAGGGGCAAAGGCAAGACCTGGGGTGTCCAGCTAAAATTAGAAATACAATTAGAAAGGAGGCAACCCTATAAGTTGTACACAGATAGATTCCCCAGTATGTCAGGCTGAGAAAGCACAGTTAAGTCAGCAAGGAATTTAATTTTTCTTTGATTGGTCAGTCAGCGAATCAGGGAAGAGAACCATCTCACCAACCAGCACCCACACAAAGCTCTGTCTGAGAGCTACCACCTGAGGAGATAACTTTAGTTCCTTTATGAGTGAAGAACCGGAGCAGCCTGTTCCGTATCTTTCTGGTCCTCACACCATAGATGATGGGGTTCAGCATAGGGGGAACCAGGAGGTACACATTGGAAATGAAAACTTGTACATAACGGGGCAAATTGTGGCCAAAACGGGATGTCAGGGAGGCAAACAGAGTCGGTATGTAAAAGGCCGATATGACACATATGTGTGAGCCACAAGTCCCAAAAGTCTTGAGCCGGGCATCCTTTGTGGGAAGGCTGAAGATGGCCCTGAGGATCTGGATATAGGAAAGGGTGATAAAAGACACATCCAGACCAAACCTACACGATAACATAAAGAGGCCGTAGTAACTACTGATGCGGGTGTCCGCACAAGCCAACCTCACCACATACATGTTCTCACACTGAGTGTGGGGGATGATGTTGCTTCTGCAATATGGCCACTGCCTTGCCAGTAAAGGACAAGGCAGTACAAGAATGCTGCCACGTAACACAATGACCAGGCCAATCTTTATCACCAGGGAGTTTGTCAGGATAGTGGAATGTCTCAGGGGATGGCAGATGGCCACGTAGCGATCCAACGCCATGGCCACGAAGATCCCAGACTCGATTTCTGAGAAGCAGTGAATGAAAAACATCTGTGTGAGACAGGCACTGAAATCGATCTCGTTGGAATTGAACCAGAAGTTTGCTAGAATTTTGGGCAGGGTGGACGTGGACAGCACAAGATCGGTGACGGCCAGCATGCAGAGGAAATAGTACATGGGCTCATGGAGACTGGGCTCCCTCTTCACAATAAATAAGATGGCAAAGTTTCCCCAGATGGCTATGGCGTACATTGCGCAGAAGGGGATGGCGATCCACACATGAGCCACCTCCAGGCCAGGGATGCCCAGCAGGATGAAGGTAGAGGGGTTGGTGAAGGCAGTTGTGTTGGAATCTGACATGGAGTCGGAGGGAGGCAGGTGAAGCAATTCAACTCTGAGGCAGACAGCGCCTCTGACTTGAAGCAGATACTCCGCAGACTTTCTGTACGTGTCCAGGGTCACAGTGTAATTGCCTGTGTTGGACACAATGTGAATATGAGATACCACATACACCACTGGAGGCTGTTCTCGTGGGGGAAAGAGATTTGTACTTTCTTCACACTCTGAAAAATGGCACTTTCATTATCTGGAGACATGAATTATGAACAATAAACACTAATAATTCCATGTTTGGTAGTTCTCCAGTCATCAATATTTTCTATACATTATGGTTTGCAAACATTAATAGGCACCAGCAGGAAATATACTCCAGGGAAAAGACCTGGTCTTAACTGATAAAAACTCCATGGAAACAACACCTAAGTCATGGCACTGGCTGCAACAAAGACCATGTTCAGCTGCCTAAGGAAAGGATTGGAAAAAAAGCTGAAATGGTTATGTGCTTAGTTTGGCTCACCCAGTCTTTGTATAGGAAACAGCAGGTAGACGCAAATGTTAAGGATGGGGGAGCTGTCATATGTAGCCAGCCTGAGAGGTCTGGGGCAGACAGAGGAGAGGAACATAAAAAACAGGACTCGTTACATTACATTCAAGTGGAGAAACGGAGAACAGTTGCCTATCAATAATATCTCTAGTGACTAATTGCTCCAAAGGGCTCATTCCACGAAGCTGTGTCAAAGCATCAGCAAAACCATTTGGGAGGAAAAGTTAGGCAGAAAATGTGAATGAAAATTGGGATTTCCTATAAATTATGATTCCATGATTAAGAAAGTGGATACTTTGGCTGAAACCCAGTTCAGCGGTTAAATGAAGGAAGTAATTAAGGGAGAAAATGTGCCATATAACTCTCAGGAGAAAAGAAAAATAGATGCAAAGAATAGAAATACGAAATTTTGAAAAGTGGTAAAGGATGTGGCCAATATTAGGGAAAACCCTTGGTAGGGATCAGTACTACAAAAAAAGGAGGCTATTGATTGTATTTGGGAAAAAATGTACCTTAGAAAATGTTTTGGCCAGTTTCCAGAAGATGAAAGGAAATTTGTTAACTATGGAGAAAAGGTCAAGACATTTTTTCTGCATTGGGAAAGAAGCTCTTACGATGTACTCAGGTCACCTTAAGTGATGAAACACGTCCCAGTGCATTAGCTGTCACCGGAAGGTATTAAACACCATGTACAGTAGAACCTTAGTGTTACAAGTACAAGAATTACGCACTGAACAATCAATCGCACATCTCATTCAGAACCAGAAATAGGCTATCAGGCAGCAAGCACCAGAGACCTCTCCCCCGCACCGGTCAAGAAAGGAGGCAAATTCAGAACAGATCTCTGTTAAATGTAATTGTTAAAAAAGAAGGATAAGTTCAAAATAAAAAAAAATGTTTGACAACATTAGGAAACAATGGAACAGCTGGCATGGTTTTTTGATTGTTTTTCTTTAAAAAAAATCTCGGTATATCATTAACGCCAGCCAACAATATGGCTTATGTAAAACTGAAAATAAACCAAACAAATCCTTCTCATTTTGTACCTTCATGATTCACACAGCTCCATGGGGCCAGATCAAATGCATCTGAGGGTGCTCAGCAAGTTCACTGATGTGACTGCAGCGCCTCCTTTGAAAACTCATGGGGGGCTGTCTACACTGGCATGAATTTCCGGAACTGCTTAAAACGGAATACTATTCCGTGTTCAGTTTTTCCGGAAAAGGAGCGTCTACATTGGCAGGCTGCTTTTCCGGAAAAGCCCTTTTTCCGGAAAAGCATCTGTGGCCAATGTAGACGCGCTTTTCCGGAAAAGAGCCCCGATCATCATTTTCGCGATTAGGGCTTTTTTCCGGAAAAGACTACTGGGCTGTCTACACTGGCCCTTTTCCGGAACAGTGTTCCAGAATAAGGACTTATGCCCGAGCGGGAGCAGCGTAGCTTTTCCGGAATAGTGGCTGATTTTGTACAGTAGAGCATCGTTGCTTTTCCAGAAATTCAAGGGCCAGTGTAGACAGCTCGCAGCTTATTCCGGAAAAGTGGCCGATTTTCACTGGGCTAGACAGAAAATAAAAGTGATTTTATTAAGTACAAGCAGTAGGATTGAAGTGGCCGTAAGCAAGAACAGGATGAGCAAAGTAGGTGACAAGCTCAAAATAAGAGAAAATATTTCTCGACTTCTATTCTGAAACCTCAGGGCAAACTTATTACAGATTCATTATCAGCTCGCCCTAAACTGTATCTTTTCCAGCTCAGCCTTCTGACCCGGGAAGTCTCCTTTTCCCTGTGTGATGCTGGGAGGAAAAGGCAGATACGATCTGAGGATTCATAAGCCGGGGATGGTAGAATGGAGCAGGGGAAGGATTTTACCATGGCTGAAACTGTCTGCATCCAGTTCTAGGGTCACATTGAAGTAAAATGTCCAAAAGTTGGAGAGCGTTCCAAGAAGAGCAACAAAAATGACCGGAGGCTGAAGAAAATGACTGACAGAGAGAGAAAGTTAAAGAGCTTCATATATTAACCTTATCAAAAAGACGGTCGACTGGAGACTTGCATGGGGAGAAAGCCATGGGTATAATGAGCTCTGGAATCTAGGGCTGTGTCTAGACTACATGCCTCTGTCGGCAGAGGCATGTAGATTAGACAGATAGGCAAAGGCAAATGAAGCCACGATTTAAATGATCGCGGCTACATTTACATTTACATGGCTGCCACGCTGAGCCGACAAACAGCTGATCAGCTGTTTGTCGGGTCAGCGCGCTAGTCTGGACGTTCCCCTGTCGACATCAAAGCCCTTTGTCAGCAGCCCCGTTATTCCACGTGGGATGAGGTTTACCGGGGCTGCCGACAAAGGGCTTTGATGTCGACAGGGGAAATGTCCAGACTAGCGGCGAGCCGACAAACATCTGATCAGCTGTTTGTCGGCTCAGCGCGGCAGCCATGTAAATGTAAATGAAGCCGCGATCATTTAAATCGCGGCTTCATTTACCTTTGCTGAACAAACAAATCTACATGCCTCTGCCGACAGTGGCATGTAGGGTAGACGTACCCTAGGAGAGAAAGGCAGAAGTAAGCCTAAAGATGGACATCGGAAGGAAGACCAATTCCAGGTGGAAACAAAGGCCAGAGCTTTAGCACTGAGGGGGATTAGCCTTTGGAAAATGCTGCGAAGGGAAGTGACAGATTCTCTAACTCCCTCCAGACTACATGCCTTTCTGGAAGATCTGCTTGAGGGTTGTCTGCACGTAAAATGCTACAGCAGCGCTGCCAAAGAACATCGGTGTCGATACGATTTAGACCACTGATGGGGCTTCTGCTCTCAGCATAGGTAATCCATCACCCTGGCATTGGCTGACTAGGTTGTTGCAAGAACATAAGAATGGCCACACTGGGTCAGATCAAAGGTCCATCAAGCCCAGTGTCCTATTTTCTGACAGTTGCCAATGCCAGATGGCCCAGAGTCAGTAAACAGAACAGATAATCAAGTGATCCCTCTTCCGTCATCCATTTCCAGCCTCTGACAAACAGAGGCTAGGGACACCATTCCTACCCATCTTGACTGATAGCAACTGATGGACCTAACTTCCATGAATTTATCTAGCTCTTTTTGGGACCCTGTTAAAGTCCTGGTCTTCACAACATCCTCTGGCAAGGAGTTCCACAGGTTCACTATGCGCTGAGTGAAGAAAAACTTCCTTTTGTTTACTACAGTTACCTATTAATTTCATGTGGTCACCCTGGGTTCTTATATTATGGGAACATGTAAATAACTTTTCCTTGTTCATTTTTCCATTCCTGTGATGATTATATAGTCCTCTGTCATATCTCCCCTTAGTCTCCTCTGTTCTAAGATGAAAAGTCCCAATCTTTTTAATCTCTCTTCATCTGGCACCTGTTTCAAACCTCTAATAATTTTTGTTGCCCTTTTTCTGAATTCTTTCCTTGACCTCATGCTGTGTGCATGTGACTTAGGTTCAAATAGCTACATCTCTCAGGAGTGCGGGTCTCTTACTATTGTTAAACAAATCGAATGCATGGGCCATACAAACAAAGGCTGATGGAACTGGGCACGTTGAGTTTGGAAAAGAGGAGATTGAGAAGATGACCCAACAGTGGACAGAGATACTTGAAAAGCTGCCATAAAAAAGGAGGGAGGAAAGATTATCTGTCTTAGCATGGTGGGCAGATCAAGAATTGGTGGGTTCAAACTACAGTGTAGCCAATTGAGATGAAATCTCAGGGGGGACAAAAAAGCCTTCCTTGCTGAAAGAAGGGGACGGCAATAAAACAGACACGCTTGGGAAGTTGTGGAATCTTCTTCACTGAATATTTACCAAAGGAGGCTGCATACTCATCTGCCCCGGATGGATTAGGCACAACACATCCTGCATCTTCTCAGCGCATTAGGCTAGATAACTGTCACAATCCTCTCACCATGTAGCTCCATGGTTCTGTGATGTAAAATCATGAAGCTACAGAGCCCAATACAGGGGTAACAGGAAGTCAGCCCGGATGGTCTATTCTGCGTGTAAACCCTATTGATCTTTTGGTAAAGGAAGTAGCTCAGCCATTTACACTTACTTTTACAGCACAGGAACAAGGGAAAATTCAATTCCATTGAAAGTCAGGGCATATTACACTGATGACAATGTTTGCTTAAGCCATGCTTGGACTGTGGAATTCCTTGCCACAGATATATTCGAGAAAAGAATTTAGCTGATTGGGATTAACAAATGGACTGCCTATTGTAGACGGTGCTGGTGACACCACCCTTAGATAAGAGAGTCCGTCACCTTCACTTGGCAGAGCTCACTTTCAGTTGCTGAGAAGTGTGCCAGACGTTTAGCGTCTGGACTGAACTGTGTGATATCGGGTGTCTGGTTCCGGCTGGGAGGAACGGTTCAGACAAAAGAGTTCAGCAGACCTCTTGAACGAAGCCGGGAGAAAAGACGTCTTGCCTTGGTTGAAAAATTCTGTAAGCTGTTGTAATGAGTTGTCCTAGCAGCTACATGCCCTCAAGCGCAGGAAAGTCAGGTAACAGCTCCCGCGCATCCCCGTTAACAGCCAGAGCCCTGAGGTGCAAGAAGAGGAGGTGACCCTCTCTGTGCATTAACACACACAGATTTGCCTTACTGAGGCCTGAGCAAACATGGGCTTCAGAATTTGGCCTTCCTATTGTACAACTGCTAGCACCGTCTACTGTAAAAGATCCACTGTGCCACTGACATGCCATGTCCCCTTGGTCCTGCAGCCCATCAGTTGGGATGCGGAGAGGTGCACAGAAAAGAGTGGCCACTCCCTCTGGATCATCGGGCATTGGCCACTGTCGACAGCAGACAGGATTCTGGGCTAGATGGACCTTCGGTCTGACCTAGTCTGGCCGTTCTTATCCTCTTATGCCAAATGTGTACCAAGGGCCCTGGGATGTTTAATGGCTGTGCAGAGCAGCAATGACCACAGACCCAGTCCCTAGCCGATCACACTAATGTTACACTCGGTTTGTGGAGCAGGGGAGCCCCTCAGCCAGAGCTGGTACCTGTGAGTGCTGAGAGGGACGTGTCTTCCCTGGAACCCCCCTCAGGCAGCCGCGTCCCGCACCTCTCTCAGCCCAGCGTCTGCAGCAGCGTCCCGCGCCGAGAGCTGAGACAGGGCTGTGGGCCTTCTATAATACAGCTCTGTGCAGCCCCATGGGAATTTCCTCAGTCCCTCGTGGATAAGCTTGGGTCTAATTGTGTACAGGCCGGGAGAGAAGCTTGTCTGTGTTTCTGTGCTAATGACCCAGTATTCAGATTTCAGAGTAATTAAGGAGCCATCCCAAAGGGCAAGGAGAATTCTTGGGCTCTGGGCTGAGTCCAGGAGGAATTGGCTGTTCTGGGCACTTGTGTGCCTCTGTGGACATTAGCGGATACCATGGCAATGCCCAGGGTGGCTGGGGAGAGGGTCGAATGACATGTGGAGAGTCATGACTCAGCGGTGACAGGAGCGCTTCCTGGGGATACACGGGGCTGTTGCTAAAGGAGCAGAGGTCAGAATTCGACCCCTCGCTCGCTGTGGTCACTTAGCAGGGAAGTAGGGCGTCCTCACTCCCAGGTGTTGCCTGTCAGCAGCCCCAATTCATTAAACAGCAACCAACTAAAACTAAACCCGAAGGCTAAAGGGAAAGGCTAAAAAGGAAAACAAGGCTGGGGGGTCGACCTCCCTGGAATCCCGGGCCCAGGCTTGTAGGGATTACGAGGATTCCAACACCCAGAGCAGTGGAAGGGGAGCCCTCAAAGTCAGCCAGGCCTCTGGGTAAAAGGAGACTCAGATCTTTTTGCTAGCCAATTCCACCGGGTTGGTGTCTACCCCACAGATGTTCCCATAAGAGCAGGACTGTTCCTCCACGTCCATCGGCTAGGAATTCTTGGAAGAATTTGCTTCCAAGACGAACCTTTTCCTCTTGGAATATTTTGCTCTTTTTGCGGTACGCACAGCTCGTCAAATTTCCACAGAAGCATGTAACCCCCTGCTCTCTGCCTGACTGAACTTTTCTCTGCTCGGTGCCACTGTGTCTTCCATCATAAGAACATAAGAACAGCCGTACTGGGTCATACCAAAGGTCCATCTAGCCCAGTGGCCTGTCTGCTGACAGTGGCCTGCACCAGGTACCCCAGAGAGGGTGGACCGAAGACAATGATCAAGCGATTTTCTGAAACAGAGATTTTTCGACAAAAATCATCGAATCATGGAATAATAGGACTGGAAGGGACCTCGAGAGGTCATCGAGTCCAGCCCCCCGCCCTCAAGGCAGGACCAAGCTCCATCTACACCATCCCTGACAGATGTCTATCTAACCTGTTCTTAAATATCTCCAGAGAGGGAGATTCCACCACCTCCCTTGGCAATTTATTCCAATATTTGACCACCCTGACAGTTAGGAATTTTTTCCTAATCTCCAATCTAAACCTCCCCTGCTGCACTTTAAGCCCATTACTCCTTGTCCTGTCCTCAGAAACCAAGAGGAACAAATTTTCTCCTTCCTTCTTGTGACACCCTTTTAGATATTTGAAAACCGCTATCATGTCCCCCCTTAATCTTCTTTTTTCCAAACTAAACAAGCCCAGTTCATGAAGCCTGGCTTCATAGGTCATGTTCTCTAAACGTTTAATCATTCTTGTCGCTCTTCTCTGTACCCTTTCCAATTTCTCCACATCTTTCTTGAAATGTGGCGCCCAGAACTGGACACAGTACTCCAGCTGAGGCCTAACTAGTGCAGAGTAGAGCGGCAGAATGACTTCACGAGTTTTGCTTACAACACACCTGTTGATACAACCTATAATCATATTTGCTTTTTTTGCAACAGCATCACACTGTTGACTTATATTCAACTTGTGGTCCACTATGACCCCTAGATCCCTTTCTGCCATGCTCCTTCCTAGACAGTCGCTTCCCATCTTGTATGTATGGAACTGATTGTTCCTTCCTAAGCGTTTCTCTTTATTAAACCTCATCCTGTTTACCTCAGACCATTTCTCTAACTTGCTAAGGTCATTTTGAATTATGTCCCTCTCCTCCAAAGAAGTTGCAGCCCCACCCAGTTTGGTATCATCTGCAAACTTAATAAGCGTACTCTCTATCCCAATATCTACGTCATTGATGAAGATATTGAACAGTACGGGTCCCAAAACAGACCCTTGAGGAACTCCACTTGTTATCCCTTTCCAGCAGGATTTAGCACCGTTAACAACAACTCTCTGACTATGGTTATCCAGCCAATTATGCACCCACCTTATCGTGGCTCTATCTAAGTTATATTTGCCAAGTTTATCAATAAGAATATAATGCGAGACCGTATCAAATGCCTTACTAAAGTCTAGGTATATGACATCCACCGCTTCTCCCTTATCCACAAGGCTCGTTATCCTATCAAAGAAAGCTATCAGATTAGTTTGGCATGACTTGTTCTTCACAAACCCATGCTGGCTATTCCCTATCACTTTATTACCTTCCAAGTGTTTGCATATGATTTCCTTAATTACCTGCTCCATTATCTTCCCTGGGACAGACGTTAAACTGACCGTTCTGTAGTTTCCTGGGTTGTTCTTATTCCCCTTTTTATAGATGGGCACAATATTTGCCCTTTTCCAGTCTTCTGGAATCTCCCCTGTCTGCCATGATTTTTCAAAGATCATAGGTAAAGGCTCAGATACCTCCTCTATCAGCTCCTTGAGTATCCTGGATGCATTTCATCAGGACCTGGTGACTTGCTGACATCTAACTTTCCTATGTGATTTTTAACTTGTTCTTTGTGTATCCTATCTTCTAAACTTACCCTCTCTCTGCTTGTATTCACTACGTTAGGCAGTCTAGACGTGGATCTGTCGAAAATAAACCCTTTTTCGAAAGAACCTGTATGCCTCAAAAACGAGGTTTACAGGATTTGTCGAAAAAGGGTTTATTTTCTGTAGATCTGCCTCTAGACTGCCGAGATTTTGTCGACAAAACTCCATGTCGGAAAAAAGCAGCGGCCATGTTTATACTAATGAAGCACAGGATATTTCATTCACCGCTTCATTAGCAATTTCGATGTGCCTAATCTACATCTCTCTGTCGACAGAGAGGTGTAGTCTAGACATAGCCCAAGAAAAGACTCTTCACTATCTGTATGTAGGGTAATGTTTAGATGTTTTATGATTTGGGAATGGGAATCTGATGTCGGTGCATTTAAAAACGGGGTTTCCTCTGTTTTGCAACTAAGTTTTGGCCCAGGGTGGAATTCCCCATGGCTACGTCTACACTGGCCCCTTCTTCGGAATAGCCATGCTAATTTAGAACTACTTGAAAGTAGGAATAAGAGATCCTCCGGAAAAGGGCTTTATTCCAGAGGATCGCGCCAGTCTAGACGCTTTTTTTCCGGCTTTTCCCCAAGCCGGAAAAAAAGCAGCGGCCATGTTTATTTAAATCCCGCAGGGGATATTTAAATCCCCAATGCATTTCCCTATTCCAAAGTTCTAAATTAGCATGGCTATTCCGAAGAAGGGGCCAGTGTAGACACAGCCCATGAGTTTATCAATTGGTGACTTTTCCATCTAGTCATTATGCATGTAACAGGAGTATTGTGGTGATAATACAAGTTCTTTCTTTTTTATTAACCTGGCATTGGTTAATTTTTGGTCCTGTTTTTCCTTTAGGGCTGAGATTTCCCAAGTGATCTCGTCCCTGGTTTTCTGACCATTACTTGGGTGGTGGGAGTGGATTTTCATCCCCAAAATCTAGGTTGTTAAGATTTTGGGGGGAAGTTTTATACCGAAGCCTGGGAGAAGGTTTGGGGGTACATTTGCTGGCCCCCACTTCTGCATTCATCGCACCAGAGTGGGGAATTGACATTGACAGAAGCAGCATTGCCTGTTGGAAGAAACATTGCTTCAGAGGAGCCTTCAGGGAAACCCCCAGGACAGAGGCGTTATATCTGGGTGAAGACATCACCTTGTGGCCTTCCTCTCTCAGCCCTGGAAGCTCCAAGTGTGTGGTCCCAGCCCTCTGGTGGCCGGACCCCCAGCAGGTGGCTGTTTCTGGGTCCCCCACACTGAGCCCATATGCCCTAGAGTTGGGTAAGAGTTGCCAGTTTTCCCTACCAGGCGCCATTCCCCCATGACTGCCAATCCTAGCCCCACAGCAGTGTTCAGGCCCCACCTATGGGGCTCGGTTTCTTGGCCCAGTCTGAGCATGCCGCTCGCGTTGTCGTGCCTCCCTCTGGGCACTGGAGAATTGCATGCTGGGCCAAAGGCCCTGGAACCAGCTTTGACTCAGCTCTCTCAGACTTCCTCATTGGTCAGCGCGCTCTTCCTAGAGCAGGCCCCTGGGGAGGGGTTCATGCTGTTTCCTGGTTCTCTCGTTCAGGGCACAGGGTGGTGAAAGCAACCAGACCCAGGCCTGGCAAAAGGGGCTGCTGAAACTCTTCCTCTACTTTAAACATCACAAGGGATCCCCCGGGCTCAGTAAACAGGATACAACACCGGCCAGGCCTTCCCTGCCTCGGTGTCCTCCACCCGGGGGCTTTCTTTGGGATTGGTCAGAGCCCGCTGGGGTACCCCGAAGTCAGTTCCTGCACCTCCTGGCCTTTTCCCCGGCTGGAACCTCTCTTTCTGCTGCAGCCATAACCCTGCAACTGAGTCCCCACTGATGTACTGATGTCCCTGTTCCTCTCTCCTGCCCCAGCATCTTCTGGGTCACCCAGGCTGTTTTTAAAGGGCTGCACCACCCTCTCCTCACTTTGTTCCCTCTTCTGGGAAGGTCCCATCCCCACCCTCTGAATCATAGAATCCCAGGGCTGGCAGGGACCTTGGGAGGTCAGAGTCCAGCCCCCTGCCCAAGGCAGGACCAACCCCACTCCATCATCCCAGCCAGGGCTTTGCCAAGCCAGGACTTAAAAACCTCTAGGGATGAAGAGTCCACCCCCTCCCTAGGAAACCCATCCCAATGCTGCCCCACCCTCCTAGGGAAATAATCTTTCCTAATATCCAACTTAGACCTCCCCCACGGCCATTTAAGGCTATTGCTCCTTGTTCTGCCATCTGCCAGCACTGAGAACAGCCTCTCTCCATCCTCTTTGGATCCCCCCCTTCAGGAAGTTGAAGGCTGCTCTCAAATCCCCCCTCCTCCCCGCTGCCCTCACTCTTTTCTTCTGCAGACTAAATAAACCCAAATCCCTCAGCCTCTCCTCGTAGGTCATGTGCTCCAGCCCCCTCACCATTTTGGTTGCCCTCCGCTGGACCCTCTCCAATGTGTCCACATCCTTTCTGTAGTGGGGAGAAGGGGAGCAGAACTGCACACAACACTCCAGAATATCTCGAATAAAGGCACCCCTTCTTCTGCCTGGGTGACAGCCGCTCCATCCCAGCCTCCTCCTCTGAGCACAAGGAGGGTCAGTGAACAGTATAGGAAATGCCCAAGACAAGGGTACAGCTGGTTTACACTGTGCGGTAATGAGTCCATCGGTTTTCCATCTGTCTGGATTTTCCTGGATAGTCTGATTTTTGAGTCTGTCTCCAAGTGCCAGGGACCAGGTTTGAAACTGGCCCCTCCAGTCAAACGGGGGATTCGGCAGTGCTGAGTGCGAGCAGAGCAGGAAGAGATGTTGGGGAATTAACCCTCTTCAGCCCCTCCTCAACTGGGGCTGCTCCTACCAGCAGACAAGTTCCTTGCCTGTCCCAGCCTCAGAGCAGAGAGGATGCAGCTGGTGTGGGCAAGGATGTGGCCGATCCAGAGAGTGATGGGATGGTGGAGGAGAGATGTGAGTGATGGGGTGGGACCATGGAGAAGTGATGAAGAAGGAGCCTGGGCATTGAGAGACTGGATGGGACTGGAGGAGGAGTCACGGGGGAAGAGGTGGGGTAGTGTGGGGGGGAGAGGCTCAGAGGACCAGCTGGAAAAGTGACAACCCTGTGACTTGTACGTAGGTGGATTCCCCAGATTATAGCATAGATACAACACAGAAAGGTGGAGGAAAGATTTTTTTTAGTGAATTGAGAAAAAGGGCCCAGCACCATGTCGCCAGCCAACTCTGCACACAGTTCTGTCTGGGAGCCAGGAGAAAACATTAGTCTGCCCGTGGAATCAGCTGGAGCAGCTTGTCCCGGATGGGTTTGGTCCTCACTCCATAGATGACGGGGTTCAGCAGGGGGGGCACCAGAAGATACATGTCAGCAATGAGAATGTGGAAATACAGGGGCACATTCTGGCCAAACCGGTGCGTGAAGAAGGAGAAGAGAGCTGGGATGTAAAAGGCTAAAATGACAGAGATGTGGGAGCTGCAGGTCCCGAAAGTTTTCAGCCGGGCGTCCTTGGTGGGGAGGCTGAATATGGCCCTGAGGATCTGGGTATAGGACACAGCGATAAATATCACATCCAGACCAGTCACCACGAGTGCCACAGAGAGGCCGTAGTAACTACTGATGCGAATGTCGGCGCAGGCCAGCTTCACTACGGCGATGTGCTCGCAGTACGAGTGGGGGATGATGTTGGTTCTGCAATATGGCCACTGCCTGGCCAGGAAGGGATAGGGCAATGAGAGCAGGCTGCCACGCAGCAGCACAGCCAGGCCAATCTGGGCCATGCAGTGGTTTGTCAGGATGGTGGAATGTCGCAGGGGATCACAGATGGCCACGTAGCGATCAAACGCCATGGCCATGAAGATCCCAGACTCCACCACTAAGAAGCAGTGAATAAAGAACAGCTGGGTGAGACAGGCACTGAAATCGATCTCCCTGGAATTGAACCAGAAGATGCTCAGCATTTTGGGCACAGTGGAAGTACATAGAACCAGGTCAGTGACAACCAGCATGCAGAGGAAATAGTACATGGGTTTGTGGAGACTTCGCTCCGTTTTCACAATGAACAAGATGGTGAAGTTCCCCAAGAGGGCTGTGATGTACATGGTGCAGAAGGGGATGGAGATCCAGACATGGGCCGCCTCCAGTCCAGGGATACCCAGCAGAATGAAGATGGAGGGGTTAGTGAAGTCGGTTGTGTTGGAATCTGACATGGAGCAGGAGAGGTGTCCACCGCTGAAGCAGAATTTTGTCTCTTGCATGTACCTTATGATCTCCTGACCTCCTGTATATGTCCAGAGGCTAGGATGATAGTGACAGTACAAATGCCTGGATGCAGGGAAAATGTTCCTATGAGACAATGTGAGTATTACTGGAGGCTGTTCTCAAGGGTGAAGTAGCACAGTCGGTCTTCACACTGAAAAAATGACATGTTCATTATTGAGAGAAATGAATTAGGGACAACTCACCCTACTGATGTCAAGGCCATATTTGATGGTGCCACATGGATGCTGTAGTGTGGGGAACCTTATTGGCACCCGCAGGAAACATGAGGATGGTTACTGGTTATCCCTCATTGCATGCCAAGCTAGAGAGTCATCTGCTTGCTCAAAATCTGAGAGAGGAAACAATCTAACCCTTTTCAAAGACAAGTGCCAGGGGAAATATCCTAAGTAGAACACAGCTCGGGACAAAGCCCTGGCTGGGATGATTGAGTTGGGCTTGGTCCTGCTTTGAGTAGGGGGCCGGACTCGATGACTCCTGAGGTCTCTTCCAACCCATGATTCTATGAGTCTATTAACTGTATGGGTGTCATTGATAGTAGATCCATGGAAACACTTGCTCATTCACAGACAAAGAGAGTGGCCGGAGGTCTAAGCAAAGGGCTGAAGAATAACTAGATCTGGACCCCTGCTCAGTTGTGGTCCCCCTGTCTCTCTGAAGGGTACAGCCGATAGCAAGGGGGGTTCTGAGTTATGTTATGGGGGAGGCTGCATGTGGCTGCACTGAAAAGTCTGGGACTATTGAGGAATAAGACAAACAAGGGGGCATATGGAGATTTCCTATTTCCTAGAACTAGAAGGGACCTTGAAAGGTCATTGAGTCCAGTCCCCTGCCTACACAGCAGGACCAAGTACCATCCCTGAAAATTTTTTGCCCTAAATGGCCTCCACAAGGATTGAACTCACAACCCTTGGTTTAGCAGGCCAATGCTCAAACTATTGAGCGATCCCTCCCCCCATATATGATAGAACAGGGGTGGGCAAGACACGGGTGGGCAAGTCTGAGGGCCAGATTTGGCTGCCAAGCCACTGGATGTGGCCTGAGACTGCCCTGCCGCTTCCCTGCCCCCAGGCCAATCAAGAGCTGAGGATGAGGGAGCGCATGAAACCTCTTCCCACCGTCAGAGGTGCGTGTCGCCTAGAGGGAACTGCCAGCTCTTGAATACAGTTGGTGGATCTCTCCATGCGCCCCGGCAGGACAGGGATAGGGGGCAACGACTTCACGTACTTCCCCACCCCCGGGGCCAGTCAGGGTCTGTGGGTGGGGGAGTGTGTGAAGTCTCCTGGCCCCGCCCCTTCCACCTGAGACATCAGCCTGTCCAAGACAGCCTACAATACTTCTGGAATTCGTGGGCCCCCCTTCAGAAAAGATTGCCCACCCCTGTGATAAAGGAGAACAAAATGAAACTACTAATTACATTCAAACGAAAAAAAACCAGCTTCCCTTTCTTTGTTTTAAATCTGCTGGCCATTAATTTCATTTGATGGCCCCTAGTCCTTATGGGAACAAGTCAATCGCTTTTCCTTATTCACTTTCTCCACACCACTCATGATTGTATAGACCTCTCTCATATCCCCCCTCAGTCTCCTCTTTCCAAGCTGAAAAGTCCCAGTCTTTTTAATCTTTCTTCACATGGGACCCGTTCCAAACTCCTCATCATTTTAACTGCCCTTCTCTGAACCTTTTCCAATGCCAGTATATCTGGCAGTAAAACTGACTTAGAGACATGGTAAGGTAGTCATTAGAGGTGCGTCTACACTGCACTCTTAGCTTGAAATAAACGGTGCAATTTGAGCTACGCAAATTGCATCGCTTATTTCGAGTTCATTTTGAAATAGCTTATTTCATAATGTGACGCTGTCTACACAGTGGCAAATTTCAAAATAAACTGCTCTTCTGAAACATGCCTTACTCCTCGTGCAATAAGGTTTACAGGGATGTCGGAACAGTGAGCCCATTGTATTTCAAAATAAGCGGCTTGTTTCTAAGATGTGGGATAGCTATTTTGGGATACCGGAAGTATCCTGAAATAGCACCACAGTATAGACATGCCCTAAGTGGAAAAAAACAAAACCATCAACGAGAGAAAGGCAAAATAGATACAAGATACGAGAATAGATAACTCACATTAAACACTTCAGGGAGAAATCCAAGCTTGGTGGGGCTGAGGATAAGAAAAATGATGTTATTAAGTGTACGAAAAACCACAAAAATCCTGGAAAAGGTTGACGCCCAATCCTAGAGGGAGAAGGGAAACTTGTTAAAGTTACAGAAAAGGTTGATATGTTCAAGAAATCCTTTATTTTTTTCTGCATTAAAGTCATCAGGACACACCACATTCTAGTCAGGGCTAAGGATGACGGAAAGGAGGTTATTAGGTATATTACCAAAAAAAAAAAAAACCTCCCAGAAAGGGTGTAGGCCAGGGGTGCCCAAACTTTTTTCAAAGAGGGCCAGATTTGATGAAGTGAACAAGCGTGAGGGCCGACCATTTTGCCTGACATTCTTTGAACCATTAAAATTAAATGCAAATTAACTATTTTATGCAAAGTTTATTGCAAACGGCATACTTTTCATTTCGTCACATGGATGACAAATCTAAACAGGTGTTGAATCACTCTGCCTTTCATATCTGAAGGCCAGATGAAAAAAAAATCCAGGAAGCTGAAATAAATGTCAGGAACATTGTAAAGTACATTACATATTATTGGTAATAAAGGTTGTCTGTCAACTTTTAAGTTCAAAAAATATGAACAGGAACATAACACCAAGTATACATGTTGTGTCCAAATATATTTATAACTGATTTAGACCAACTGACATTAACTGAGATTTTACAATGTATTCATCTCAATACATATGGATTCGCTGGGGGCCATAAAAGATAGATACTGGCAAATTACCTGGGGGGCCGTATTAAACCGGAACACGGGCCGCAATTGGCCCGTGGGCCGGACTTTGGACATGCCTGGTGTAGGCTAATTCCGAGAGAGGGAAAGGAAGGTTGTTAAAGGGAAGGGCGGATGTGTTCTGCTTTTGGAAAGAAGCCGTAGGATGGGGTCGTCTCTCCTCAGGTGCTGTGACACTTTCCAGTCCGTTAGCTCTCAAGGAAGGGGTTGAAACAGGAGTGGGCAAAATACAGCCTGATGGCCAGTCTAACTCAGCCCGTCATTTCTCTCCAGCTGATCAGCAGAGAGCAGACTTACAGCCGGCAGCCATGTGTTCCGCTGCCCCTCCCGTCCCCTTGCGCCGTCCTGCAGCCGAGCTGCTGCCAGGACCCTCCTGCTAGTTGTGCAGGGGGAAGAGGGTTCCAGAGGGGAGTGCGGGTGTCAGGGTATCCTCCTGTCCCCCATCTCTGCAGAGCAGGGGTCCGGGAGAGGGACGCACACGGGGCAGCTCAGGTTGGGCTGGTGAATGACTGAGGTGAATGCCTTTCTTAGAGAGGCAGTGCGCACACACACACACACACACTCAAATACACACTCACACACACACTCAAATACACACGCACTCACACACACACACTCAAATACACATGCACACACACACTCAAATACACACACTCAAATACACACGCACGCTCACACACACACACTCAAATACACATGCACACATGCACACACGCACTCAAATACACACACTCAAATACACACGCACTCTCACACACACACTCAAATACACACGCACTCTCACACACACACACACACACTCAAATACACACGCACTCTCACACCCATATCACCCATCTCTTCAGAGCAGGGAAGCTGAGATGACAGAGCAAGGGGGCAACTTTCCCTGTCTTAAAGAAATACCGCACGGCCTCTCTTAGAAACATACCAGGCTGCAGCCAGCACACACACTCTGTGTTACACACCCACACTCACAGTCTGTCACACAACTAATCTGTGTCCATACTTTGTGTCTGCCACACCCTGTCTCAGTGACACACACACACACACACACACACACACACAGAGTCACTGTCACAGTGTCACACACTGCTCTCTCTCTCTCTCACACACACACGCCCCTAATCTCATTTTTTGAGGAGGACAGGATCTTTTGAAAAAGGTTTTCTTTTTTAAAGAACCATGTCTAAATGGCAATTTCACTTTCCAAAAGCCCTTTTTCGAAAGAACGCGCAGGCACCATTATGCAAATGAAGCGTGGGAAATTCAAATCCCGGCTTCATTTGCTATTTCGATCTGTCTCATTTACATTCCTCTTGCGAAAGAGAGATGTAGTTTAGACATGCCCAGAGTGTCACACACACAGAGAGTCACTGAGACACACCCACACTATGCAACACACACTCTCCCATTCTCTGTGTCGCAGACCACTTCACACATACAATCTGTGAGACAAAGTCTCTGTGTCTCTCTCTCTCCCTTTCTCACCTTAAGCCTGCCCCTTCCAGAGGCCTGGAGCCATCCCACGATGACTTGTGAAACTGTGGGGAGTAGCCCTCCAAGTGAAAATTATTGCCCACCCAGGGTTAAACTGTTCCCCATTGGCTCTGTGGGCTTGTGGATAAAATAAAACTGTTGACCTGCTCCATAGTGGGCCTGTGGAACTCCTCGCCACCGACATTATTGGAACTAAGGGTACGTCTACACTAGCCCCTTAGTTCAAACTAGGGAGGCTAATGAGGGCAACGGAAATTGCTAATGAAGCACGGGATTTAAATATCCCACGCTTGATTAGCATATTCCCGGCCATCGCCATTTTGGAAACTGACTAGCCCGAAGTAACTGCCTGCGTCTACATGTGTCAGAGAAGCGGGATTCCGAGATAAACCCCTTAGTTCTAATTAACTGTTATTCCTCGTGGAATGAGGATATTTAAACCCCGTGTTTCATTAGCAATTTCTGTCACCCTCATTAGTTCGAACTAGGGGGCTAGTGTAGATGTACCCTAGGAGATTAGATGAGTGGGACTCACAAATGGAGTGGTCATTGTAGGTGGTGCTGATGACACCACATTTGACAAAGTCTCTTTCACACTGTCAATTCGGAGACCTCATTTCCGGTTGCTTATAAATTTGCCAAAACACTGACGCACTTGGACTGAAAGTTCCCATGCTGGGGGTCTGCTTCCAGTGGAATTGTTTTTTGAACATTTCAGACACAACAAAAAAACCAACAAATGGTCTGGTAGCACTTTATAGACTAACAAAACATGGAGATGTAAGACTAGAAAGTGCTACCAGACCATTTGTTGGTTTTTCTGTAACAGACGAACTCGGCTACCCCCTGCAGCTCAGACATAACAGTTCAGCCCAATTCTCAACTGGAGCCCGGAGAGATGATGTCTTGTCCTGGTTGAAAAATTCTTATGCTTGCTCCAGTGAGGCGCCCTAGCACCTCCGTGCCTTACTGCAGGTAAAAATTCAGTAACTGCCCCCTCCACTCCCCGGTTACCAGCCAGAGCCCTGACGTGCTAGAGGAGGGAACAGTGGCTGTGCCTCAGCACACAGCTGCCTCCTGAGGTGTTTCTTTGCTGTTGCATGGGCCATCTACTAACACCTTTCACCCAAAGGATTCCCTCTGCCACTGACCCGCAGCTGCCTCGGAGCCCCGGCCGGCAGCCAGTCAGGGGGCTCAGCAACACAACACATGCTGCCAAGTGGAACTGGAGGAACCTCGTCACCTGGGGCCTGTCCCCCGGGATGTGTCATGGCCGGGCAGGGCAGAAAGGGCCAGGCGATCACTGCACCAGGTCTGCCGAGCAGCTGAGCTCCTCAGCAAGAGATGGGTACCTGAGAAATTGGCTAAGAGCCCCTTCAAGCGGCCGTGTCCCACACGCCAGCATCTGCAGCCTCCTCCAATGACGGCAAACACAGGCATCTCCACTCTGTAATATAGCTGTGTGCTATCCCAGTGGGGTACACTGAGCCATGGGGGAGGGACCACAAGCATCTGAATGTAAACGGGCTGGAGATGGGACTCACTCCAGCCAATCTCTCTCTTCCATGTCTGTGCGTCTCTGTTCGTTACCCGGCTGTAGGAGTAAACAGCAATTAAGGGCCCTTCCCACAGGGTGAGAGAACTCCTGGGCCCTGGGCTGAGTCAAGGAGGAATTGGCTGTTTTGTGTAGTTGTGTGTATTCGCAAATTATAGTTAATCAGTAAGAAAACAAGAGAAAAGTGGACAGACATGAAGAAACATTAGGAAAGGGAGAAGCAAACACTTTCTGCAGACACACAAGCCTGTGACTTTGGAATCAGAGATCATAAGTCTCCTCAGTAACTATCTTTATACTGTGCAGCATCTTTCATTGAAAGATCTTCCATATACCAAGCAAAGGAAAGTCTCTAGGAATATATCCACATTCTACACATAGGTAAACCAAGGCACGGTCCCTATGCCTGAACACATTTCCCTTTGCACTTCAAACAGACTGCTTTCGGTTAAAACCTTAAATCGGGTGACTAACCCCAGAAAGATATGCTGTAAGTCATTATGGGTACAGCTACACAGCAGTGTTATTTCGGAATAACTGACGTCATTCTGAAATAACGTAGTGTGTGTCTACACGACAAGCAGATATTTCGACATAATGTCAAAATACTATCAAGCATTCTTACTCCGACTCCCGTAACCCTCATTTTAGAAGGGATAAGAGCAGTCAGAGGGAGAATGCTCTTTCTTTGACTTCTTGCTGTGTAGACAGCAACAAAAGCCGAAATAAGCTATTTCAACTTAAGCTGTGCAATTGACGTAGCTCAAGTTGTGTAGCTTATTTTGGCTTCAGCCCTGCTGTGTAGACATGTACTATGGCTACGTCTATACTGGCATGATTTTCCGGAAATGCTTTTAACAGAAAAGTTTTCCGTTAAAAGCATTTTCGGAAAATCGTGTCTAGATTGGCAGGACGCTTTTCCGCAAAAGCACTTTTTGTGGAAAAGCATCCGTGGTCAATCTAGACACGGTTTTGCGCAAAAAAGCCCCAATCGCCATTTTAGCCATCGGGGCTTTTTTGCACAAAACAGTACTGTGCTGTTTACACTGGCCCTCTTGTGCAAATGATTTACGCAAGAGGGCTTTTGCCCGAACGGGAGCAGCACAGTATTTCCGCAAGAACACTGATGATCTTACATGAGATCATCAGTGTTCTTGTGGAAATTCAAGTGGCCAGTGTAAACAGCTGGCAAGTTTTTCCGCAAAATCATGTGATTTTGCGGAAAAACTTGCCAGTCTAGACACAGCCTATAGGTAATAAGTGTAGAGATGGAAGTAGATTGCCTAAGAAATCAAGCAGAATTGCAAGCTGAGTTCTATCAACTAGACAGTATTGGAATCAAGCAGTTTCGCCTGATGGGCAAACAATAGTTCACCAATTCTCCATACGCGGACTGGGACTTCTCCATACGCGAATTGGGACGCGGACTGGGACTTTACACTCTCTTTCAAAAAAGTAGCTTCCTTTTTCAACAGAACTGGCTGTAGTCTAGATGCTCTTTTTCGACAGAGGCTTGGTCGACAGTATCTAGTACAGTCTAGATGTAGCTGTACAGCCCAAGCCTGGGGGTCCGTTACTGGACAACACCAAACCAGTCACACAGAGCACCTCTGTTTGCCACACTGTCCCGCAAGAAGTGACAAGAGCAGCCTCCTCGGACACCCGCTGTGCCTGTGTCACAACCAGCGCCACTCCTTATACAGGTGAGAGTTTAGGAAAACCAAGCTCACCAACTCTGAACAGGGTCTCCAAGTCCCAAAGGATCAGCCACATTCCCACGGCAATTTATACCTCAGTTCATACCCAAAAGAGCACACTGTGCCGATCCCTTAGAATCTAAAACCCAAGGCTACGTCTTCACTGCCTGTTCTTCCGGCAGGAAATATGCTAAGAGAGACTCATTAGCATAAGTTGTGATCTCATTAGAATCTTTTCTGCCATTTCTTTTTGCTCAAGGGCTGTCTCTACACTGGCATGAATTTCCGGAACTGCTTAAAACGGAATACTATTCCGTTTTCAGTTTTTCCGGAAAAGGAGCGTCTACATTGGCAGACTGCTTTTCTGGAAAAGCCCTTTTTCCGGAAAAGCGCATCTACATTGGCCACGGACGCTTTTCCGGAAAAGAGCCCCAATCGCCATTTTCGCGATTGGGGCTTTTTTCCGGAAAAGACTACTGGGCTGTCTACACTGGCCCTTTTCCGGAACAGTGTTCCGGTATAAGGACTTATGCCCGAGCGGGAGCAGAATAGTTTTTCCAGAATAGCGGCTGATTTTGTACAGTAGAGCATCGTTGCTTTTCCGGAAATTCAAGGGCCAGTATAGACAGTTCGCAGCTTATTCCAGAAAAGCGGCTGATTTTCCGGAATAAGTGGCCTAGTGTAGACACAGCCAAGGAGTTTTTGCGCAAAAAGGAGCAGTGTCGATGGGTTCTTTGCGCAAAACCCCATTGTGCACAAGATCCTTATGCCTGTCCTGGAGAAGTCCCTAGTGCAGGCTTGCAGTAGAGGTGGGGGGAAATTACACAAAATCATGCCAGTCTAGACTCAGCCCAAATGTCTAATTTTACACACATGCACCAAAATAAGATAGACAGATGTATCGGATTATGGTGTGAAGATTGATGGGTTACATGAGGCAATTTGTCCAGAGCAGTTTTGAGTTATGTCAATTTGTGTCAATTTCATAAAGCATGGTGGGAGTAGAGGGGGTCACACCTTGCTACCTGAATCTGTGCTGGGAGGGGCATTCTCGGGGGGGCGGAGAGGGTGTTCCTGGAGCAGAACGCTGCCACCGCTGGCTGTCCTCCAGGGATCCAGGTGTCTGCTCACATGAGGGGTCATCCCTATGTGGAGACTGTAGGGGTAAACTGAGGCAGTCCATGGCACTCTGCTAAGAACTCTCTTTCAAATCCTAAATTTAAGGCAAGGCCTGGGAACACACAGAACAAGCAGTTAACATGACCCTGGTCGCCTTGGCAACCACGTTCCAAGAGGGCCTCACTCAGGGTATGTCTACACTACAGCACTTAATTCTAGATAATAAATCTGGATCCCAAGGACCATGCCAACGTGAGGCAGTAATCATCCTACAGTAGACACATCATAATTTCAGCAAACAAAGTTGCCATCAACATGACTTTTGTTGATGTTGGCTTATTTAGCTTGTTAGGAATAACTCCCTGTATCGTTGATAAGATGTTTAATTGGCTGTGGGCGGAGATACTGTGTAACCTTTGTAGTTTATTGGCTTATGTGCTCATTGTGTCTTGCTGCCAGGACCTATGAAATTGCTTCCACTCCACCCATCTGCTGCCTATATAGTTCATTGTAATGTTTTGATTATCTAGTGCTCTCCAGGTTCACCCCTGGTTGGTACTCCATCTGCGCTGGTGCACAATAATTCCTCAGCTTGTTTTCACCTGCATCCAGAGTGTCCAGAATTATTTCCTACAGAGACTGTTATACACACGTATCAGTAATGGGGAGGCAGCCCTGGGTAGAGCTTAGTAAAAGTTCTTGGAGGGAGGGGAGTCTCCTGTTGTCCCCTTCCCATAGCATGAGCAGAAACAGGCAGTTGTTGGGATGAAGTCAGGGTGCCCAGAGTATGTCACCTTCTCCATTGGGGGCCATGACACCACTGCAGATCAGTGGCTACAGGCTGAGCACTGTCTAGGGCCTGCTCCTTGTAGCTGAGGGTGGCTGGTGCCCAGGAATCTCTACGACTCTGGCTGGCAATGGATGGACGGGAAGGGGATCCCACTGTGGCACTAGCACCCAGAACAGCTCAGCTCTGGCACAGGCGCAGGGGAGGTGCCCTGCCTCCCGAGCGGGTGTGGGAAGGGGGAGGGGAACACCGGCTCGGCCCAGCATGTAGGTGACCAGGAATAGGGTCAGGCTGTAACTCAGCCACTCCTGGGGGCAGGGACTGTTCAGCTTGGGAGAGAGACAACCGAGTGGGGATCTGATCGAGGTCTGGACCGTTGTGAGTGGTGCAGAGAGAGCGAATAAGGACGAGTCGTTCACCCCTTCCCATTACACACCCCAGGAAGTTAAGGCAGCAGGTTTCAAACAAACACGAGGAAGAATTTCTTCACACAATGCACTGCCCACATGGGAAACCCTTTTCCGGGGGTGTTGTGAAGGCCAAAATTATCACTGAGTTCACAGAAGAACCATACACGTTCCCAGAGGGTAGGTCCACCAGTCGTTATTAGCCAGGCTGGGCACGGATACAGCCCCATGCTTCGGCTGTCATAAAATCATAAAATCATAGAACACTAGGACTGGAAGGGACCTTGAGAGGTCATCAAGTCCAGTCCCCTGCCCTCATGGCAGGACCCAGTACTGTCTAGACCATCCCTGACAGACATTTATCTGACCTACTCTTAAATATCTCCAGAGATGGGGATTCCACAACCTCTCTGGGCAATTTATTCCAGTGTTTAACCACCCGGAGAGTTAGGAAGTTTTTCCTAACGTCCAACCTAAACCTCCCTTGCTGCAGTTTAAGCCCCTTGCTTCTTGTCCTATCATCAGAGGCCAAGAACAATTTTTCTCCCTCCTCCCTGTGACACCTTTTTAGATACCTGGAAACTGCTCTCATATCCCTTCTCAATCCTCTCCTTTCCTAATGCAACAAGCCCAGTTCTTTCAGCCTTCCTTCATAGCTCGTGTTCTCTAGACCTTCCATCATTCTTGTTGCTTTTGTCTTGTCCCTAGCCTCTTGTGTCAGATGCGTGGCATGGGCGACAAGGGAGGGATTGCTTGAGGAGTCTGTCTCTTCTTCATTCCTTCTAGGAAACTTTCTGAAGGATCTGGGTCCAGAAATAATGCCAGACAGTGTGGGATGGGATGGAGTCAGGCCAGGACGAGAGGAACCCTCTCCCGCCGCTGGGGAAGATGATGAGAGGGGAGAGGGGCAGCTCGTTGTAGGGGAAAGAGAGAGATGTCTGGCATGAGAGGGGGAGGAGTAAGCTTACTGGGTGTGCGTTTGCCACATGGTATATTCGTGGCCTGGCTTTGTGGGTAAGGCTCTGGGTCAGGGCTCAGATCTAGGTTCACAGGTCTCCTCTGTCTCACCGGGACCAGATCAGGTGAAAGGCACATGCCATCTGCATGGGGCAGCATAGAGTAATCTTCCCACAGGGGACTTTTCCTCCTGACCCTCAATCAGGAGAGTGTGGCTGCTGCCCTGACGCACATGCAAGCTTTGCCTTAGACTCTTGTGTGAGCTTAGGCAAGTCCGTGGGCTGCCTGGGCCGCACTCCCCACCTGTGTTGTGGGGTGACTACAACACTGCCTTGCCCACGGTTGGTTGTCCTCTCTCTCTGGATTGAAGCCCTTGGCGCGGGGACAGTCTCTGGCTGTATTTCACACAGCACCTCACACAATGAGGCCGTGATCTCGCTGGGCTGGGTGGAAATGCACCAGTAACGGGGCTCCGGGGCAGCGAAAAGTCAATGCCATGATCTGCCACAGAACCCAGCAGCATGATGATTCTGCCTGCTGCCCAGCCAGGTGGAGCTGGGATTCCACAGCAGGTGACTGAGCCATCTGCATCCCCGGCCTTGCTGGCCTTGATGTTGACTTCATGGACCCGGCTCCCCAGCCACTGACCCATCAGGCTGGTTTGAGGCCCAAGATGTGGCGAGCCCTCTGGCGGATCCCTGGGGTTCTCACCCCGTAGATGAGGGGGTTCATCATGGGAGGGAGGAGCAGGTAAATGTTGGCGATGAGGATGTGGACATGGGGAGCCACGTGGCCCAAGCGGTGGGAGAGGAAGGTGAATCCCGCAGGAGTGTAGAACATGAGTATGATGCAGATGTGGGAGCTGCACGTGCTGAGGGACTTGCTCCGGGCCTGCTTGGAGGGCAGGCTGAAAACTGTGCGGAGGATCAGGATGTAGGACAGGACAATGAGAATGAAATCTAACCCCCCAGTGAAAAATGCGATGACCAGGCTGTAGGCACTTATGACTGTGGTGTCTGCACAAGCCAGTTTTGCCAGCACCATGAACTCACAATAGGTGTGAGAAATGACATTGGTCTTACAGTACGGGAGCCATTTCAACAGAAATGGATGGGGGCCCAGTAACACAACCCCCTTCATTACAACGCCGAGCCCTATCTTGGCTATGGCCTGATGGGTCAGGATGGCCGAGTGTCGCAGCGGGTTACAGATGGCGACGTAGCGATCGAAGGCCATGGCCAGCATGAACCCGGACTCCATGGTAGTGAGTGAATCAAAAAAATCTGGGCCAGGCAAACGTCAATATGAATGGCCTGGTCCCTGAACCAGAAAATGCAGAGGGTTTTGGGCACGGTGGTGTTGGAGACAACCAGGTCGGCGAAGGCCAGCATGGCGAGGAAAAGGTACATGGGCTCGTGGAGACTCGGCTCGGATTTGATCACAGCCAGGAGGAGGCAGTTCCCTACGACAGACAGGATGTAGACGGAGCAGAAGGGGATGGAGATCCAGACGTGGGCTTCCTCTAGCCCTGGGATGCCGAGGAGGATGAAGGTGGAGTGGTGAGGTGTGGTCCAGTTGGAAGCTGCCATGGTGAGGCTGGCTGGGTATGTTCAGCTCCACAGCATGGCTGCTTCCTGCCCCTGAAATTTACCATGAAAACAATCATTAATTGGCCGATGGGAACATCACAAGGGGGCATTATCTCAGCATCAGTTCTGCATCTACCTGGGCTAACGGCAGATGGAAAGGGAGTCACAAATAACGTTTCCTTGGCTCCTGCTCTGCAGCCATTCCACTCTCATTACAGGCAGGAAGAGAGGGCTCTGGATCCATTCAGAGCAGCGGTTCTTTTTCTCTGGATTCCTCCTACGAACGGTCCACGAAAACCCTGTCTGAACAGAGATTCATCAGGCCAATCCTGAGCTGGACTAAATGACTGGGTGCCGCTAAAGTTGTGCCCATTTACACCAGCTGGACATTTGGCCCATTGCAGCCAGCTGAAAGAGAGACCAGATCTGAACCATTTTCGCTGGCTGCTTTTCATTCATGCGGCTCATGGGAATGGACGGCTCCGCCCGGATACTTGTGGCTAATTGGGCCCTTGGAGGGAATCTCAGCCTAATGGACAAGTGGGAGTGGGCTGTCGTACTGGCAGCCCCTGTCCACAGGGCCGGATTAAGACCGTTAGAGCAGTGGTCCCCAACCATTTGACATCGCTGGGCACCAGGGGGCATGGCCGTTAGCCTGCCGGGCACCAGAGGGCGAGGACACTCGCGCACCAGGGGGCTGGGCCGTGCATATTCCACACCCCCATGAACCACGTGCCTGGGGCTGGCGCACCCCATAGCAGAACACCAGGGGGTGGGGCCGCGCATATGCCACACCCCCATGAGCCACATGCCTGGGGCTGGCGCACCCCATAGCAGCGCACCAGGGGGTGGGGCCGCGCATATGCCACACCCCCATGAGCCACGTGCCTGGGCTGGCGCACCCCATAGCAGCGCACCAGGGGGTGGGGCCGCGCATATGCCACACCCCCATGAGCCACGTGCCTGGGCTGGCGCACCCCATAGCAGCGCACCAGGGGCCAGTGCTCCCCATGTGCTGCGCATCTGGAGCGCGGGCGGCAAGTTCGCCACACTCCCAGGGCCGGCACTCTCCGTGCGCCATGCGCCCGAGGCTGGCTCCGGCACAGCGCATGCACCATATGTCCAGGGCCAGGCCAGCCCCGAGCACTTGGCGGGTGCACAAAAATGCCCCTGCGGGCACCCTATTGGGGACCACTGCTTTAGAAGCACTAAGCACTGAACTGATTATGGTGCCCCCATTCTGTAATTCAAAATAAAAACAATACTATACTGTCACAATTTTTTTTTGGTGCCCCTGCTTTGCTGGTGCCCTAAGCATGTGCTTAGTCTGCCTATTGGGTAATCCAGCCCTGCCTGTCCATCAGAGATGCCGTGGGTTGGCCTGTCATCGGGGACTCTTGTTTGGCTCCCCGGAAGGGTTCTCCAGGGCTCTCACGCCAGCATCAATTCCATCTGTAAGCTCATGCGAGAGGAGAAACCCTTCAGCAGGACTGAGTTTGGTGTCTAAATGGAAGTCTCATCTTGCAGGATTTACGTCTCCCCTGCGGGAGTGCCGGGGGACACAGTGGTGAGCTCCAGATTTTCTGGTGGCCCTACATATCTGCTGGTGCTTGTAACCCTAAGGGTGGCTCTGTCAAATCTACTGCCTGGTTCCCCTCTGGGCACCTACACCCAACTGCTGTCTCCTGCTGGCAGCCGCCCAGCAGGGCTTCTCCCCTCTTCCTGCCCCCATGTGCTCCTCTTGGGAGCATGGAACTAACAGAGGGCACCTTCCTGCAAGAATGGGGACAGAGAGGAGCCCATCGGCTGTGTGGCTCCATGGCACCTGGGAAGCCCTTAAGCCCCAGAAGGAGCCAGGTCAAGGGGGAGGAAGGCAAGCTCCAGAGCGCCATCAGCAGGGGGCAGGGGGACTGTCCATGGGTGGGGAGGGTGACCCTGAGCCCTGGCAGAAGACATGCAGTGCGGGTGGCTGTAGTTCCATTGGGCCCTGTACATCGTAAGGACAACTCCACTCAAGGTATCAGTCCAGCAGCAGTGATGTTCCAGCCCAGAAGCTGGAGTGAGGGGCAGTGAACCTGTCCTGGAATCGCAGCTTCCTGTCACATTTTGAAAGAACCCATTTCTGTTCCATAGGGTTCCTCACCCCCTGGGCTCAAGGGCAGGACACTCCCAGGACAAAACAGACCATCGGACTGGTTTGCAGGACTGCCAGTCCAATCAACCAGCCAACGCTCCCTGTGGCATGTCTGCTCCCCAACGCACACATCCTGCCCAGGGACTTGTGGCTAAGATACCGACTTGGGTCTCCAAGACAGACAGATGCGTTTCAGCCTCCCTCTTGCACCTTCAGTTCCCCAGCTGGTATTTTGAGGGTCACTGTGTCCTTGCCTCACATATTTTTCATTGACTTATTGTTCTGATGTGAATATGGCATAAAGAAGACTTGTTTCATACAAGAGGACTCACGTAAGGCGTCATTGGGAAAGCTACGGTTCACTAATTATGTTAGTACATATGTATCAAAATTGTATCTGAAGTGAAAGGATATCGAACTTGTAACTGCATTTTACATGTGCTCTGTTGGGTGGCATCCACAACTTCAGGTCCAACAAGGAAAAAACCGAACAGGGCTGAGCGCGCATCCACAAAGAGAATAGACTATGAACATGCTTAGTCTTCCTGTAGACACTTCAAACCCCCACCAGGCTACAACCCTACAGAGACAAGTGACTGAGTCACCTTGAACTGGATCCTATCCTGGAAGGCCAATGTTTTCCCATGGGAAGACAAAGGATTCCATTATACACATAAAGTAGCTAAGTTTCAAGCTTCAGTTCAGTACAGATGGATTCCAGGAACCCATGCAATCTGTCTGAAACAGCCTTTAGGGCAGTCGTTCCCATCCTTTTCCAGATGGGGACCCATTTTGACAATTCAGGTGATCCACAGCAATTCAAAAATGGGGGGAGGAGGGAGGGCCTGGGAAGACACTTGGTGACCCTTTTGGAATGTAATGGCGACCCATACGTGGGTCCTGACCCATAGGTTGGGAAACCCTGCTTTGGGGTGAGAAAATGTTATTTATAGCCAGTGTCCTTAGTGTATTAAGTCTAGTTTGTGCGTCTGTTTTATTTGTTCCAGAATCTGCTTTGTTCTGTTTGATGGCTCGAATAGGTATATCTACACTGCACGGCTATTTTGAAATAAGCTATTCCGGAATAGTTAAAATAGCACGTCTACACTATAGGGAAGCCTCAGAATTAGTCCGAGGCAGGATTCCCTAATGTAGATGTGGTATCGCAATTCAGAGCCTCAGGAGGGATAACTTAGAATGGCCGCGGTGAGGGCTAGTTCAGAATAGGCATTATTCCTCATAGAATGAGGTTTACCGATTTCGGAATAAGCTGTCCGTTATTTCAAAATTGTTTCGAGATAACGGAATGGCTGTGTAGACGCTCGCCTTGTTATTTTGAAATAGTGCTAGTTATCTGGAACTAATAGTGCAGTGTAGTCCATAATGACTTAAAATCCAGTGGTCTCTGGCTGATGAATGTGGGTTTTTTTGTTTAGTCTCAAACCCGGTGTACACAGTTCATAATTGGAAGGGGCAAAGGGCTGTGCTTATCCTCTTCCACGTGGAGGGAAGGGCAGAATTTTCTATCACTTTAACTCTTCACTCCCAGGGAGGTGGTTACCTGAGTTCTGGGACAAGCTCCTAATGCTGAGTCTTCCCAGAGCTGGTGTCAGTGCCTGTGTCTTTCTGCAGTGGGATGTGGCCCTGCCTGTGTGCATGCTAGAGAGACTGGCTCAGCAGGACATAGTAAGGGGTTTCCAGACTGGCAGGACAGGTGGGCTCAGTGGTAACCCATTATCTCAGTTAGCTTCCCAAAGGGGTAAACTGTGACACTCAGGGAGAAGTGCTGAGGTGGGATCCACAAGTACATAAGAACATAAGAACGGCCGTACTGGGTCAGACCAAAGGTCCATCTAGCCCAGTATCTTGTCTGCCGACAGTGGCCAGCACCAAGTGCCCCAGAGAGGGTGGACCGAAGACAACGATCAAGCAATTTGTCTCCTGCCATCCCTCTCCAGCCTCTGACAAACGGTGGCCAAGGGCACCATTTTATCCCCTGGCTAATAGCCTTTTATGGACCTAACCTCCAGGAAATTATCTAGCTTCTCTTTAAACTCTATTATAGTCCTAGCCTTCACAGCCTCCTCTGGCAAGGAGTTCCACAGGTTGACTACCTGCTGTGTGAAGAAGAACTTTCTTTTATTAGTTTTAAACCTGCTACCCATTAATTTCATTGGGTGTCCTCTAGTTCTTCTATTTAGGGAACTAATAAATAACTTTTCTTTATCGGCCTTCTCCACACCACTCATGATTTTATAGACCTCTATCATATCCCCCATCAGTCTCCTCTTTTCTAAACTGAAAAGTCCCAGTCGCTTTAACCTCTCCTCATATGGGATCATATGGTATCTGCACTTGGTTCTGATAAGCTCTATGAACACGCCTCTACCTCATAGAATCACAGAACACTAGAACTAGAAGGGACCTTGAGAGGTCATCGAGTCCAGTCCCCTGCCCGCACGGCAGGGCTGAGCACCGTCTAGATCATCCCTGACAGGTGTCTGTCCAACCTGCTCTGAAATATCTCCAGTGATGGAGATTCCACAACCTCCCTAGGCTTGGAATCATTCACTCCTGTTAACGTGGAAGTGAATGAGACGGATCTGCAGTCAGAGAAGTGTTACAAACCTGGGAGCAGGATTTCTCTTGGCATCTCTCATTTAGCCGACAGATCTCAGCCCTCAGGCAGCCTGGCAGCAGGATCGCTCTATCCCCACTGAGGGGTTATTTGTACTTGTTGACTCTAGACCTGCATTTGTCAAACTTTGTCTTGCAGCTATTTTGGATGGGCCTTCTTTTGTCTGTTGCGGGAAGGGCATAGAGAGAACTCAGCAGAGAGCGGCTCATGATGGCGTCTGAGTACTGCTGTGCTACAAACCACAACAGACAACCTCCGGGGGGAGCTCTGCTCTACACACACAGGCCATGTGAACCATTCGCAAACCCGCGGGAGAGCCGTTTCCCAGCGGAGAGAAACCGAAGCACAGAGGCCGCTGTCGACACATTGAACTAATCGCACGGTTCAAGGGGTCTGTGTCCAAGGTCAGGAGCTGCCTGCAGACACCGTCA